>NW_026442079.1:14027500-14627500 GCF_026898425.1 Galleria mellonella | reverse complement strand
ATTAATAATTACAAAATATTAATTCTCAGGTTCTTGAGTGGCAACCGCGTACGGATAGATGCGCTGTAGGACGATCCCCACTAGATGGTGTGACGACCTTAAATGCATTGCAGGGAGACAGTGCATGCAGGTGGCGCAGTACCGTTCCTTATGACAGTCTATGGGGGAGACCTATGTCCAGCAGTGGACAGATAATAGCTGAGATGATGATAACGAACACTCAGATCTGAACTAATTTATTAAGTTTTTGAAGCAACGAGTTAGACTCCATCTGCTGAGTTCGATAGGCTTCTCACGCTGAGCGCGTGGTATATTTTTTTTTTATTGGATGAAAATGGAATGGTAACCCCGCCTGCGCTAACGGGATACGCTGGCGGGACACCAGTGAAGGGTGATCGATGAGAATGAAAACAGGCCAGTTAGTCCATCATGATGAATTCATCTGGAATTAATCATGATAGTTTTCAGGGGGAACCGCAAGGAGGTCGACCTGGTTGGGTATATTGCTAGCAATGGGATTCTTAGTCTCTATAACTAACAATCCCTTTCCCCCCAGAGCGCGTGGTATTAATATAGTAGTGCATTTAAATAGGAGGATAGGAATGTCCAAGCCCTCTGATTAGTCGTTAAATTAGAGACAAAGACAGACTTACATCCTTGACGCTGACGAGCATACTGTCGGAGAAGGTGCGGTGGAGCAGTAAGCGCGATTTGTCCCCGATGCACACCAGCTTGTGCGTGGGCGCCTCCGCTTCCCTGGCGGTCATCTCGCGGCGGATTCTTCGCGCCACGCCGCTGTGTATACCGCCGCATAAACCTGTCACACAAATATTGCATTGGGAAAAGTCGCTTTTAATTTTTACATTTCTTATAGTCTAAACTTAAAAAAACAGATATAGATATGGCAATGAAATTATAGGGTACAGAGGCATAATACTTTAGTTCTTAGGAATAGCAATGCATGGGTGACAGTATACCGTTCTTGTCTGTATGCGACGGTTACCACTTTCCATCAGGCGGGCCGTGAGCTTGTTTGACATTTAAAGTTGCATAAAAAATAGAAAAGAAACTTTGTTTATATATAAAATGTGTTTTTAAAATGTTATGACCTTAAAAAAATAACTAAATGGTTGTAAGCTCGCATAAAAAAACTTTTTAATATAAAAATTTAAATAATTTGACGTTAGTGATTGCAACCCCCATTTTCCAAAAACGACTAAAGTTAGGCGTTTGATAATTAGTTAAAAAATATTTCCAACCACCAGCGATATATTAAAAGCACCAATGTGCCAACTAAGACGTCAGTGCTGATTTCATATGGAAACACGGCAAAACGTTCAAGTCTAATAATAATTATGGCAAGACAAGGAACATTTAAAATAACACAAAAATATTAGAAATTTTTTTTATGAGGAGAGAGACGTGTATCCACCAAGTATTTTGGGTTTTCATTCTTGAGTATCATTAATTTAACAAAAGTAGAAGAAAGTCTTGAGCAGATTGTTTACCAGATGTAATCCACAAGGTTTTATCTTTTATTTTTAATTAGCTTTTATCGTAACTTCTGTATTTTTGTTTTATATAGCTATGCATATGTTTTTTTTTTATATATAGGATATAGTATATTTATTTTCATTCTCTTGATTGCTGTTTCCATAGTATTTATATTGCAATATTTTCTTCGTATTGCAACTCTTTCTGAGGCCCTTAATTATCCAACGTGGTGTTCTATTACTACTTGTTATTATTATTATTTTTTAGGAAAACTTAACTCATATTTTGACTTGGCTTTAGTAGACCATTTACGAGAATTTATTAAAAAATATATTATATTTTTTAATAATGTCTTTCTATAAATGCTTGGCTAAAAAATTAGAAGTTACACGTGTTTGGTGTTAGTCGGCCATGCACGGGATTTTTAATAATAAATATTATATATATATATATATATATATATATATATATATATATATATATATATATATATATATATATATATATATATATATATAATAACAATACAGAGGAATAACACCTGAGTCCTCAGGAATGGCAACGCTTGGGGGCTATCATGGGCGAAACAGTATACCCTGTTATGTCCATAGTACTGCTTATGTCTATAGGCGATGGTTACCACTTTCCATCAGGTGGGCCGTCAGCGTGTTTACCATTCTAAGTTGTACAAAAAAAAAACATATAATCAAACAAATACTCATATGGTTAATTTTGAAAAAGTTGATTAAGAAATTGGTGAGTTTTATGTAGTTTTATTTCGAAACTACTGTAGAAAAATAACGATCTAAAGTAACTTTTATAGGTATAAGCCGAGGATTATTTAACTAAAGCTTACTTTGTAAACTTTAGTTAGTTACAACTTTATCAAAAGTTGATATAAAGTTTCAAGTATGAGTGAATGAGTCAGCTTTTTTAATAAATGTTATTTCAACATTTGTTGTTATTGCAAGGTTAAAGTTGATGAAATAAAGTGATCTATTTCATGTAAAGGAGCATAATATTTACATGTGAGGTAATGGCATTATAGGTTATCGCCAACTTAATGTGGGAATTTTGAACATTTAACAATCAATTGACAGTTTTCGAAAAAGGAATGTATGCAACTTAAAATGGCAAAAATTTATAGACATGAACAGCACAGAATACTTTATTGCAGCCATGGTTCTCCTCACATACTATTCACTCTGAAGACTTTTTCTGAATTGGACTGGTTTTTCTTTATGTTCAACATATTATATTACAACAAGATTTTTCAAACTGGTTCGTTCGGAAGTTTTATTCATTTGTGAAAAACTAGTGGAAACGTACGTAAAGTAAAATAATTCTTATTGTACGTGTTTTTAAATTATTTTACAATATGTTTATTATTATTTCACCCACTAAATGTCCACTGTTGGACATAAGCCTCCCCTTTAGGGAGTTTTGTCAGTAATTACCACGCTTGGCAGGCGGATTGGTAACCGCATTTAGACTTTGGAGATGTTTTAAGAGGGACGCTGCTGCCCATCCCTCGCTCTCCTTTAGTCGCCTCTTACGACACCCACGGGAAAGGAAGGGGTGGCCTATTCTATGCCGGGTCCACACGGCAAGAAAAAACTTCTAGCAACCTTAATAATATACAAGAAAAAAAAATGCCAAGCAATTATTGAGAGACGCACTCAGGTTACAACGATCATTGTGAAGCATTTAATTGTTATTTGCTATAGGTAGATAAAATGTTTACATTATTATGAAATGAAAATATTCCGCGACATTAGCCGCTCAACGCGAACCAATCAAGGACGCAGAGACAAAAACTATCTGTATGAGTATATAGGTACTTATATGCTGTTTGACAAGAATACACAGCGGTTTGTTTGTAAATAATGTTTATAAATACCCGGGGCATGTTTATAAGCCATTTAGATTATAACATTAAATATAATCTGATGATGAAATCACGACGTTACGAGAGAATATGATGTTGTATCTCGTGGGTGTCGTAAGAGGCGACTAACGGAGGGCGGTGGGATGGCCAGCAGCGTCCCTCTCAAACCATCTGTAAAAGCCTAACTGCAGTTGCCAGGGGGGAAAGGGATTGTTAATAATGCATGCTACTAGTTCCATTGCTAGCAATATACCCTATCAGGTCGATCTCCACACGGTTCCCCCTGGAAACCATTGTGCTGAATTCCAGGTGTATTCATCACGATAGGCTAACTGACCTGCTTTTTTTATTCTCACCTATCATCCCTCACTGGTGCCCCGCCAGCGTATACCGTTAGCGTAGGCGGGGTTACCAATCCATTAATCATTCATTAAAAACTGCAGTTGCCAATCCTCCTGCCAAGCGTGGCAACTACTGGCAAAATTCCCCTTATGGGAAAGGCATGTGCAGCAGTGGACAGCTAATGCTTGAAATAATAATACACAGAGAGTACAGAGAAAGATGCAAAAAGAGATGGATGAATTACGAACAGATGATATCATCATAGCAACCGTTGACTCCACGACTGAACATAGGTCGTCCCCATAAGGGGAGGGGCTCTGCCAGTATTTGCTACGCTTGGCGGGCGAGTTGGCAACCGCAGCTAGTTTTTGGGGATGTTTTAAGAGGAATAGATGCAGCCTAGCCCTCGATCATTAAGCTCCCCTAGTAGCCTCTTACGACACCCACATGAAAGACGACAAATGTGATCAGATAGAAGTAACTACTACTCCTTTGAGATGACTTCGTAGTCATAGATGATTTTAAAAAGAAATTAATGGAAAATAAAAACATGAACCCCGAATAGATGTGGGGAAAGGGTAGACAGACGTTGATATTTTTTCTTGTGTAAATAAAGTCCTGGTTAACAGAGTCGCGCTAATTTAAGAAATTAAGATTTCGGTTCTTTTTTAAATAACTTATTTAACTTATAGGACTTGACAATTTATACAATTAAGTAGCATTTCCATTATTATAATAAAGTCTTGAAAATTTTGCATTTAATATTGACATTTCGTCAATTAGTTAGAATTTTAAAAATAAAAAGTAAAATTTAACACGTACAGATAAAATCTATTTTTACTTACTTCGTTACTATATTGCGGCTTAATCATTTTTAAGGTCGTCGACTTCAATTTCGACCAAACTATTGTAAGATTAGATAGAGAGCAACTCAAAATTAACGAACTACAGTTAAACTGAGAACCTTTTTTTAAAAAAATAATTGTTATCACTAAAAGTCAGTACGAACCGGTGCGGTCGACTTCGCGGGTCAAAACTGTAGATATACATTTCGTGGCAAAAGAAAAAAAAACAAAGATACGACACCAGTGAAGTCGATTGTTTAATTTTTAATGGCCATCGGCCACGGTGCCTATAGTGTAACAATATGATCGCGTTTCGTCATGTGTTTGCAACATAGCTTATTCTACGCACTAATTTTGTTGTTTTGATAAATGGCAATGCAATAAATAAACCACTAGTTTCATCTATCATCATAGATATGATAGCATGTTTAATAAATAATACGTAACATTGGAATTACCACTCGTGTTTCTACCGTGAAGCAGTTGTGTTTGCATGGCTGTGTTTCGGTTTGAAGGGTGGGATATGGCGTGAATTTACAGGGGTACAGAGGAATAACACCTGAGTCCTCAGGAATGGCAACGCATGGGGGGTATCATGGACGAAACGGTATACTCTGTTATGTCCATGGTACTGCTCATGTCTATAGGCGACGGCTACCACTTTACATCAGGCGGGCCGTCAGCTTGTTTGCCATTCTAAGTTGTATAAAAAAAAAAATACCGCGCGATTCCAGCACAAAACTGGCCACCCATTTTCTAATGGACGTTACAAGGGACGAGTAAGGAAACTCGATGGTCGAGACATAGAGATCAGGGTCCTTCTTAAAACATCACCAAAGTGTAACTGCGGTCACCAATCCGCCTGCCAAGCGTTACAACTACTGGCAAAACCTCCCTTCTATGGGGAGTCCTATGTCCAGCAGTGGACAGTTAAAGGCTGACATGATGGTGATGATAAACATTGGAATTACACATAAAATGATTAATATAAAGTCGATTTCGAACACTATAGCTCTGTAACATTAAATCAAATTTGTTACATAAATTAATGTAATTATTTATATTTATAATAAGTTTACTATTGTAATCTTTTGGAGGAAACAATAAAGAGTATCTATCTATCTATCTAATGGGTATAAGTTGGCTCGATTCTCTGAGCAAATGACAAATAAATCTAACGCTATAGATAGGTTTCGTCTTTTTTTTTAATGAATGTAGATGAAATGTTACGTCCACTTATATGGAATGAAACTGAATGTGTAACTATGAGAATGATGATGTTAGCTCACTTGAACCATTATGGCGAGATCGAGAGGAATTAACCATAAGGATTATCAGGAGAAATCGCGTCGTGATAAACTTGATAGTCAATCCCTGCTCTTTGCCAAACGTTGCTGTCTTATTTGATTTCACGCATGTGGTAACGTCAATATATCTATCTATACTTATAATAAATCTGTAGAGAAGTCAATTCTGTACATGAAATATATTTCCAAAATAACTATCAGGCGGTGATTAGTGATCGATACTGATGCCAAAAATGCAGTCAGTAAAATTTTTGTCTGTCTGTATGTATGTTCGTTATAGAAACAAAAACTATTTGACGGATTTTAACGAAACTTGGTACAATTATTCTTTATACACCTGGACAGGTTATAGTATACTTTTCATCACGCTACGATCAATAGGAGCAGAGCAGTGAAGGGAAATGTTGGGAAAACGGGAGAAGTTACTCCATATTTTAAGCTTCCGTCGAGTGTGCACCCTAATGGCCACTATTTAAAATGTAAAAATGTCCACACGTGCGACGCCGGGACGGGCCGCTAGTGTATATCTATAACTGCTGTAGTGAATATTAAACACGTGAAATAATAATGAAAAGTAAAAAAGATAATATAAACAAAAAAAAAAAACATTTGATGAACATCTATTTGATGATTTTTTTTTTATTTTTTTATACAAAAATCCACAGCTATTGAAAAACAACTTGCATGCTAAGTCTCTTATGAATACAGCCAATAATGGATTTTATTTATACAAACAAAAATTATGATTCCAAAGCGAGGTAGGCAAGTTAGAGTGGGTGTATGCAAGTAAAATATGATAATGATTTTTTTTTATACAACTTAGAATGGCAAACAAGCTGACGGCCCACCTGATGGAAAGTGGTAGCCTATAGACATGAGCAGTACCATGCACATAACAGAGTATACTGTTTCGCCTATGATACCCCCATGCGTTGCCATTCCTGAGGACTCAGGTGTTAATCCTCTGTACCCTGTAAATTCACGCCATATCCCACCCTTCAAAACACAGCCATGCAAACACAACTGCTTCACGGTTGAAACACGAATGGGACAGAGGTTCCCAAGTAATCGAATTTTGTACAAAGTCTCCCTCTCTATCAGTCTTTTAACTGTCCATTGCTGAACAAAAGCCTCATCTTTGGGGGAGTTTTGCCAATAGTTTTTACGCTTAGCAAGCGGGTTGGCAACCGCACTTAGGCTTTGGTGATGTTTTAAGAGGTTCGAGGTTTTAGGAGCTGCCCATCCCGTTTACATCCCGTCATGAATATCTATTTATTATCCTATGAGTACAGCTAAACATGTCATGTGTATGTACACATGTCATATTTAGCAGTAGGTTTATTGCATGTACAGTTAATGGGGCGTTCATCTCTGACCCGTGGAGGTGATAACTCCGCTGTAATGGATTGAGACGTCATGTAGACATGACGTGGTAATTAATCTCGTAAATGGAACGGGCTCTACTGTACTGGTAGGGATGGGATTTAATTTTTATGGGGGTAAAAAACAACACCAGTGACTGTATAAGTGATATTACGAGATACAAGACAACAGATTTATGAAGAGACAACCCAGAACACCTAGACACAATTCAATTCAGAACTCATCAAACACCTTTTTTCTTTATTCACGCAAAGCAAATTGCTTTCTACTGTGTCAAGCTTTGAAGCCTAACTTGAAACTAACTAAGCTCAAACTGGAAAGCTTAGAAGCAACAAATAATAACTGGCTCTTGTAGCCAGGATTAAACTATTCGAAACTCCTGATTGAGGGGTTTCAGAAAATCACTCTATGAAATTAATTCTTTTGAGCAAAAATAATATGTGTGTAATTAACAAGAGCTCACACTGGACACAGTAAGTTAAACAAGCATATGGCCTAATTAGGCTTATGCCGTAAAGTGTTTGCAGGTTTTGTCCCAGTGAGGAAGAAACGCTGCAGCACTTACTTTGTAGCTTTAGCTCACTCATACATAAACGATATATCTCCTTTGGCAAATACACTTTATATTCTAAAGATATAGTAAAACATCGCTACAGAAAACATCTTAAAATTCCAATTACTGATGGAATTAGCAGCGAAGTTTAAAAAAGGGCGAAGACAAAAGATCATGGAAGGGTCGCAGCGTCACAGGCTTTTTTGCTTGAAAAAAAAAAAGTCCATCTTTCAATAATATAATAATAAGCACTATGCCAATAAGAATTAGGCATCCTCACAAACTACACATTCATAAAACAAATTTATTTTTATTATAAGTATTTTGTCAGTTTTTTTCTACTAAATTGGTAATTTAGTGCAAAGGAAAAGGTAAATATGAAATAAATGACTTCAACAACTAAGATAGATTTATAAGACATTTATGAATATAGGGATAAGATGTGACCTTTATGTGCGTAGCAACTACTGGCAAAACCCCCTAAAGGGGAAGCTTATGTACAGCAATGGACAGTTAAAGGCTGATATGGTGATGATGATATGACATTTGCACTCTATTCTACAATTTAACTGCTATTTTAGTTCAGAACAGTTCAGTATTTATTCCGAGTTCCTATTTTTTCTTTGTAGTATTTCACCAATAGGTGGTGTATCATAGAGATTATAAATTTATATTTTGCTATAACTCTGAAATAATGAGCATCTTGAAATCAGGACGAAAAACAGAAAAGAAAAAGCATTTGAAGATTAGATTTATACCACAAACGTGGCAAGCCAGCATATAGCCCATCTGAAGGTAAACAGTCACTGTAGCCTATGGACGTCCACAACGAGAGGGTTGTCACGTGCATGTTACCGATCCTGAAGAAAACTTTAAATACCAATTTTAAAGAACCCAAACCTGGCATAAAGAATGGATAAGTACAGAGAGAAAGGTAGATGGCGCAAGTCAGACACAGTAAATATATAAAAGGAATCAAACTAAATTCAAAATACTGTAGTTTTTAGGGAAAATCAAATTACAAGTTGCCAAAGACTACGAATGTTGATTGCTAGCGTTTTATTAACCTTTTGTTTATAAAATAGATTTTATGAGAAAACTATATAAATTGCTCATATCACTAAAAAAAAATGACTAAGAGAATAAATTCGCGAATCAATTATTAAAACGATAGTAAGTGTGATCTCCGTAATAACTCAGATATAATAATAACCTTTTGATTGATAATTGTATTTAATTGATTTTTTGCTATATTCCACATAGATTTTATTACTTTTTTATGACTGTTTATCTTACTTTTAGTCAAACATAAATTCCTAATTAAATTAGTTTTATTGGCACTGAAAAAGTATATTAATGTAAAGTCTCTCTATAATCAAGCCCTTTGTTAGCTACATTTTTATTGGAGCAGCGTCCTCGACATAAATTCTCATTTTTTACTACACTTGTTATCTCTATAGTAGTTGTTCTTTATTCTAAATATAGTTAACTAATCAAAGGTCATTTGAAGAATTTGCACAACACCATTATACTTAGAATTATTTTTATAGAATCCTATATGATCCCTATATGTTTGGATTGGATCCCAGTACAAAATTATACTGAGCAGCTTACTTAAGGTATTTATTACGTACTGTTTTTACCATTGGTTTTTCTAACATGAATACTGTAAAAATAATAATAATGTCATAAGCACTGTAGATTACGGGGGGGGGGGTGGGAACCATACGAATAATATTCCATTCTGAGCAAAAAAATATTGGATTACTGTTGTTTCTGGAATTAATTAGTTTTATCTAGATGTTCACAATCATCGGAAAGTACGTAAGAAATGTAAACAGACCGTCACATACGTTCGTATCACCCAGTGATATCACATTTTGTATTTTGCTTCTGGGGTCAGGTTATTTCCTGCTGCACTTAACCCATCGCGTGTACTTTTAGTATGGGCTGTTTACATTGAAGTTTAAGAAAAGATAATCAAGTTTTGCTTAAATGATCACAGAAATTTTTATATTGTATTTTAATATTTATTTATTTATTGAGATCTACTAATCTTTAATAATCTGACTCCAGATAATTTGTCCAAAACAGTCTGACTGGGATGCTCGTCAAAGAATCGCAGTTAGATATCAACAATTTAACTTAAATCCCTCGTTGCGGAGCCAAACATGACTGTACAATATACCTACACAATAACAGTCGATAGCTAAAATTATTTATAAATCTACACCATTGAACATAGGTATTTTAATTTAAGAACTAAGCAACCTGCTCTGGCTATGGTATTCGATGGTAATGTACCTAAATAGGTACTTTTTGAATTTATTTATTACAAATAAAAATCAAGATTATTCTCGTTATAAGTCAGTATAGACAATAATGTATTAGGTATATTGTCACGGTTGTGTTACCAACGTCACTCACCTCTATCAGAAGTGACCGCTACATAAATTCTTCTAACCTTCTTCGTGTCTTTTTCTTCTATTTTTTCTGTAACCGGTTCCGGAGCAGATGGCTCTTTGGCCTTCTCATCCTTCTTAACGTCCACTTTGCCCAACACCAATTGGCTCGACTCGTAGAATTTGCGGGGCCCATATCCGAATGGTCGAGCCGCTTGCAACTCGCGTTCAGCTTTTGTGAACCTGAAAATACAGGTGTAATCAAAATCGCTAGCAGTTGTCAAACTTAATACCTACATAGACTGTAGAATAAATTAGGGCTGAAATTTTCTGAATCAAAAATTTTAAAACGACAAAATATCTGCGTTTCCCATACTAAATCAACAACAGGACACGCCGTTTAAGCTTTGGAGACTCAAAATATTTTATCATTTTCGACACATGTTGGTTTGCTAAAAGTATTGAGTTTCACTGGAGAACATTTCCTCTAAAGAAGCATCCTTTTTTTAACGATTCCAACGATTTGATTTTGACCTTGCTTAACAGCTTCTTCATAATCATAACAACAATCCTGCCCAATCTAAAGCACGGCTCTAAGCTTTTAAGTGGAGTATATAATTCTACTGCTCATACCAAACTGGATTGATAACTTGGTATAGGATTTTATTAACCGATTTCAAAACAAGAAGAGTTCTTTAATTTGGTTGTATTTTTTTATGCTTGTTGCCTCATATCTGCATTATTTATAAACTAATTTTGAAAATGTTGTTTTATCTATGGATTTACTTTCAGATTATTTTAATATTTTACCAGAGGGAGACTTTGTATGAAAGTCGATTGCTTGGGTACCTCTGTTTCATTTGTGTTTCTACCGTGAAGCAGTTGTGTTTGCATGGCTGTGTTTCGGTTTGAAGGGTGGGATATAGCGTGAATTAACAGGGTACAGAGGAATAATATCTGAGTCCTCAGGAATGGCAACGCATGAAGGGGTATCATGGGTGAAACAGTATACTCTGTTCTGCCCATGGTACTGCTCATGTCTATAGGCGACGGTCACCACTTTCCATCAGGTGGGCCGTCAGCTTGTTTGCCATTCTAAGTTGTATAAAAAAAAGACTAAAATATGTTTTTACTGTTAGTTGTTATAATATTTATGTGTGTTGTTTACTAAATAATTTTTCTACTTTTCTTTCTTTCAAATCGGTTTCGTGGTTTGGTTTTTAAATCAAAATGACTGATTTTGTTTAATGATTGAATTCATAAAATACAGAATTTCAGTGGCTACATTAGTATTCTTCTAAAACAACGATATTTATGTCATGTTTCTACAGTCGCCTCTAATAATAATTATTCTCATTCCTTCTGTGAATGGCACGATAACACATTGATAACACATCTCCGACGCCATACATACATATATACATACACGATTGTTTTGTCAACTACGACTGTGATTATTATGGATTTCAGTTGTCGCTTGATATTTGTAAATAGTATCCCAAGCTCACAGGCGGTATCGAGTCTTTAAAGACTTAAGTTACGGCGAGACTTTGCCTTCCTTTCTGTGTTCTACCGCTTGTATAATGGATTGTGTTCTGAGGAATTGTTTGAAATGATGCCTACAACCACCTTTTATCATCGCACCGCTCGCCATCCAGAGGGAGACTTTGTACAAAAGTCGATAGCTTGGGTACCTCTGTCCCATTCGTGTTTCAAACGTGAAGTAGTTGTGTTTGTATGGCTGTGTTTCGGTTTGAAGGGTGGGATATGGCGTGAATTTACTGGGTACAGAGGAATAACACCTGAGTCCTCGGGAATGGCAACGCATGGGAGGTATCATGGGCGAAACAGTATACTCTGTTATGTCCATGGTACTGCTCATGTCTATAGGCGACGGTTATCACTTTCCATCAGGTGGACCGTCACCTTGTTTGCCATTCTAAGTTGTATAAAAAAAAATCTCACATGCTTTAACCTAAATGGTCACGTACAATACAGTTTCAAAGGAATTTTCTCCCGCGAACGCTCAGGCTGTAAAATAAGCTCCCTACGAAGGTTTTGCTTTGGAACTGCAATATGGGGTTCTTCGAAAAGAGTATATGAAGGTTTCTTCAGGGTCGACAACGTGCATGTGATACCTCCAGAGTCTGGCTGTCAGACTGGCTGTATGCTTGATTGAAACCTTCGTGTTAAAAAAATGTATCAAATGAGACATGGCATTTCAGAATATGCAATATTATAAATATTTACAACAAACTTGATAAATATAAAAATATCTTTTTATTTACGTCCTTACTCAACAAAGTAATTCAGTTATCTCCCTGTGTCTTTACGGAGAGAGCATTTACATTGACTGTCCACTACATACTGGAGGACATATATATATATTGGAACTTTCTTGTATGAACATAAATTTTTTAAGGTAAGTATTAGTTACCACATGATAGCAATATATATATATATATATATATATATATATATATATATATATATATATATATATATATATATATATATATATATATATATATATATATATATATATATATATATATTGTGTTATTGCTATATTTAAAGAGTCAAAAGTTATAGATGCAATGCAAGTGGATTGGAAAACTAGGTTTATCGCCAGAAGTTGGTAACCAATGTCCTGAATAACAGTTCTTTTGAATGGATGATAATGGAATGATCACCCCGCCTGCGCTACGGTATACGCTGGTGGAGTACCAGTGAAGGTTGATAGGTGAGAATGAAAGGGCAGGTCGTCGTAACAAATTTATTTACCACCACCATCGTAATAAATTCAGCATAGGAGTTAGAATAGGCCACCTCTTCCTTTCCCGTGAGTGTCGTAAGAGTCGACTAAGTGAGGGCAAGGGGTGGACAATAGCATTCCTCTTTAAACATCTCTAAAGCCTGACTGCGGTTGCCAATTCGCTTACCAAGCGTGGCCACTACTGACAAAACCCCCAAGGGGAAGACTTATATTCAGCAGTGGACAGTTAAAGTCTGATATGACGACGATGGTGGTATTTGATTCATTTTATTTTTTAAAGAGAATCTTACGTGGATCCGACAAATAGATGTATGCCAATTATTATGTACACGTAATTAGTTGAGGTACTGAAAAAAGGCCAAATTAATAACACTCAGAACTGGCGATCTTATACTTGTACGAATAGATCGATGAATGTGGAGGAAGCGAAAGAGGTCAAATGCCTGCATAGCGGCGAGGTTCCGGGCGGTAGGTCTTTGCGAGGCTCTTTGTCCTTTGTGAATAGTATATGATGCGAAACTAAGTATGCTTGTTTGATTGAGGTACTTGTCATGTAATTTATTTTTCAATTTTTTTATTTGTATATTTATTATTTAGTGTTGCTAATTTTGTTCATT
Organism: Galleria mellonella; assembly: GCF_026898425.1. Lineage (NCBI taxonomy): Eukaryota > Metazoa > Arthropoda > Insecta > Lepidoptera > Pyralidae > Galleria > Galleria mellonella. Next base: position 14,613,893 of record NW_026442079.1, on the reverse strand, counting down.
CGCGATTAAAATGCCTAATTCAGGAAGTTCTTGCGACTTGCCACTAGACAAAATGACACTCACTGGTTGTTTAAAATTTGCTTGAGTTGTTATGCGAGGCCCCTACAATTGTTCCGGGCAATTGCCCTGTTCGCCCCTAAGACCGCCACTGCTCATGTTAGCGACGGTTACCACTTTCCATCAGGTGGGCCATCAGCTTGTTCGCCATTCTAAGTTGCATAGAAAAAGTCAGTTTGAACCGGAGCTTTTGGTGTTTCATTATATTTGCCTACCTTAATGGGAAACGATGGTTACGGATATGTAATATGCAGGAAAATGTTGAGTTTTAAATAGTTCTATAAACATTTGAAAATAGGATAACATTTACTTGCTGGCTGACACCATTTTCATGGTTTTCGTAATTTTTTGAATGCTCTTGATCGACTTCAGTCGTAACGAGACCTGTTTCAGTTGCACCATTGTTTAATTTCATTTAATTTTAATATTGTGCTAATATGAAATATTAACATTGACATTAATTTTTTTTTTTTTTTAGTACGTTTGTTCCGTTTGGAACAGGCTAAGGTCGGAGACCATGCTGCCTAGTCTTCAAAAAGATAATTTGTCTGGAATATTGACATTAAAATATTGAAATGACATTTTGAGACATTATTTTTTCATTAACCGAAGTCATTGAATAAAAATAGTTTTTTTTTTGCATAGAAAGAGAATGCCAGGTAACTATTATTCTTAATCTTTGTGTTATTTCAATATAGAAATTATTTCATTTCAAGTATCACATAGATTAAGGATGGTGGTAATTTACATTTCATGACTTTTTATTTTATTAATATAATAAAACTGTATTTAAGAAAAATAAATATGTGAGGGGTCTTTATAAGACCAACAGATGTTAAAATAATAATTTTTAGAAATTTTATTTTTCTGTCTATATGTTTCTTCTGGTATTTTGCAAAACCTGTACAAAGTTGAATACGGTGTTATTGTATATGTTTTATAGTGGTGGTAGCGAGCCATCTAGGAGTAGTTTATTTTATTAGGGTTTCTGCTTCTGTAATCTATGCATACAAAGTACGCAAAAAAAAAACTAATTAAAAAATAAATAAAATTAGGCCTCACAATTTTTGTCGTTTGATTTATAAAATTTCTTAAAATAGCATTATATTGTATAGAGCAGGCAGTTTATTAGTTTTAGGTATGGCTACTGACTTCGATTTTAGCTAGTATAGAGTACATATCTAATGCTTATCACGGCTTGACAATTGATCGGAAATATACCAATTGTTTTTTTCTTGTATTCGAGATGTGTATACGCGTATTTACACTTTTTAGTATGATAAAGGAAAATACATCACTATATCAAACAAATTTAATTATTTAAAGTATCAATGGCAAAATTTTTCTTATGCGAACTTAGAATGATACTCAAGCTAACGGCCTACTTAATAGAAAGTGGTAAATGTCTTTTTTTTATACAACTTAGAACGGCAAACAAGCTGACGGTCTACCTGATGGAAAGTGGTAACCGTCGCCTATAGACATGAGCAGTACTATGGACATAACAGAGTATATTGTTTCACCCATGATACCCCCCATACGTTGCCATTCCTGAGGACTCAGGTGTTATTCCTCTGTACCCAGTAAATTCACGTCACGTCACCTACAGTCATGAACAGTACTATAAACATAATATGCTGTTGACATACTGTTTTGCCCATGATACCTTTCACACGTTGCTGTTCCTGAGGACTAAGATATTATGCTCACGTACCATGTAATTTGATTGCCATATCATACACTTCAAGTTGCAACACAGCCATGTAATTACAACTGCTCTACGGCATAAACAAGAATGGGACAAAGGTATCCAAGCAGACGACTTTTGTACTAAATCTCTCTCTAGTTGGCCGACTTGTACAAAATGTCGTATAAGGGGAAGAGATATTGCATTACATCTCACCAAAGGGCTAAGAGTTACAAATGTTTAAAAAAAGATTGCTATATGTTTTATTAACACTGGACATATATTATGTGTATATCTAGGTACCAAAATCGGTATTGATTTAAACCATGAAATAAATCAGGGTCGAATCAAGTGATGTTTATGAAAAAAATATATATGCGAACAAGTTATCGGCTTGACCCGCCATGTTTGCAATCATGTACAAATTGTTTCGCTCTCGGCCCTGACTCCTCAGGGTCGTTGACAACAGAGTCAATTATTTTTAACCGACCACAATGAATGAGGATTATGATTTAAAGCCTGAGGAAACGGTAGACATGGCCGGCGGATATTTCGCAGTATAATAAATGAGAACGAAATTTCAGGAATTTTTAGGAAAAAACTGTACTAGAGTCCTCTGCCTTGCATGACTTGTTTTCAATTTAGAAGGGTGGGATATGGTATATAGACATAAGATCCTAATCCTAATCCTTGGGAATAGCAACGTAAAAGGGGTACAGGGCGCGTTCTTCTGCATCAGATCGAGTTCTTCTCAGCAGATAACAACATCCCGAACTTAGCTGTAAAATCACATAAAATTAACGATTTAAAAGAGCTTTTAAACAAGTCTATTTCAGTAAAGACTATTTCTATTCTATTCCACTGTATCTACAGTCAACTCCTTTGTCATTATAAGTTGCACAAAAAAAACTCTGACTTATATTGCTACATACACGCTGAATCTCTCGTCGGACTTACATCTCTGGCAAGAACAGATAAATGTGAAATAAAATTTAGACCACAGACAGAACGCCCCTCATACTCCCTCGCTGACTATTTCTAGAATAATATTGTCATACTGTACAGAAACATTTTTTCTACGTACCCAATTACGCGTATATAAATTAAATATAATACTTATTGATTAGTGTCGTTTGCTTGTGATAGCTATTTGTTAGCAAAAAAAACAGTACATGCCTGATCTAGCCTGCCTTCTTGCCAGTAAAGATACAATAATAATGTTACCAGTAATTACTAGATCAGTTTATAATATTTGAATAATGGAATAGGTAGCTATTAGTAACATATTTATTGTATGATAAACGTTCACAATCAAAATGACTTGTTTAATACGAACAATTATGTGCCGAGTCATTATTGTGATGTCAAACATTGATCTTTGTCGAGAATAATTGGCAAGAAACTAATTTTTTACCTTTTTTACTCTCTAATATATTAAACAAACATGCTATGGTCTGTAACACGAGAAGCCATAACGAATTTATCTTTTAGTTCCTAGGTGTAACGACAATATATGCGGTAAGAAAGGGCATCATAGTAAAAATTGTTGTGTCAATAATACTATTTTCACATTAGTTCACATTACAGCTAGCTGAGCTGTCGCTCTCCGCTACCTGTGAAATGAATTGTTAATTTTTTGTACTTTTAATACCTATAAAAACAGCGGAAGGATTAAATTTAAAATAAGAACTGGTTTGTTATTATTGTATACCATTGTATACAATTGTATATAGTCCTTTCATTATTTATTATTATTTAAATTTTACAAAAATTCTCATCTCCCCTCTTAAGGAGAGGAGAGGGCAAGTAACCCCCGGCAGAAGCACAGTCGGCTGGAGTTCAGGGCTCCAGGGAGAGAAACCGGCGTACAATGCGGGCAGAATCTAAGTGCACTGCTTTCTGCATCTTTCCCGGGAGTGAGCCGCCTCGGAATCCCAACCGTCTGAGATGTTGTTCCAGACTGGTTGGGATAAGACCGTTCACCGACATAACGATTGGTATGATTTCGATGGATGTCACCCCCCACATTTCGGTGACCTCGTGAGCCAGGTCGAGATATTTTCTCTTTTCCTCGGTTTATATTATTATTATTATTATCTTGACACTGATGCTGAACATAAGTTTTCCTCTTGGGGGATTGTGCCAGTAGTTGCCATGCTTAGCAGGCGGATTGGCAACCGCAGTTAGGCTTTAGAAATGATTTAAGAGGGACGCAGCTGACCAACCCTCGCCCTCCTTAATCGTCTCCTACGACACCCACGAGAAAAGAAGCGGTGGCCTATTCTATGCCAGGACTACACGACTAGTATACCTAGATACTTTAAGAAAATATATGTATCTAATTTTTAAAAGTATAACTGTCGGTTTTTATAAAGCATTGGCGATATTTGAAATATACTTTCTAGCGTTTCTGTTACCCTTATATTCCTGTCTAAATTCATTCTAATTTTTCGACTTTATAAGTTTTACTCACACTACAGTCTCTTAAAAGGATACTAAGGACCTTGATTTCCTTGTTATTAATATTATTTTATATATTATTTATGTATTTAATTAAACAATACCAACTTTCGCCCTGTCAACTGGCAATATTATACATAGATAAATCATAAATGTGCAAATATGTATAAACAAAAATGACGTAATGTTTTACTAATAGTTTTTGTTATGCCCCGACGCTATCAATGAGATGTGAATTTGAACCTGTAACCCTCGACGTCACGAGCACGCCACCAGCACACCGCCAGCGGCCACCGCGCGTCATATCTCGCCGCACATATATGATGCACGCTCGCACCGACGGTTTGTTTACTCGAGAACTGCGCGGGAGCACTGTCACATACGAGCGCCAGTCCCAAGATGGATATCCAAAGCAGGAATCAGGAGCAAGAGCTGTCCACATCGCCACCTGACAAGGTTAGACACTTGTTATTAAATATATATATATATATATATATATATATATATATATATATATATATATATATATATATATATATATATATATATATATATATATAATTGCATTAGGAATAGACGCGCTCGCTTTGCGAAATTCTCTTAATTTATTTGTCGTTCAAATTCGGTTTATTAACACTGTAAAACAAACGAAGACTAGTCTTTATTTTAAACAAAGGACCTACATGAAAAAATATTTTTGAAATCCTAAAGTGATTGTTAAAGAAAATGAAATATATGTTCTACTTACGCTTACACAACTAGTTGTACAAGGTTTGTTATCCATTATCCGTTCTTTATTCCGATAAATGGTTTACTGGCATGCTTGTATATGAAATTGTTTGAATTTTTCATACACGGGTAATAAATGCCTAGAGCTATTGCGAAGCAAGCCACCTAATTAGTATGAATTGCAATAATTATAATGCATTATTTGTTTTATATAGTTGTGAACTAATGCAACGGCATTTTAAAATGTGCAAAGACGTTAAATAATAGAGAGTTTGTGTGACGGAACATAACACTTGAACATTTTTCTTGGAAGATTTTAATAAGTTTATCTTTCGAATCTTAGTTAAATGTTCAAGTGTATATTAGTCTATTTATAATATGTTACCCACATGGAACATTAATAAGTAACTATACAGATTATTTTAGTAACAACATATCTGCGTGTTGGGTAAAATAATGATCAGTGTTCGTGTTTACGAATGATATCAAATAATTCTTGCTAGATTATATTATAAATGTGGACGTGAGTTTGTTTGTTTGTTACCTTATAGCATATGAACAGTTTAACTAATCACTATGAAATTTGGTATACACGTACAATACGGGATGGAGAAGGATATAGGTTTTCTACGTCGCTCATTAAATATGTCCCGGTCACGCGGACAAAGTCGCGGGTCGATGCTATTTTATAAATGCATATTGTATATTTTCTCCATTTAAATATCAATATTATATTCATTTAGAAGTTGTTAGGAGATAAGGCCCCCAAGTTAACGAAGCGAAAGTGTATCTTATGGCTGACGACATTTGTTGATGTCACAGGTTATCTAAACAATAATTCTAAGAGTAACCCGAATATCGGCACTGAAGCGAGACATTATTGTTATCTGTCAATACCTCCTGTCTCCGTATTGCATTAGAATTAATATATCTGGGAGTAATTAATATTATGTTATTTCCAGCCCAAATTGATGCAAGGCGGCAACTACATCCGAGAAGGCAGAGATTCAGCTAAATCTACTTGGCTACTATTTTCCCCTCAAACACCCGATGAGGCTGGATCATTAGCAAAATATTTAAGCATATTTTCAGCTCATGGAGTTAATCTAAGTCATATAGAATCTAGATCTTCAGTGAGAAGACCAGGATATGAGTTCATGGTGGAATGTGAACATGGCATGGGAGATTTCGGTGCCGCTTTGGAAGAGCTACAGAAAAATGTGGGATATTTAAATATTATATCCAGAAATTACCGAGATAATAGATGTGAGTTACCTATCTGTTACAATTAAAGACAATATAATATGTATAGTACTTATGTTACCATTAATTAAATGATAATTTGCATATCTAGTAGGCGGATTACAGTTCAAAAGCATAACACTTTGCTAGGAATAAAAACAACTACATTATTACTATTTTTATGCAGTAAAAGACGATTAAATGCCAGTATAAACCTGTTATTTACCTTACTTCGTTTTTTCTTGACAGCTGCCGTTCCATGGTTTCCCCGTCGTATTCGAGATTTAGACAGATTTGCAAACCAAATTCTGTCTTACGGAGCCGAGCTCGACTCTGACCATCCAGGTTTTACGGACCCAGAATATCGTGCCCGTCGTAAATACTTTGCTGACATCGCTTATAACTACAAATATGGTCAGCCACTACCACATGTGGACTACACCAAGGAGGAAATTGCCACTTGGGGTGCTGTGTTCAGGAAACTGGTCGAATTGTATCCCACACATGCTTGCAAAGAACACAATCATGTGTTTCCTCTTTTGATTGAGAACTGTGGCTATAGAGAAGATAATATACCACAATTGGAGGACGTATCAAACTTCCTAAAAGGTAATCAAATCTTTAGAGATATAGTTTATAGAATATTCTAACTATAAACTCATTATGAATTCTGGCTTATACAATTGATCAACTTTTTTAAAAAGAACATTCTTACCAAATAAATAATGTTTATATGAAAGTAGCAAAATTGTTTTCGGATATCGTATGCTCCTTGGAGAAAGTCCAAAAATGTTATCTTTGGGGTTCACTTAGAACCATTTTAACTTATCTTGTGACTCATCATCGTCTTTATTTCATTCACAGATTGTACGGGCTTCACATTGCGTCCAGTAGCTGGTCTTTTGTCATCGCGCGACTTCCTGGCCGGCCTAGCGTTTAGAGTGTTCCACAGCACACAGTACATAAGACACCACTCACGACCTCTGTATACTCCAGAGCCTGACGTCTGTCACGAACTGTTAGGACATGCCCCTCTCTTCGCTGATCCAGCGTTTGCACAGTTCTCTCAGGAAATTGGGCTAGCTTCTCTGGGAGCTCCTGATGATTATATTGAGAAATTAGCTACGGTTAGTTGAGCGATTATTATGGAAACTTACCTTAAAGTCATTTAAATAGATACCTACATTTCATAGTTTCCGCCTAAAGATTAGGTTTGTCGCTAATTTTTTTATTTATTAATTTTTTTTTGCTACAGTGTTTCTGGTTTACCGTGGAGTTTGGTCTATGTCGACAAGATGGCAACCTGAAAGCGTTTGGCGCTGGCCTTTTGTCTTCCTTCGGGGAATTACAGTATTGCCTCTCAGACAAGCCGGAGCTCAAGGAGTTTGATCCTGAAGTAACTGGCATGACCAAGTATCCCATCACAGAGTACCAACCAGTTTACTTCGTGGCTAACAGTTTTGAAGATGCTAAGGAGAAAATGATGTAAGTACATTTAACTGTGGCTGACTGAACATCTTAAACAATATTTGTTGCCTATGAATATTCCATCTAGAGTATAATTTACGTGCGATATAACAAGACAAGTCGAAATGTAATATAAAACCGGCTTCGATCAATTTAAACTGTATATACGTTTTTGCAAGTAGTTTGAACTGGTTTAGATTTTTCGTTTTCTAGTAAGGACATATAGATATTTGTCATCTATTTATAAAGTTATTAATTAATTGAGTCTCAAAATGATATAATAATTAGAAAGAAAAAGAAAATCCATAAGATCAAGACTATTAAAATCGAAATATCACTATCTCTTTTTTTCTTGCTGGAATATAGGGTTAAGGAATCGGTTCTTAACTGAGTAAGAAATTATTAAAACAGTGTTTAAGACAAGAAATTATGAATTTTAATTCTGCTGATGGTTTTCAATAAAAGGAATAGAAAAGTTAAGTTTTTCCTTTATAATCTGTAATGGGAGATAATGGACGACGGTTATTGTTGCATTGGGGAACATAATTAAAAGAACGATTACAATTTATGTCTTGATATTGAATAGGAGCTAGTTATTAACGTATTTTATGCTATAATTGTAAAATATTTTCCAATTCGGCTAATTCATAATAAATAAGATGTTATAATACCATCAATACTACCAATAAACCAATAAAAAAAAATTAACTCCATAAAAAGTTGTCACTTCAATCAGTGCAATATTAATAAGAGATTAACGATGGTATGGGTGTAGGAGTAATCAGAATTGATGGGAAATTAATAGCATAATATACATTACATTACATAATTGTCATTGTGACGTCCTTCATATTTTAAAGGACTGTTACCATTTTCCATCATGTAGGTCATTATTTCGTATTTCGTGCCAAATGAACAAGTTTTTTTTTTTGCAGTAAATTCGCCCAAACGATACCCCGTGATTTCGGCGTTCGGTACAATCCGTATACGCAGAGCATTGATATTCTGGATTCCTCGAAACAGATGAAGGATCTGTTGCGTGAAGTACACCAAGAAATGGACTTACTCCTCAACGCTATGGAGAAATTATAGGTGTATTTGAGCGAAGGAGTTTATAGATAGGATAGTAGGTATAGATAGTAGAAAATGGTATATCATTTCTTCTAATTGCCCCGTGTCTGTTTCTAAGGTATACCTGCTTTAAGAATACGTCAACTACGTTTTAGTATTAAATTTTTTAATAAATTTTTATCTAGTATTACGATAGAGTCGAGCAAGATTGAGAACTCTAAGTTGATTTCAAGACTAAGTGTTTTTTTTAATATAGCTATGTATAATGTATGCTAAATTACAATTAGTTTAAGTTAGGTATTTATTAAAGTGTACTTTTATAAGCAATTAAGTGTACATTAAGTTATTACATTACTTTAAATTGTTTACTTCCGTAATTAAATATTTACTTACTTGATAGAGTCGTTTGTTTTCCTGTCCACCATCAAGTTTCTGATTTGTACTTGATTTTTCTGATTTATAAATTGTTATGTTGCAACTTGTTGGTATGAAGGATACGGAGACAGTAATGCTTGGAATTTTCCTGTATGACGCACTGTCTGCTGGATCGGTACGCTGGCAGTGATTTAGTTGTATTGCTTCGATATGTGATAGAGAATTAATTAGTCTGTGAATTCTAGGGAATTCAATAGCACTTAATTCTAAAATCGTTATGATTTTAGAATTAAGTGCTATTGTTGACCAAATATGATGATTTGAAACAATTTATTTATTTTCAAACTATAACATTTAAGTCGATTGGTACACATGTATGACTGTAAGTACTAATAAACTGTCAGTTTTTCTCATATTGGGTTTTCTGGAAGAAATCTCTCTTGGAGATAAGCTCGCCCTTGTGCATTACGTTTGTTTTTATATTTCAGTAGCCTTTTGTGTACAATAAAGAATAGAGTTCTTATGACATATAATATTGTAATAACATGGCGGGTTTAATTTATGACAGAACCGAAACACTTTATTAGTAACGTTTACAGATGTTCAGATTAATTTTATCGAGTATTTCGTTACAAATGAGAGTCGTAAAAATGGTCAGTTTTACACGTCCAAACCAAAATTGAGTTTAAAATTAATTACAATACAATATTCTCGCTCTCCATCTTCAGAAGACGGATTTATAGGGCATCCTGATTCTCATATTGATACTCGTTTTCACCGAAAAGTGAAATAATAATTTGGTTTCATATATTAGATTATATCTGAAATTGTTAAATCTATGTCCCATATCCCGGTTAGTTTAGTTAATAGTTAGTTTGTCGTGTCCTCCCGCCATAGAATAGGCCACCCCTTCCTTTCTCGTGAGTGTTGTAACAGGCGACTACGGGAAGGTGGAGGGAAGGATTGTTAGTAATGAGATTTTACAGCCTCAATGCTAGCAATATACCCCATCAGGTCGACCTCCACGCGATTCCCCCTGGAAACCATAGTGGTTAATTCTTGTTCCATTGGTTACTATGGGCCAACTGACCTGCCTTAATCCTCGCCTGTCAGCCTTCACTGGTGTTCTGCTAGCGTATACCGATAGCGCAGATTCCATCTTCACTCATTAAAAAAAAACAGGCGACTACGGGAGGGCGAGGGTTGGGCAGCAGTGTCCCTTTTAAAACATCTCCAAAGCCTAACTGCGGTTGCCAACTCGCCTGCCAAATGTGGCAACTAGCAAAACTACTCGAGGAAGAGGCGTATGTTCAGTAGGGGACAGTTAAAGGCTGATATGATCCCAATTAGTAAGTATAAGATGACAGAGTGTAAGGCGCCTTCTTTCTCGATGTGTTCCCCAACTTAGAGCCCACGCCCTATAGGGGGGCAATATGATAGTTAAAGGAGGAGGGGGGGGTCGCAATTAAAAAATGGACTCAAAGCTATTTTAACCTTCTTGCTCCGGTACGATATATTGGTGTCAAATTTAACAAAAAAAGGTAAATTAAAAAAATGCTTATTAGGTATAATTTCGTTTGACGTTACTGGGCGTTTAATTTGGTTATCAACTGAGCGATTAGAGTAGTCGCAGTCAAGTAAACTTTGTCGAGAAAAAATATGTATGGGGGCATAAAAATTTTAGAAATGTTTAAGTGCAGAGGGTCGTATATTGTGGAAGGGATTAGCGAAAATGTATATCCAGCAGTAGATACATACAAGTTGAGTCGACGGTGACGATATTAAACACGCCTACATTTTTATAATTAGCAATAATGCATGCCCATTTACGTATGTGACTGCTAGGCGTCGTTCGTTTTCGGTTGAAACATAAAAATGCACAATATAGCAAAAGTTCGTCGTGTTAGTCCCGGCATAGAATAGGCCATCCCTTTCTTTCCCGTGGATGTCGTAAGAGGCAACTAAGGGAACTTCTAATAATTTCTCACCAGAGGGAGACTTTGTACAAAAGTCGATTATACTCTACCTACCTCTGTCCCATTCGTGTTTCAACCGTGAAGCAATTGTGTTTGCATGGCTGTGTTTCGGTTTGAAGGGTGGGATATAGCGTGAATTTACAGGGTACAGAGGAATAACACCTGAGTCCTTAGAAATGGCAACGCATGGGGGATATCATGGACGAAACAGTATACTCTGTTATGTCCATGGTACTGCTCATGTCTAACGGCGACGGTTACCACTTTCCATCTGGTGGACCTTCAGGTTTTTTGCCATTCTAAGTTGTATAAAAAAAAAAACTACTGGCAAAGCCCTCCAAGGGATATGTTCAGCAGTAAACAGTTAAAAGCTGATATGTTGATGATAATGTGGCTTTTTGTGCATGAAAAATAAAATGTACCTGTGTATGTGCTAATCTACGGTATTTTTTATTTGTAATCAATTTTCAATCATCCATTCAACCGCCCTCCGGGAAGCAATTGACGTTACTTGGTTAGTAATAATTGAACGTTAATTCTAAGTAATTATAAAGTGATGTGATACATGTCGCATCTATATTATTGTGGGGGAAAGGGATTATTAATAATAGGGATCAGAAACCAGGGACCAGGGACCAAGGACCAGGGACCAAGGACCAGGGACCAGGGACCAGGGTCCAGGGACCAGGGACCAGGGACCAGAGACCAGGGACCATGGACCAGAGACCAGGGACCAGGGATCAGGTGGACCACAAATCGGTTCCCCCTGAAAGCCGTCTTGGTTAATTCTTCTAGAATTCGTCACGATGGGCAGTTTCATAACCTGTTTCATCGTCAGTTATACTGATACTGATGCTCTGTCAGCTTATACTGATAGCGCAGGTACCCCACCAGGTACCATTCCAATATCACCAATTAAAAGAAACTACATTGTAGTATGACGAAAAATTGACGTATTCGAGTCAAAAGCCATTTAAAGTCGCTTAAATGAGAAAAAAATTATCGAAGCTGTCGAGTTGTTCAAGTAGGCATGGTAAGAATTACCTCGAATTTTTACTTCGAAATTTTGTTTAATATTATTTCTTAACTAGTATCTATTTAAATATGATGTAACAAGTATTAAAACATCTTCATAAACACATTCAAAATACAATATATTATTAGTGAGATTGTCTTTACTAGTTTTTACAATTAAAACACCAATATGTTAATCAACATAATAATTATATTCATTAATTTGTACAGAATAAACTTATTTAGGTACCTATAATTGTTTAGCGGCCTGCGACTACACTCACAATGTACAATTTTTGAGGCCGATTGGAAATATGTAGTTTTCTATATAGTTCAAATTCACTAGCTTTATAAATTAGACAGATAAGATTGACATTTCGTAAAACGGTACGACTATGATTAGGACTGTTTCTAAAGTATCCTTTTCTAAAATTATTTTTCAAAAATTAGTGTCGTTTCCAGAAAGAGATTTAGAGAATAATATTTTAGAACCGTCCTTATTATTTGTTCATAAATAAACAAGCAATTTACAGCGTAGATTATCAGTATAAAATAGAGTTTAAATTATGTTACTGTATATAATATATCAATCTGTACATGTTTTGAATAAGTACACCGCCTACCGTTATAAATAGAAGGAATATTAAATTTACATTAACTGTCAACTAAAACTAGCTATCTACAATACATAGACAAACCATAAATACTGAGATAGAATAGTAATATGTGGACAATATATTTTTTAATTATAACATTATTATTACAGCACAAATATATATGAATAAATAGTTGTGATGGATCGCATTTGGATCAAATCAAAAGGCGTCAAATAAAAGGGAAGGTAACGTCCATTTGACGTCTTTTCACCAGTTACCCAGCGGGTTATTGTTACAATTAAAATATAATTTGTCCTTATGAAACTTAACAATAATATATAAGAATGTTTGTTTGATCGTGGACTATTAATATGTAGGTAGGTATATACACTAATTTATTATCCTTTTGTATATAATTGCAGATTATTGATTATTTAGACATATTTTCAACTGCAGGTTACAGAACTTGTTTACTTTTTACAATTAGAGATAAATAAGCAATGTGAGTTAACTACTTGCTATAAGGTTTATTTTGCTGAAATAGGTGATGAGTTTTGACACAATCGATATGTAATTAAATCGACAAATGATATCCAATAGATGTCAAATGAGTGCAAGACAGTGCCCAATAAGATATTATTTCGTTACAGTTGAACGGACGGAATTAATAAAAAAAAACCTTTTAATCTCTTTTTAGTTCTTGATTTATGTTTACTGCGAAATAATTATAAGACCAGTTAGGTCTTATAATTGATAAATTGTTAGGTAAATAGAAGATACCAATCGCACTGTTTAGTACTTCAATAAATTGTGACTAATTGTAGAATTTTTTTTATTAACATCAATGTATGTATTTATTTCAAACCAGGATGTATTATCGAAGTATGTTTTTTCGTATGGGTAAATCATTTATTTACACTGCTAGGACACTCCTTTAAAAGAATTCTAATAGTTTGGATTTCACCCTGTATGTAAATAACTACATGCAGATATTTATAGTCCCAGCCAAAGAAACTAAAAGACCAGAAGTCACGCGAACAATGGATTACAACAATATAAAATATACATTTGGCACTACATCTATTTGACACGACTATAATAATTATATAAAAATCTAAGAAATCCTATATGGATTATATTAAGATAAAATCATGAATAAAGTTACGACATGACATATCACAGTTACTAGAAATAAATAAATTACTTTGTAACTTAACTTTTTACAATAAATAATAAAGGTCGGCTTAAATTATTAAGTTTATAATTTTATATTAGATTTAATTAAGTACTAATTATATACAGAATAATAAAAAATATATATATTAAAAAATGACTGTGTGTGATTTAGTAGACGCATATTGTTACACACATTACATTTGAAAAGCTGTAATCATTTCGTTGTAGTTACTTTTACATAAAATAAACAAAAAAAAAAAGAAGAATAAAACATAATATAGAGATGACCAGTAATATTTTTCAGAGGTCAAAGATCATTTACTCCCTTTTGTTATTATACGAAATATTGAAGCAATATTTTTCATTACGTCAACATTGGATATTACGAGCATATTAATGTAAAACATTATTTCATAGTTACAACTTCGTATAAAACCTCTAAATTCGTAGGACTGTAGGTTCCTACCACCAAGCACAGTTTTAAGACGCACTCACCTGTTTAGCGACGTAAACGACCTTTTAAAATGTACGTATAAATCAATTCCACAAAATCTGATTTCGCGGAATCAATAAAGTTGTACATAAAAGTAAAATGAGTTTTTACAAGAGATTTATAGTTCAAATTTAAAATGAGAAATTAAAGTTTAAAATGTGTGAACGATGGAAGAATTCGGGAAGGTTAAAAAGTAGTTTTACGCGTACCATAATACGATTCGCTTCGTATAATCCACTAATGAAAGTATACTAATTTGGTAATATTACGCCCTAAGAGCGAGGTGTCTATTAAATTCGGCGGATTATACACGACGTATTAGGCTTCGGATAAAACGACTTCTTTAACACTCTACATTATTATGAATTTAATACAAAACAATACGGAATCTTACACAACGACTGCCCTAATGTTCGCTCTCTATTTTAATTGAACATTTACGGTCTTACTACAAAAATATTGAAAGACACTGCCTCAATTTAAACAGTGTTTACAATTCTAACATTTTTTAGTCGGTGGTATAATGTTCATTTGTAATTTAATGTGGTCAAAATCTATAGATTATTATAGTAAAATTTATTTTTCTCAAACATGCTTGGAAATGTGAGCATTACTATGACAATTTTCTTAGAGATTACATGCGGGTAGCGGCCGGCAAAAGTTGTATGAAAATCCATATCTGTCGTGTTTTGCGGCCAGATAAATTACTATGTAAACTCATATCTGTCCTGTAATTTAAAAATGGAATGACCTTTTACTTCGAAACATGGCTACCAAGGAGCTAACTAGTAAAAGGTTTTATTTAAATTTCGAACTGGCTTGCAAATAGAAAGCTGTTTATTGAAAAAAAAAAAAAAACAAAGGAACATTATGGCGCGTAAAAAATTATTATTGTTCGTTATTCGTCATTGAATTTAAAAAGTAAAATTGTGTTTTTGATTTCCGCGCATTGTTTGAGAAAAGTATTATACAAGCCTTGGCCACAACTAGGCATTGATGGACTCACGTATGTGTGCCTCGGCTACGCCTCGGCCCACATTTGTACGTTCTTCCGTCAATGCTTCAGTTGCTGGCCGCTACAGTAATGTACTATATTTACATCTTTATTTTAAACACGACTTTCTTTTGTTTATTTTAAACACTCTTTCGTAGCAAAACGTCTAAGCACGTATTTAACACCTGTCTATCGCAAGCTAAACTTTTTGTGGGGGGAAGGGATTGTTAGTAATGCGGACCCCCAGTCCTATTGCTAGCAATATGCCTGGTCAACTCGATCTCCACGCGGTTCCCCTGGAAACCGTCGTGCTGAATTCTATGTGTGTTTATCACGATGGGCTAACTGACGTGCTTTTTCATTTTCACCCATCATCCCTCACTCGTGCCCCGCCGGTGTAAATCGATGGCGCGGGCGGATTTACCATTCCATTATCGTTAATAAAAAAAAACTTTTTGTGGTAAGACCAATGTAGTACATAGATGTAGCATGTAGTATAGTTAACATTCACAACATAGTGATATGCGTTATATAATTATATTAAACCTCTTTTATTCTAATAACGTATTTTGGCAAAATATTTACAGAACTAGTAACAGAACGCTGTTACAGGTTTTAAGCGCATTATTTTTAATTTAATTTCGTATGACACTAAAACATGTGGAATGTACTTAATGGATTGCATTTGAGTTATTACACTATCATATATACGGCTTATCCAAAGCCAGGGGACTACAGATATCTTAAAACGCGGGATATCGTTAAGGTAATACAAAGGATCTATGAAATGATGGTATAAGGCAGGGGGAAGCACAAAAAATCCCGATGGGTCGACGTGCAACGGCTTAGCTGACCCCATATGGGAATATAAGATAAGATAAGATCATATATATAGTCATAGTCGTATGAGATGTATTTAAGAAAGCGTGAAAACCCATATGTGATCTTACTGGATGAAGCCTTAAATTGCCGTGTACATAGAATAGATCACCCCTTTCCTTCCCGTGGGTGTCGTAAGAGGCGACTGAACCAATTTACGGTTGAAGGATAGGCAGCAAAATCTCTCTTAAAACATCACCAAGGCTTGCGGTTGCCAACCTGCCTGCTAAGAGGGAAAAGGGATTGTTAGCAATGGAGTTTGACGGCCCCATTGCTAGCAATATGCCTTATTAGGTCGACCACCACGTGACACCCCCTGGAAACCATCGTGAACAATTCTTGTTGAATTCGCCACGATGGGCTAACTGACCTGCTCCTTCACTGGTGCCCCGCCGGTGTATACCGATAGCGCGGGTGGGGTTACCATTCCATTATTATCCGTTAAAAAAAAACCCGCCTGCCAAGCGTGGCATCTACTGGCAAACTCCCCTTATGGGGAAGGCTTCTGTTCAGCAGTGGACAGTTAACGGCTGATCTAATAGTAATAATAAGCCTAAACCTATGATGCTAATGTACTGATTGAACTATATATGATCCTACATATATGACAGTGTAATAACCCCTACAGTCACTAGTCTACTAACTAAAAAATGTTATATATATCTCTCTTTTGCCTGCAACTTCGAACGCGTGGCTTTTGGAAGTACCTAATAAACTACTTTCAGATGACGTAATAAGATAAAGTATACGCCATATTTTGTGTGATATCTACGAAAAATTACAGAAAAACCGCATTGCAGCAATTGGAGCAGTAGTTTTTGTGTGATGCCGGAACAAACATACAGACAGACAAAATTTTAATTAAAATATTTTTGGCTTGTATTGCTCTTACTAAGACCTTCATATCAATTTTTCTGCAATATCCTATATGTATAGATATCGTCTAGTTACATATATTTTATTTTATAGTAACATGAGATGTTAAGTCTGTGACATTACAGATTAACACAAGCGCCATCTTGTATTTGTAATGTAAACTGTAGCAATGAACTGCATTAAGGGAGTACAAGCATTCTCCTTTGAAGCTTTGTATCAACAATTTAGTCCTATACACATACAACGGCGGTTAACCGCCAGCATCACCTAACTAACACGGACAACATTTTAAAGGAAACACGGTCTAAATTCCAAATTTTCCAATTTAAATAATATAATTGTATTAATATGGTGAAAAAAAAAAGTAAAATAGTTGGTTTAAACATTAATTCCCAATATATTAGTTAAAAACTTTCCATGTAATATAAAAAAAGGTGAAGAGAGGCGAGATAGAAAAAAAAACTATTTTATAAATATCAGTTAGGTGGTTTTGGCGGTTAACCGTGGACAAGTCAAATCAAATATTAATTGAAATCGCTTTTTACGTATGACTTACATATGTATAAGTCGAACGATCAGTGGAAACGTACTTACACTGACATTTATGGCATATACGGAACTTGATACATAGATACAATTGATTACATAGATACTTAATAAAGGTATAACGACGGTATTATAGAGTTGTACATATTTACACGTGCGAGGTGGCCGGACCGGCGGAGCTCACATCTCGCTCTGCATGCAATGAATCGACGAATCTTCCGACAGCTCGTCCATCGATGAGTCCGTGAATGAAGTGCCGTCTGCAAACGTACATTCATACTGTTTAATCGCTAAATACTCTTAAAATATGAAAATAAGAACGGAAGAATCATTTTTATTCAAGTAAATAACATACAATAGTAAGAAACAGTGTGATTAGAAAGCAGTGTGATTAGAGAGAAGTGTGGACTGAAAGACGATGTAGTGACAAAAATTGAAAAAGGAATGTTGCGTTGGTTTGGCCATTTGGAAAGGATGGATGAAAGAAGAATTACGAAAGAGATTTATCGAGCAAGAATGAATGGAGATGTCGGTAGGGGCCGCCCTAGACGGACGTATGTCGACCAAATAGGCGACGTGCTTAAGAAGAGCCAAATTAAAAGTACCCGTAACCGGCGAGCGTGTATGAAATGATTGATGAATGTGGAAGAAGCGAAAGAGGTTTGTTTAAATCGAAGCATTTGGCGTTCCATTGTTTCTGCCTACCCTAATGAGAGACAGGCGTGACAGATATGTATATATATATGTACAAAATATTAGTTTTTATAGTTTCCTAAACATTGGACAGACTTTGATTTATTAGTTTGGTTTATTTAGTTAATTTAGATTTAACTCTTCTTTGCATAATGGTGGAAATTTCCATCATAACATTGAATGCCCAAAAATTATACAAAAGAACAAGTTCACTTCAAGTCGATCGTGTCTGGATACCTTTTTAATGTCCATGGCAGAAAAAAAAGCATAGCTGTCAAATTTATTTTTTTAACCATTTTTCCTTTAATTTTGATCATGAACTATATCGCCTTGATTTATTTTACCCATAAAAAAAAATCATGCAATGAAAGGTTAAGCATTTTTTTCATTATCGCCCATTCGGAACGTAATTTCAGTCAAGTAAAACGGCCAAGAAACTCAGCTGTTGCTTTTTCAAAAAGTTTAATTATATAAATAATGAATTTGTGTGAATACAAACTATTAAGCAGTACCAGAACATAAAATTCGAAATATATGGCATATAATTAAAACAAATCAATAAAATAAAACAGTTGCAGTGACTAGAACAGACCAGTTCACAAGTATGACGGATGAATCAATCAGCATTGATATAAAAATATTTTAGGGAACTCAATAATCCGGCCCACCACGCCACCACCTGTCTGGACATTTTAGTGAGCATGATTTACTCAAGGCCCCCCTTCCAACCACGTCATAGTCAAATTTAAATAATTTCATACTACATAACATATACCACATCATACTCAGGCTTTTGGGAATTCCTTTACAGTTACATCCATTCGACTATGGAATAGTCTGCCATCCGAAATAAGGGAATCGGCAAGTGTAGGCATGTTTAGGCGTCGTCTAAGGGAGCATTACTTATCACTATGCTGACGTATTATGTATATGTGTATGTATATTTATATATGTTTATATGTGTATATATATGTATGTGTATATGTATGTTTGTGTAAATATATGTGTATGTTTACAGGGTATTTTATGTAATTTATAATGTGTAGTTTGTATTATTCTTTGTGTATACATAACTTATGCGTTTATGCAATATATGCAGATCGTATGACTGCCTATTTTTATTTATAAAATAACACATTAACATGGAAAGGTTTTGCTGGAAGAAATCTCTTATTAGAGATAAGCTCGCCTTTGTACATTATGTTTATAATGAATTGTAATTACCAGTATGTTTTGTGTACAATAAAGAATAAAGAACATATATAATGAGCCGTGTGGTCCCGGCATAGAATAAGCCACCCCTTCCTTTCCCGTGTGTGTCGTAAAAGGCGACTAAGGCAGAGCGTGGGATAGGCAGCAGTGTCTCTACAACATCTCCAAGGCCTGATTGCGGTTGCCAAACCGCCTGCCAAGCATGGCAATTATAGGCAAAACCACCCAAGGGCGAGGATTTTTTTTTTGGTGGATGAAAATGGAATGGTAACCCCGCCTGCGCTAACGGGATACGTTGGCGGAGCACCAGTGAAGGGTGATCGATGAGAATAAAAACCAGGCCAGTTAGCCCCTTAGGGGGGAAAGGGATTGTTAGTAATGGAGACTGAGAATCCCATTGCTAGCAATATACCCAACTAGGTCGATCTCCTCGCGGTTCCCCCTGGAAACTATCATGGTTAATTCCTGATTAATTCATCATGATGGGCTAACTGACCTGTTTTCATTCTCATCTATCACCCTTCACTGGTACTCCGCCAGCGTATCCCGTTAGCGTAGGCGGGGTTACCATATCGTTTTCATCCACCAAAAAAAAACCTTATTTAAACGGCATTAGCTTTTATTCCCAGTAGACTCATACGCATACATACATACATACATATCCGTCACGCCTGTCTCTCATTAGGGTAGGCAGAAACAATGGAACGCCAAATGCTTCGATTCAAACAAACCTCTTTCGCTTCTTCCACATTCATCAATCTTCTCATACATGCTCGCCGGTTGCGGGTACTTTTAATTTGGCCTTTCTTCAGCACGTCGCCTATTTGGTCAACATACGTCCGTCTAGGGCGGCCCCTACCGATATCTCCATTCATTCTTGCTCCATAAATCTCTTATCATACTACTCATACGCATACTTGCCAAAAAACACATTACAAGTTATACTTGCTACACGATCCTTAATAATGCCATTGAAAATCTATTCTTGATGATTATCCAAATGTATATAAAGTGTTAAACAATATAAAATTGTTCACAGATATACATATTCACACGACGTATTCAAATTATGCATCTTTAACATCCCATTTATCACCACCTTTACCAATTAAATCGAACTTTTAATTATTCAACCTTTAATTATCATTTCTGTATTCCGGTGATTAAAATTTCAATCCTCTATGTGGAATTATCTTTGAGATAAACCATGTGACAGAAGATGATTGCAAAGCTCTGTTTTTGTAAATTTGATGACGCAGCACGAATGGGACGTAAACTTTAAACTTTACTGTGTTATAATTGAATGTACCATCTATCAATCATACTAGATTCTCTGGAGAATTAAAATTTTACATAAATAAAATTTTTTTTGGATTCAAAAAAGTACTTATTTTAAGTATACTTTTTACTAAGTGCTTTAATTAAAATCCAATATTAGGTCCAGTAGTTTGTCAAATTATACGTGAATGAATGAACATCCCATTCAAGTTGAGTCAAGATTTTGAGGAATCAAAAGGTCTGTGATTGCTGGTTCTGACTACTTGACTACTCCTTAAGACAACAATATGTTGTCTAATCATAGATAAGTCATTGTAGGCTTCCCTTCCAATTAATACCCATACAGTAATCATACTAACCTATCGGGACAAAGGGCGGTTTGTTCTGGAACGAGTAGGTGAGGTGGAGGTTGATTGGCCGGCCAAACCCCACCGGGTCACTGTCCCTCGACATCACTGTGGACAACATGCCTGTTACACTTCAAGATCACTAATAGTTAGGAGACCATATCAGAAATACACCAAAAAATATGAATATGTACATTCGCAATAGCAATAGAACACAAAGATCAATTGCACTGAAAAACCAATCGCTAGCTGTAGATCGATTTGAAATGGATATATGTTTCAATTCTACTCGGATACTAACGCTGACTCTGCTTTCCTTTCCCAGTGTGCTGATGTTTCTTCTGCCTCGCTCGACTGTTCTGGAACCAGACTTGCGTCACCCGCTTGCTTAGGCCCGTGACCTGCGCGATTCGCTCCAGATCCTGTCCGTCGGGATTCGAGTCCAGTTGAAAATTTGCTTGAAGGACCTGCAGTTGTTCCTCGGTGAACGTTGTTCGAACGCGTTTCGCCTTACTCTTGTGATAGCCTTCCGAGTCACAGCCATCTGTCATTGAAACAAAATTTGTATAAAACTGTTCTGGATCCTTATAGTTTTTTGTCGGTTTCCAAAACAAGACTAGTACTTCAACGGTACAAGGGCAGGCAATTAGATATTAATACTTAAAGAAATACGAACGGGGATCAATGAATTTTTTAGTTGATAGATATATTCATAGAGATTATCACCATCAGAAGAAATCGATCCTCCGTCAAGCGTCTCCAAATAGTGAGGCTTGCAAAGGACTCTGTCTTCGTGGAGTGCAAACTGCTCCCCGGTAGATAGTTGTCGTCCACATGCATCACAAGCGAAGCACGCCAGGTGGTACACCTGCTCGCGCGCCTTCCGCACCCAGTCTGATGAGGAGATGCCCCGGCAGCACTTGGAACACTTCGCGCCGAAGCTCCTGCACATAAATAAGGAATCAAATCGCAACGTTGGCGAGGTCACGTTTAAAAATCAATATTAGCTAATCATTTTGAAAGTATTAGTGTATTAATCAACGAACAGTTTATGTGGCTCAAAATTATATTCTGTAGAGGTATACAAAACAATATAGATAGTTTAAAATAATTGTATGTGGAAGCACTTTGAACTTTCGTTGAAGTTGAAATAGAAATCATTAAAATGTTTAAAAAAAAGTATTATTTGTACCAGTACAACTGTAATTTTTCCCCAAAGATATCATAGATTTAAAAATTCCAAAAAAAAATGTACTCGTACATATTCCTATACAAATTTAAGAACAGCTAAATAGATTGTATACCTCTAAAAGAATTGTTTTGGGTTTTTCGATTCTAATTTGTTTGGGATACCTAAGTGTTCAGTTTCTAATAATATTTCTTTCAATGCTAATATTTCCGATTTCAGTCTGCAAGTCTACTGCCCTCCAAAAGACCTAGCTTCATTATTGCAGAAGTGGAATTGTCAATAAATTTCAACTAAGTAAATGGAATTTACGAAGCTCTTAATTGAAACTTTAATTCATGGTCTTCTAATGAAACTGTAATGAAATAATGATAAAATGGACTAGTGAGGTATAGTTTCGCTTTAGCCAGTATAAAGGAGCTGAAAATAAAAATTACAAACGAATGCCGTTCGCCGTGCATACAAAGGTTTTATTCGCATTGCTCTCTATGTAAAAAATAAATGAAAGTATGATGTAGGTAGGTAGCCGGTGAATAACGATTAGTTATTTGTAGGCAGGCCATGAGTTATGGCGGTAGCGCGGTGGTCAGTTTTTCCAATTACTTTGTTGTTACACATTTTATTGCATTTTTAATAAGCGCGCACGCCTTCTCGAAATTTATGATCCAACGGTCACCGGACACCAGACGGAGACGGCCGACGGTTTCTATAATGATTCCCTTTATTTATAATTATTATTAGGAATAGATTTAAATCATAACATATTCATAGAGCACAATCAATAATAAATAGTATATTAAGTAAAAACGAGACGTATTTACTTAATATACTATTTTAGGCGTTTGTTAGGTGTGTGCTTGTAGGATATCTGGGTTTCAAAAATAACAGAAAAACCTCAGTACCTGCAAGACTACTTAAGGACCACAGAGACATGACACTAGACTTTATTTTACATATCTGGTATACTTAATATGTTTTAACATGTAACCAATCCCTGACCAGTAGATGTCGTGTGTACTCATTAGCAGTTATTAAATAAATGGTTGTGAGATCCCAGCATAGAATTGGCCACCCAACTTCCTTTATTTTGGGTGTCGTAAGTGGCGATTAAAGGAGAGCGAGGGGTGGGCAGCAGCGTCCCTCTTAAAACATCTCTAAAGCCTGACTGCGGCTACCAATCCTGCTAAGCGTGGCAACTACTGGCAAAACCCCCCAAGGGGAGGCTTATGTTCATCAGTGGATAGTTAAAGGCTGATGATGATAAAATAATAATAACTGGTTATCAATAAACCAGTTGCTTAATTTAAATGTAGTTTAATCGTATTATTTATACCTAAATTATAGAATCCTCAGGTAGTTACGAACCTCTGTATCTGTAGTAGAATGGAGTTTAAAGAATTATGATTCCTTTCTCGTTGATCTAGAATCATGAAATCTGACAAAATACAAAATTGTAGTTATTTCCCAAAAAAAAAAAAAAAATTATACTTGATGATTTTGTACGGTTGTTAGACCGTTTTTTTTTTTTTAATAATTATCCTAAACTCACACATAGTTATAGTACGTTGCCTATTTGAAAGCAGCATTAGTAGATACCAGTAATGTGTAGTAACACAAACGCAGCTGCATCTCAAACGATATCTCATTACCATACCATTACAGACGGTTCAGATATTAAATTAATTAAACATATACACGCAACATTAAATGGCATAGTATCCTTGCACAGCGAACATCGTTCTACTCTTCGAATTTCTGGTCTTTAGCGTTCGCGTACTTGGCTTGCATAAATGTACCCACGAGCGAAGTGTCAGACATCGCATTAATTGGATCCCGAACTCGATTGTTCATATCTCTGTAGGTTATTAATAAAATGCTACTGTGTTTGTTCAAGGGAAACAAAAGTGTTAACATTTCGGAGGGATACAACCCTCAATATTATTTATATATTCATCGGTACATGTACGTGGACATGGCGGACTTATTCCTAAAAGCAGTCTCTTCCAATCAACATTAGGGAAGTGCCGGAATACTCGAATGCGGTACTAGTAATAATTGATATACATACACCCTCAAATATATATATATATATATATATATATTATACACGAAGGTACGAACAATAGTACTAATTGCTCGGATAAAGTACAAAATGAGCATAAACGTTTTTTTTTAAAGACGTCTTAGTCGAGTCTCGTGGTGGTATCAGGGAGCACGTCCCAGAGCCGTGAAGAATGTAAGACAAAAGATTTTGATACAAAACTTTATGGTTAGATGGGGTAGATGGTTGGGGAGAGTCACAGGAACGTAGGTTACGATCGTGTGTTTGAAAAAGGTACTGGAATTTGCTGCTTCCAGTAATTAAGAGATTACAGGTTTCGAAGAAGAGTAGAGGGTGATGAGGAAAAGAGTAAGGTTTCTGCGTAGACGAATAGGAAGCCATTTGAGTTGAGACCAAACTTACGAAGGTTGAAGATAAACCGAATGTCTTAGTTTACGAGACGGTCCAGCTTATCAAGAAGATCATTACTAACAATACACCCTGTCAGGTCGACCTCCTCGCGGTTCCTCCTAATCGAGTTAATTGTCCTAATTTTTCATCTTCACCTATCGTCCCTCACTGGGGGCCCGCCAGCGAATACCGTTGGCGCAGGTAGGGCTACCATTCCCTTACCGTCCATTAAAAAAAAATCATTTGTCTAGACTGACTATCAAATATGAGATAAGTATCCACTGAGAAGAGATTTTTGATAATTTCAATAACCTTCTATTTAATTTTATTATATTCAAAGAAGAAACATGATGTGGAAAGCCGCGGTCAACAGCTAGTATTGTTATAAATATGTATATTTATAAGCGGCTTCCAAAAGAGACGGTTATCAATTCCTCTGTATTCCTTTTAATTACTAAAATTACCTTTTTATAATTCTTTTTGCAATCGTTCTCGTATTAATTTGATGGCTCCCATATTAATTTTGTGACGATCGAAGCTGCCGTTTTTTTTTTTTTCTTTTATTTTTGTGAATTTTAAAACTGCTTATTGGGACATAAAGGACGTACGATTCCGCATTCTAAATTCAAATAAACGACATTCTAAATGTAACTTGTTTACAAAGCATTCTATTATCATATGTTTTTTTTATTTTTGATAGCTGTGTTGTGGTGAAAGAATTTTTAAAATCGAATGTGAATTCGATATTATATGAACAGTACCATGGACTGGTATTTGTTTGTTACTATAATTATGTTACATATTTTTCACCATACCTGCCCTTTATTCACTTTCTATTTTTACCTATACCTATGCCTAGAATGCCACGTGTACAAAGTTTTATTATGAAATAAATGTTATAGAAATATCAAATAAAGAGAAAACCAAACTTTTGTTTTATCTCCCTTTACAATATTAGCTTAGATTTAGCGAATAAAACAAAAACCACAAATGGTTTAGTACGCTGCCCGGCGCCGCCGCGCCGGTGGCGGAGTGCAAACTCGCGTGTTGCTAGCTGCATTATCAATTCAGCGTACAATCGTTATCAAACTTATCCACACCAATGTTTCAAAGTGCGATTTGCATTTCAAAACGCGGCGCACATTCGGCCGCGCGTTATCACCGCTTATTAACATTTTGTCGCCGGCTGAATCAATTAACTGACCCGCTCGCATAATAATTAAACTAAGTGACAGTTTAACAAGTTTTAACACTTGGGCGTAATGAAGATGTCGCGTAGCCCTGTGTGATAAACATCCAGCCGATGCCTATTCATGGCAGCTTGGGGTGGTCCGGCTACCGTTCCCTTGTACTGGGTTCAGTGGGCTCGTACCTCACTTCATTTGTACGAGACGATTCTATTTTTAATCGTTCTTCGTAATACAATTGCAAAATAGAAATATCAATTGTTTGAACGATCTAAGGTCTTTATGCAATAGGAACTAGTCAACAGTCCAGGTGATTAATTTTGTAGTTAATGAGGTATCGTTAAATTAATTTTAGACGATCAATTAAATTCGTAATATGTACAATACATAATGATGAACTTTAAAATCTTGTTAAAATTATTGTTTACTATACACCAATAATATTTGTTTTTTTTTGTAAATTTGACAATTGACACGGGGGGGGGGGGCAAACGAGCATGAGGCTCATCTGATGGTAAGCGATTCCCGGAGTGACGAATTACAAGTATGCTGAAGTCCTTTTAAAAAGTAACAGTTTTTTAATAGTTACAATGTCGTGTCGCTTCAGTAATACTGCTACTGGGAATTGTTTCTAAAGCGTAGATGGGTGGAAGACAGTGCTATATTTCACGGGTTGTAATATTTTTTTAACTTATTGTCCATACTAGTAGATTACATTCGAAACGCATTTGCGCTTTTACCTAGGCACCGCAGCAAACTGTGTCTACCAAACTATTCAAATAGCATGACGGTGACAGTGTCCGGTGTCCAGTGCCTGGTGTCCGGTGTCCGGTGTCCGGAGACCAGTGTCCGCGGGCCGGCGCGGGCCCATCGCGTACCACCGCGGGCGCCCGCCATAAATCCTCACTCGTTGATTGCTTTCCGCGGCGCGCGCGCACTCCGCACCCACTCCCTCCACCATTTTAATACCATTCAGTACGTCCGTTCGTCCGATGACATGATTTAAGTTATTTGTTTTAGATACAAGTCCAATCTGAGATTCATTGGAATATTATACGAGCGTTTGTTTGAACAATTTCGAGTCGGGGAGGGCCCGCGGGCGATTCGCTGACGAATGGTTCGGCACAATCCCGCACAAACGACGCGCGCATGGCCCTCATCAATAAGCTCAGCCGATTGCTTGTGTATGAACACTTTTAATTGCTTTCGTAGCGGTTGTGCATCCCATTCCAACGGCTGGTGACAAAATAAATTCGGATATTCTTAAATCATTGCCAGTAGACATAGCTTTACAGCGGAAAAGGTCTGTACTCATGAAACGAAAAGTTGCACAAAGAAACATAGTGCAACTATGTGCAACTCGTGCAGTTTGCATCAAAATGCTGAATATAAAAGTACAGTCTTCTGCAGTTTATAATCAGGGCAAAATCTAAGGTTTCCGAAGACCGGGAAGACGCTGAAGCTCCTAGTTAAAAAAACCAAGGCAGTGGTTCGGTATGAGCACCAAATCCTTTTTCAGGATGGCAGTTGATAAGGTGAAGATCTCCATGATGATCGCTAACTTCCGGTAGAAGATAGTGCCTCAAGAAGAAGTTCAGTTCAGCTTGGTAATCCGTACAAATAACCTACCTAGTTTTGGATATTGTACTCATTCAACAATTTCAACGATCCAAAGTCATCGATATAGCCCGAAAAATAAGCAAGCTGAAGTGGCAATGGGCTGGTCACATAGCTCGAAGTACCGACAACCTATGGTGAAGAAAGGTTCGTATGTGGCGACTCCGTACTTGCAAATACAGTGTTAGGACGACCCTTCATTAGACGGAGTAACGACCTTAAATGCATTGCACGGAGTCAGTGGATGCGGGTGGTTCCTTGTGGCAACGTATGGAAGAAGCCTGTGTGGCTTGGAGTTCAGCAGTGGGCAGTGGACTGAGATGATGATGACGATGAACAATTTCAGCCGTGAATTGTTTATTGTTTTACATAGCCCCTATAAATTGCCCTAAGAAACGATTCTGAGTTATGTACATTCACTTACTCTTTCCAACACATTTGACTCTGTCCCGATGGATGAACAGACCTGACATGTTCCCTACTTATCATAAATCACTGGTACTCCGCCAGTATGCTGTATATATAGTTACCATACCTCAAAAAAATATGTTCTACTAACGCATACTAGTATGTAAATTAATTATTTACTATTCACCAAGCACTACAGATTATGTATTTAAATATGGTAATATAGTATTGTGAAGCTTATTTATTTTGATAAGCTAAAATATAACGACAGTTCTAAGAGCAGATTAGCATTGTGGACCAGATAATAAAGTTATCAGAACGTAATATAAAATTATAATTCGGATTTGAGGGATTCTGTTTAGTTATTAAAAATATGGTATATCTATAATATTCATAGTTACAGTAAAAGCCCGCACATTGGTAAATCTTAGATTTGACCAGTAAATCTTAGGATTTACCAATGTGAGTTGGTAAATGTGAGAATTTTATAAAAACAAGATACCAAACCAAACCTAACCTTCCTTTGTTACCATGAGCACGAATACCACACGCTGAACATGTCTATAATTATGTCTAGCACTGTAAAGAAAATAAAAGGTCAAATAGGTAGGTTTCGTTGGATCTTGTTGGTAAATGTGTGGTAAATACTAAGATTTAACAAAAAATTTAATAAAAACTTAAGATTTACCAATGTGCGGGCTTTTACAATAACATATACATACGACACAGACATTAAAATCAAAACTACCAGAAGCAGCAACTGTGTTTTATTATATCTAGTGATATAATAAAACACAGTTGCTTTAGTTTAAGACAGTACACAGTTGCAGTAGGTTAAGACCGTTCCTTATAGCAGTATATACGAAAGACATTCAGCAATGTACAATGAATAACTAAAACATAGATATAAAAAAGTCCTAGATTCACATTTCCATAGAAACAAAAATGAAATTTACAGTTACGTATTTGTAAGTTTTGTAACATCATAATTTTCATCATGTTCGATAAAAGAACGCTTTGAGCTCGACGTGATGTTTATGGACGCTTTAAGGAGAGCTTATTTATGCATCTAGAGATTAATTAAACTCAGAGACAACAGTGTGCATTTACATAAGACATGGCGCGCGCATTTACAGCCAGAGTATAGTGTGGGCGAGGACATCGCGTGAGCGAACTGACCGGCGGGCGATATGTGCACAATATATACACTAACTGGCTCTCATAACGGGTTAATAACATTGTATCCCCTTTACTCAATTTCAGCTCGTCCCGGATGATTAATTACGCAAAGAAAGCACTGTCTCGTCATAATTCTCTTTGTATACCATTATTTATTAGTTTTGGACCTGTTTCTTCTTTAATTTCTGCATATCAGCCCCGATGTGTATCTGAGTAAGCTTATAATAAAGATCTTGATCAAAGCCATTTTAATAATTACAAATCATTACAAGTATGGAACTAATAACGTTATATTGTTCACATTTTAATTGAATAATTATATAGTCAATAATGTCGCGGACAAAAAATTCTAAGTAGTTATCGTTGGATAGATTTAAATGGGGTTATTCAATTCTTTATTATAAACTAGCGGCCCGTTCCGGCTTCGCACGTGTAAACACTTTTGCATTTTAAAAAGTGATTATTGTGACATAACTATAGTAGTTTGACATATAGTATCACGAAGTTTTTTGTAGTTATTGTCCATTAAGGCTGCACACGCGACGGAAGCTTAAAAATGGAGTAACTTCTCCAGTTTTCCCAACATTTCCTTTCACTGCTCTGCTCCTTTTGATCGTAGCGTGATGAAAAGTATATTATAACTTGCCCAGGAGAATGAAGAGTAATGTACCAAGTTTTGTTAAAATCCGTCGAGTAGTTTTTGTTTCTATAACGAACATACAAACAGACAGACAAAAATTTTACTGATAACATTTTTGGCATCAGTATCGATCACTAATCACCGCCTGATAGTTAATTAGGAAATATATTTCATGTACAGAATTGACCTCTCTACAGATTTATTAGAAGTATAGTATAGTATAATACTTTTAGATATATTTTTATATATTTTGTAAGAATAATCAAACAACACAAGACACAAGTGGATGAATGTTTTGGTATAATGTACTCCAATTTTAGAATTGTTTTTTTAAGTTTCTAATAACGCATCTAAAGCTTTTTGTGCATCAAGACCTAAATTAAAAAGAATTATTACGAAATAAAATTTAAAACAAATATCCAGACTTAAAGATGTTTGGATGTTTGTAATTTATATTTGTTTTAGTAAGTGTAGTATCCGACGACTTTATTTGCAGGGATTAGGAGAAAGATTACCACTTGTTTAACGATCTTATACAAACAAAAGAAAATAAGAGAAGATTATCACTTATGTGACCTTTAATTCTAAAATATAACAAATTAATGTTTAATATGAACAGTGTACCTGTTGTATCATAATAAACTGTTCATGTGAATAGAAATTAAAAAAGTTGAGGCGCCCGGCCGTTCCCGTAAAACAAAAGGCAGGATGGCAGCAAAACGGGGCGCGTGGCCCGCTACCAGACAAAAAGGTGCGCTAAATAAACACTGCACAGATGATATATCAACACAAGTAATTACGATTGTTGCCGACGGCGACCGCCGATTTACGTAGCTGGCAACACCACTCGTTAAACGCGCCGCGTACCGAACACAAATATTATTTTAAACTGTGACACGATCACCGCTCGGGATTTAACGAGCACCTTTCGGGCTGTTGTTTTTTAACAGCGACATCGGTTTGCCGAGCAATAATAACGAACGAAATGACGGATTCTAGTAACGTTCGCGAACAAATTCTAGTTGGATACATTTAACGTCGAAACATGTTTTATCGTAACGTCGTCTCTTTTTATGACAAGAGAAAGTATATATAAAGAAGAGAGCGTAAATATTTCACACATGCCTCATATAGCAAATGGCTACAAGAAATATTTATAAGGGCTAAATATACAGGGTTAGTTGTGATATTTATAATATTCACTTGAGGTAAATTAATAAGTTTCCCTGGATTTAGGTTTTTGTAATTGGTATTAATTTAATCCCATATACTTTAACGGCCGCTTAAATAACTAAAATTGTTAGAGAATAAAAGAAGCACCATCTATTTATGTATTGTATATAAAAAAGGAAATAAACATTTTTAATTACTAAAAAAAATTTAAATGGCAGACTGGTATATATATCAAAACAGTGGAAACCTCTGAATCTAAAATATACAAACTAATAACCGTTTCGTACGTAAATAAATTATGATACTCATTGATAGGGTCAAAAACAAGGTCCGGCCAAACGGTCTATCACAAGCCGACGGTGGTCCTTAGTTCCTCGCATATATCGTTGCCACGATTAAAATATATAGTATCACGTCAAATCCAGTTATCACAATCAAAATAAATGACAAATGAAAACGTCAGTGTTGCAAGTCACGGCCGCGGCGAGCCGGTACGTTTTTTACTCTGGCAACATTCCCACTGACCGCTTTGTTGTGCCACGTCACATTAGACCGACGAATTTTCAATAAAACCACTCTTCGGCGCATTGCCCTCCTTTTATTATTTGACATGCAATAGATCTCGGGATCTCTCACACCTGTTGGGTGACCCATTTCCATGATCAGGTATTGTTTATATTTAAATTCTTTAATACACATTTGAGGTTATGCCACTTCCTTTAGTATATTTTGTTTATTTTTATCGAAAAATTGTAGATGGCAACATTTAGTGCAAAACATTATTTAAAGAATAATTAAAATAATTACAAACTTTTTTTTTGATGGGTGAAAATGGTATGGTAACCCCACCTGCGCTAACGGGATACGCTGGCGGAGCACCAGAGAAGGGTGATAGATGAGAATGAAAACAGGCCAGTTAGTCCATCATGATGAATTCATCAGGAATTAACCATGATAGTTACCAGGGGGAACTGCGAGAAGGTCGACTTGGCTGGGTATATTGCTAGCAATGGGATTCTCAGTCTCCATTACTAACAATCCCTTTCCCCCCAATTATAAACGTAAACACAGTCATAAAATTTAGATGCCGTTTTCACAGCAACATTTTTGAATGTTTGCTTTAAAATTAAGTGTATATCTATTTTATAGCGAAGCGCCATCTAGTAGTGATTTATTTCGTTGGATTAAAATTCACGCGAACGATGTTGCAGGTGAAAGCTAGTATACCCGTACATATACTTAGTGAGACCTGTATTTGTTCATGATACGTTTTCGCATACCTGTCGACGCAATAATGATGTTCCGAGCAATAAACGCGATACCACGATTGTAGTCGTGTTTATATAGAACATAAATATTGATCATAAACTAGGAACTTTAATTAGGTACTTCTACCAAGGTGCTTATGATGCGTGTACACTTACAGATGAAGCAGTAATCTTAGTTCGATGTAATGGAACTTACACGCCCTTTACCTCATTCCCTTACCACAAATAAAATCCAAAAACTTTACTTATTATATTAAAATTATGAATAATAAACAATAGTAACTTTTTTATAAAAAAAAAAAAAAAAAAAACTAAAATGTTTACCAGACATCGTCAAAATTCTAAAAAATATATAAGAATACTTTGATATAAAAACTTTAGAAGTAACACAGTTTTTATATCAATTTTACTTATATAATTTTTTTGAATTTTTGCCTGTCTATTTGTATGTTTGTCTCGGCATCATAAGAATGGATACCTATTTTTAAAATCCACGCGTACAAAGTTGCGGTCAAAAGCTAAATAAATAATATTACTACGCTAACATTATTGTCCAACAGCTATAATGAAATATCTAGTCCGTACAGTGACATAACTGAAAATAAATTACATGACCGCGAGGGAAGTACGAACGTTATAAATTTATTGCACATTGAATGTCGACCGTGTACATGAAATTAAAAACTCATTAATCTACATTTAGGTATATTATAATAACATCGAATGCATCATTATTTCATATCCGTACCGGTTTATATGTTTCCTATGAGACAATAATAAATGTTTGCTGAACATTAGTTCAGTAAAACTTTATAAGCACTTATCAAGCGTCATAACTAGGTATTTACTTTAGAACATTTATTGCAAATATGTATTAAGTTTTCAAAATATGTTTATAATATAGGCAGACAATGCCTATAAGATGCATTGAAAATAGCATCTCTAGTATAAAATATCATATAGTGAACACGTAAACTAAGTTAGAAAAGTCATACTAATGTTTTAAATATGAAAGTGAGTTTGTTTGCTCCTGACACTTAAATAATTGTCGTGCAATTTTGCATGAGGGTATATGCTATTTTTTTATCCCGGTCGATCTACATAACTCGAAAGTGCGGATGTGGTCGCGGATAAATACTAGTAAATAAAATCGAGGACACGACTGCGCAATGTGTTCATAATTTTATATCCAAATTTCTATTATTCTGTACCTCACAAGTGCAATAAATATTTGAATCATACCACTACCATGAATTCAATCATTTTAAATTCACAATCAAGTCTTTTGACATAAAAAAAAATCCGTAAAATGTGATCCATCATTTCTTATTTCTCTCACGCTGTCCCCGCTCGAACAGTACCTACGAATCATTGTAAACATCTCCAAATGATGCGGTTAATCTCTAAAATCAGTCTTGATTTCACTTCCTTGTCACCCTGTCAATGTTATGAATAATGGTTCTCATCGAGTCCCATGCAAAGACTGGTAACATGCGATAAAACAAAAAAAAAATGCCAGATCAGATCGGGGCCTATATCAATTGTAAATTTTCCGACGCGTATCGATGTCCGTCCGTGCACAAAAAGACCGGCGCGGACGCTGCCGATAGTGCAGCATCATGGCCGCCACACAGCGCGCGGGTCACAGGTCACCTGCACACCGGACCGCCTACCCCGCGAGCATTCCTCGCCACATACCACATATAACCCTGTCTAATGCGCAACAACAAATCGAAAGGAGCGCTCCGTAGCCGGCCGGTGCCATCTTCCTCGGCCGCGTACTCCACTGCACGGATGACTCGGGAAGCGATGACTGTGTATAATATAACTTTAATACGTCGAAGGTTAATTGGACGTAGGCAGTGTATTGTAAAGGAATTAACGTGCGCACCATCTAAACGATGTGTGTGCACAAGTTGTTTTTATAAACAATTTCTGTACGTATTGTAACGTTTTATGAAACGTTCCTCCGCCGAGGTCGGCGTCGTTGCGCCGAAGCAAGGCACGTATGTTCATTAGCACACGTCATTTGTTAATTTCGATGAAATATTAAATGATAAATATATTGACGATTGTCGATATGAAAAGCGTTCGATGCGAGCACGCGATT
Source organism: Galleria mellonella (assembly GCF_026898425.1). Classification (NCBI taxonomy): domain Eukaryota; kingdom Metazoa; phylum Arthropoda; class Insecta; order Lepidoptera; family Pyralidae; genus Galleria; species Galleria mellonella. Next base: position 14,579,505 of record NW_026442079.1, on the reverse strand, counting down.
CGACAATGTATAGAGGGATCAGAAGGCCAGGGTTCTAGCCGTGAACCAGTCAACGTAAGATTATACATATTTTTATAACTTTTAATAACTACACAATAAGCGTATACTAATAGTTAATAGCAGTTAAAGTATTACAATATAGCTGCGTATTGAAGATTTAATTTGAGGTAATATCAACTAGTTACATACATTTATTTAAAAGTGCGCTGTTATGCTGATATCTTCATGGATGCTGTAATGGTAGATAGATAAATAGATATGTAATTTATTTGCACTACTTACAGCACACAAGTAACAAAAGACATAGATAGACATGTACAAAAAAATGGAGAAATGAAATATTAAAGTAGGAAAACACATAATGGATGTAATACATTTTCTTTTCTTTTCATGTGTGTGTCACACTAATACAAAATGGGCACATCTCATTTCATTGCTCTGCCCTCAAAAGGGCAAAACATTGATTTTATGTTGTATCCAAAAGTAACGAAATACAGAGTTAATAGTTGTCCTTAATCATACTCGTAGAGTGGTAATTGCCACTTATCATAAACAATATTCGTTTTTTTTAACGTCTTGGTAGTCGCGTTATCGCTAAAAGCTTCAGGGGACTCACTTGGCATAGTCCTGCTTGCAGTAGACCTGGCGGTCTCGCAGAAAACACGAGGGGTGTCGGTCGAGTTGCACTGCGCAGACGCAGCAGCGTAGGCAGCCCGTGTGCCACGCGCCGCCCCCCACCTCCAGCAGGAACCGATCTGCGATGGGCTCGCCGCACGCGCAGCACGTGCGGTGCTCCGTCTGTAACATTTAATTTTTTTTCATAAGACGAATGTCTAATAGGCACCTGGTAGCCACTGGTAATCGTCAACTATAGACATGAACAGCATTATTTATATATATATATATATTAAAAATTTTCCAAGAAATACAATCTTAAACTACAATAGATACAAGTCTTAGATAAAATCCATCATGAAATAAGCGAAAAATAAACAAAACTGAAAAATCTAACAGTGATGCGACGGCAAAAAATGTAATAAGAATGTTGGTAAGACTCATTTCAAATAGAAAGGCATTCCAATAAAGATTTTGCAAAAACAATCTCAAAGTATTGCAGCAATGCAAGGAATTCAGCTGGAGCCGATGGTTCAGTGAATGATGGATATGTTCAATGATCAAGATGGAAATAGTACTTGAATAAGATTTTTTTTTATACAACTTAGAATGGCAAACAAGCTGACGGCCCACCTGATGGAAAGTGGTAACCGTCACCTACAGACATGAGCAGTAGCATGGACATAACAGAGTATACTGTTTCGCCCATGATACTCTCTTACGATATCCACGGGAAAGGAAGGGTTGGCCTTTTCTATACCAGGACCACACGACAAAAACTTTACTTGTTGACAATTAAATTAAGGACATCAAATATTAAAATCGCAGTGTCAGTGAACTTTGGCTATGGCCTTACAATAATTAATAACTGTAAATATAATTAAAAAAACCGGTGCTACCTGCTTTACGCTGTACACGGTTGAGGCCGCGTGTCGCTAAGTTATAGACAACGTGTTTTACATTAGATTACACATTTAATGCGACAATTACACCATATTATATTAAAAAGATATTTTAACTAATACCACCACCAAGATATTTTAACTAATTCACCAGAGGGAGACTTTGTACAAAAGTCGATTGCTTGGGTACCTCAGTCCCATTCGTGTTTCTACTGTGAAGCAGTTGTGTTTGCATGGCGTGTTTCGGTTTGAAGGGTGGGATATGGCGTGAATTTACAGGGTACAGAGGAATAACACCTGAGTCCTCAGGAATGGCAACGCATGGGGGGTATCATGGGCGAAACAGTATACTCTGTTATGTCTATGGCACTGCTCATGTCTATAGGCGACGGTTACCACTTTCCATCAGGTGGGCCGTCAGCTTGTTTGCAAATCTAAGTTGCATAAAAAAAAAAAAATAATTAATACTCCTTTCCACTTAGGGTTTTCTTACAGAGTTAAGCTCGCCTGTTGTACATCTTTATTTAATATGTATGTTTGTATTTTTTGTGTACAATAAAGAATAAATAAATAACTATAAGTATATAATATATAATAAATAAATATATAACGATTTATAATTTATGTAAATATTTATTTTAATTTCTGTTTAGCACTACTACTGCCCACTCACTACTTCCTATGCCACTGCGTTTTTTTTTTTTTTTTGATGATTGAAAATGGTATGGTAACCCCGCCTGCGCTAACGGGATACGCTGGCGGAGCACCAGTGAAGGGTGATAGATGAGAATGAAAACAGGCCAGTTAGCCCATCATGATAAATTCATCACGAATTAACCATGATAGTTTCCAGGTAGAACCGCGAGGAGGTCGACCTGGTTCGGTATATTGCTAGCAATGGGATTCTCAGTCTCCATTACTAACAATCCCTTTACCTCCTATGCCACTGCGTTAGGTTGTCTGGAAGAGATCTCTTTTAGAGATAAGTACGCGTTTTCTAACACTGTTATTAACTTATTGCTGTTACTATATGTCTTAGTACAATAAAGAATATATAATAATAACTTTTCATATTAATATTATAACTGTGTACTATATTTAAAAACAAATCTAAAACCTTTGCTTTAGTTAAAGCTTATTACACAATTACCTAATACCCAGTAATGGGGGAAAAGAGATTGTTAGTAATGGGGTCTAACAGCCCCATTGCTAGCCATATACCCTCTCAGGTCGACCTCCACGCGGTTCTCCCTGGAAGCCATCATGTTTAATTCTTGTCGAATTCATCATGGTGGGTCAACTGACCTGCGTTCATTCTCACCTATCATCTTCCACTGGTGTATACCGATAGCGCAGGCGGGGTTGCTATTTCATGTTCACCCATTAAAAAAACTACCCAGTAACGATACCTAAATGGGTTTTAATTTAAAATGCGGCTTTTTAACGCATATATTTTTTTGATGAATTGTAATTAAATTTAAATAAATATTTATTATTGTAATTGTCATTATTACAATCGTAATTAATTTAATTTAAGTGACATTATGTAACAATAGTATAGAATAGAAAATATTTATTGGCAGAAAAATATATTTATAACAGAAAATACAAACATAAGAAGTGTCCCATACTCGGCAAAAGGAACTGGCTCAGCTGATGCTGCGAGTGTCCCAGTGCAATGTGTACAGCTGCACAGCGCTGGTTTTCAGTCAGTACCATTATTTATATTTGTACGCTTTGTGATAGTAAAACATCCCTCCACATCTCTATGTAACATTGCATTATATAAATATAAACGCGCCTGGCCATGCAAGTCATGGTCATGCAAGGGGCTTTCAAATTATTATCTACTAGCAACCCGCCCCGTCTTAGCACGGGTGCAATGCTGATACCAAATAGCGCCGCCGGCCGACATTAGAAACCTCTAAAATTATCAGTGTTTCTCTCCTATATTATACATATAAACCTTCCTCTTGAATTACTCTATCTATTAAAAAAAAACAGCATCAAAATCCGTTGAGTAGTTTTAAAGATCTAAAACTTTGATTTATACTATGTAGTGATGTTACGTATTGAATCTGCCATTATTGCCATCTGAATATATTTTGATTGACATGTTATTCAATACAATATTTATAATAATGAACTTGATATAACCAATAATTCAAATAACTCATGTGCTAGATCGTATCGCCACAAAATAATTGTAAAATCAACTTTTATTGAAAAATAACAACACTTGAGTTCCTTGCCTGTTCTCATTAGCTGAAATTGCATTCCAAATGGATGGCAGAATCACAAAAAAATGACTATCCATAAATGCTTGTAATAAAGTTTACTGGAATAAAAAAAAATATATTTTTTTTATAGGTGAAAATGGTATGGTAACCCCGCCTGCGCTAACAGGATACGCTGGCGGAGCACCAGTGAAGGGTGATAGATGAGAATGAAAACAGGCCAGTTAGCCCATCATGATGAATTCATCAGGAATTAACCATGATAGTTCCCAGGGAGAATCGCGAGGAGGTCGACCTGGTTGGGTATATTGCTAGCAATGGGATTCTCAGTCTCCATTACTAACAATCCCTTTCCCTCCCAAAATATCAATATTATTATTAGATACATTTAACATAATATATTTTTACATTTATAATTACATATCCATTTTTATGCAAATACATAACCGATTGATTGATTTGAACACAAAACATGGAAGATCAGATATATATAGATACCAATATCACCTGTTTTTGACGTAATATTTTAAAGACAAAAAAAGAGTTCCAACAAGAGGAAAAATTATACATATGGTACATCGTAGTACGTATGTAACTAAAATATGAACAAATATTACAATATTCCATATTAAACCGACACCCAAACGAAACGTATAACAAGATTACATTTGATAATACAGTCTGCGAACTGACAATTAGTTTATAGAGTTGTGTTGCACATGTGCCACGGACAAAGCTAGGCGCGTGCATTGTTTATATGATTGGCGGGGCGTCGCGAGCGATTCGATGTCGCGACCGCACGCGGGGGCGAGCGGGGGGTCGCGGCGGTGCGCGGGGTTGTACGGGGGTGTTGTGTGCCTAATCTAATAGAGCCGTTGCATAAACACACCCAGCCCTTGCTTTGATTCAATAATCGAACGTGTTATTTGTCGCAATTGCAACAAGCGTTTGTTTTGTAATTACGTTTGTGCTGTATTTTTGGCGGTCACAGGGAAGAAGTGGTAAAATGTTTGAATTGTTTGAACAAATTGTTATTTTGTTTATTCGTCTCGGCTACCCCTCTGAAATTAAGTTTCTGAACTTATAATTAAGTTATGAATTTTTTTTTTTTTTTAAATAAAATTGTGATCCAGAAAAATGGTTTCAAATGTAACAGGATTAGAAAGGCACCGTCGTAAGTTAATGCTTTTTATTAAATAAAAATAAACATAGAAAATCAGTTGATAAGTACTACATAACTTGAATCTAAAACCATGGATATAGTCGATTCCATAGCCTTCTTTTTCAAGTTGGAAAAAACATAATATGTAGGTACATGCCTAACGTATTTAATATTGGGACTTGAGTTAACATTGCGTGGCGCCACCGGCGACACTTCACCACGTGCCTGCTATTTTTTTTTAAAGGATGACAATAGAATGGGCAGCCCGCCTGCGCTAACGGTATACGCTGGCGGGGCACTAGTGAGGGATGATAGGTGAGATGAAAGGGCAGGTCAGTTAGCCCATCGTGATGAATATACTAGGAATTCTGCACGATGGTTTTTGGGGGGGGACCACATGGAGGTCTGACAAGGTATATTGTTAGCAATAGGAGTGGTAGTCCGCATTACTAACAATCCCTTCCGCCTCGTGCCTACTATATACTACATAATGAAGTGCAATTAAAATTATTTTATATATTGGTAAAAAATACTATTATAAATTGGAACTACGACCACTAGAAATAGGAGGTAACCTGGAAACTATCGTGTTGAATTCCAGGTGTATTCATCACGATGGGCCAACTGATCTGTCTTTTCACCTATCATCTGTCACTAGTGACCCGCCAGCGTATATCGTTAGCACGGACGGTGTTACCAATTCATCATCATCCATAAAAAAAGCACTACGAGAAATAATCTGATGATGTACTAATGATAAGCGACAATAGAGTTAAATCTGGAATTATATTACAAATCACTACCACCAACAACTTCCTAAAAACGACGTACACATTTCTAAATAATGCAGTGCACAAGTACTGCTGCACTCTATAATCCGGGAGGGTTCATTTAACCGAATAACACGAGTGTCGTTATTGTGACAGGTACGGAACCAAATCCATTGACTCCTCGAGTGCCTAGCAGCCGGCTCCGATCAAATAATAACAAACAATCCACGAACATTAACGTTCAGTGCCGATCCGACACCCCAAAACAAATTCACGGCGTTTTGTGAGCAATAAATATATTGCGAGCTGCGAGCACCCGTCCACCGGCCCCGGCGCAGTTGTCCCGGGACAATACCTAAATAATAACCGCACATATGTAACAGTGTCGACTCCGCTCCCTCTGAACAAAAGCAGTTGCCACCTATCAAAATCTTCGTAACAAATTTCTTGAGGGGGCCATTGACACCGCATAATAGATCCCCGGCGGCCGCATTGTCCTCCACCCGACTTCAGTTGACTGATATCACTTTTTTTCGAAACTTTTTCTGTTAAGCCCAAAACGAGCGAGCTACTCGTGTATAATAACGTTGTTTGAGTATATTTAACGCGTCATTTAGAAGGGTTTGTTTGCTCTGCTTTCTGCTTCAAATTATGCAAATGACGACTTTTTGTTGGTCAAATTTTGACATCTTACCAGCTAGATGTCATACTCATAATATAATTTTACGTTAAATAAATTTATTACTAAGTGTTTAACATGCTCTATATATTACATTTAAATAAAAGGTTTTATAAAAGATTGAATAGAAATTGAACCAATAAGAAATTCAGAAAGATTTAATGACTCGAAGCAGTAGTTTATTTTAAAGCGACGTCCAGTAAGATATTCTTGATTACTTTGTATTCGTCTAGGTTATGCATGTTCGATTCAACATGACATTTCCGCCAAAATAATTATCCGAATCGATATAGAAATGATTTAATAAAGTCTTTTCGAAGCCAATAAACTTCATTCTCATATTGGACTCATTGAAGTACCAGCTGTATTTTCACAAAATTCACAGCCTTTTCCGGGGGGGATATGGAAAAATTAATATATATTATAGTGTACCGTCGAAAAATACTTTAACCGTCATTGAATGCCAATAAAGGCTGACAAAAGGCGCTGTAACGGTCGGGCCGCGGTGCTCGCTTGTGTCATATGATGCGTATTGAATCCGCAAGCGACGCATACAAAATTCACATTGTCAGTACCATTCGGCAGGCGTGACGCGGGCTCGCTGCGAAATACCATTGATTGGTCGGATAAAGCTGTTAAAATGAGCGGCCCTACTCTATTGCTTCATAGAGTCGCGTACTTGACAGCCATGTCGGTTATAGTTATTGGGATCTAGGTGGTACTTACATTAAAAAAAAAACTGGTTTTGCTTCGTGCATCAGTATATAAAATATGCTGTGTTTTGTTAGTATGTAATTAAGCCATATACCAAATTTCATTCGAATCTGTTCAGCCGTTTAAGTATGATAGACTAACAAACAACCTTTACAAATTTTCACATTTATAATATTAATAGGACATATACTAACATCATGTTTTATCTCAAAGTCATAAATTTTGAGTTTACTGGAGATATCTTGAGCTTATGTCATCTCGTAAGTTATTGTCTTCGACTCTGGGCGACACTGTCTTCTCTATGTCTCAAGTTATTATTGGTAGTTTAGTACAGTTTTTGAAGCAATGATATTGTCATGTCGGTAAGGGTAAAAATATCTTTAAAAAAAATAGAGACGAACAAAAAGTCATCTCAGTTGATGATTCCTAAACTACCTAGATAGTTTATCGTTAAAAGTTTTGTAAGCACACATTATGTTTTAACTACCGGTTTAACTTACACTCAATTAGATCGAGATAGTTAGACAGGTTTCAGGATCAATTCGTGACCCCTTAATCATGAGCAACTATGACGCGAGCACAAGCCTGATTGCGCGTCTCGTTACATCCATGGTCAATGCTAAAGATGTCGAGTTGAAAGCCGACACTGTGAGCACTGTATGCACACGACTTACCAACACAGTCAGTGACACGGCAGACAAAGAGGAAGTCTACGGAGCCCAGCTGTTCATACCCGAAGAATTCCGAACGCCTATCTGTGACGGTACCGCGAGCGCTTAGAGTTTGTGCTCATAGGCCGAGCCGCGCAGTTAGGCGCTCCTGTTACAGTCGCTCATGATTAAGGGTCCCGAATTGATCCCGAAACAAGTCTAACTTTCTCGATCTAATTACATGTAAGCTCAACCGGTAGTTTTTACATTAAAATAACCAGATGTTTATTCAATATTTAACATCACTAGCACTTAGCATTTTACCAGAGGGAGACTTTGTACAAAAGTCGATTGCTTGGGTACCTCTGTCCCATTCGTGTTTCAACTGTGAAGCAGTTGTGTTTTCATGGCTTTGTTTCGGTTTGAAGGGTGGGATATGGCGTGAATTTACTGGGTACAGAGGAATAACCTAGTTACCACTTTCCATCAGGTGGGCCGTCAGCTTGTTTGCCATTCTAAGTTGTATAAAAAAAAATTTACAACTCCTTATAAGTGCGATTGTATATATTTAGCTCATTATTTTTAAACACACGTACTACCCAGTTACATTAAAGTTTAGAGGAAAGAAAAAAGAAATTTTGTACCGAACGCCTGTAGGGTTTATTAGTAAAACATAATAAAATGTAAAAAGTACGTAGGCAAGCACCGAAAACATTGTATACATGTTAGTAAATCATTTAACAATTTCCACACACTCGACTCAATCGAGCGAACATAATGGCACAAGGAATTCACAAATATTAGTGTGACTGCGTAATCCACAAAGTAAAACGTAATTGAATAGGACACGCCGAGGGCGATGTGTGACGGCAAGCAGGCGTGATAGCGGACACAGACCGTGGCATTGTCCCGGGGAAACCAAACTGTCCCGCTTTTGTCCCGGCTTCCGACCATTATCCAGGAATGAGGCCTAAAGGTGGCATCGCGGCGCCTGCCTACACTATTGTCATGAGCTTACGTTTGCAAATCCGATTTATATTTGAATATAATTGACTTTCGGCCCGTATCAGGTACGGAGAGCTTGTATCTCATTGTGTACGCCTGATCTGAATGGCATTTTTATCGGCTGAACATGATAAATGTATTTGGGAGATTAAGTTTAGTGGGTGGGTGCGCTTTAGTGTGTCGATGGGCACGCTTAGCTATTCAAATATTTTAAAGAATGTTGTTTGGATTTCTTAATCGGAATATCTCTCTACGACTATGTGTTCACTCCAATCGCAAACAGAAATACCCTTGTTATTAATCAAGTTGGGTAGGGGAAATCTTATTGCTAATAAATAGTAGATCCTTTTTTCCTAGAATACCTGAGGAAAAAGGGTTGTCGCAGCAGCTGAAACGACAATCTCTAATGTGTTGCAGAACGTCAATGGATGCGAGTGGCTCAGGACCAGTCGTCAGGCAGACTATGTTCATCAGTGCACATTTCTTGATTGAAATGATGATGATGTAGGTATTCTGCTTGAAGCAATACATCAAATAAACGGAATAAATTGTATTCAATTGTATGAACCGCGGAGAATATTCGGTTTTCGTTTTAAATTACCATAACAATAAGCAATCCGGTGGCTTGCGAATAGAGGTTTTCCTTCGCCATTTTATATTCAGGGGGTGAATCGTTTGATAACAGCGGGGCCGGGGGACAAATCGCACGGAAATCGGAGGCGATTTATTCAAAACATTTGTCCCAACAATCCTTTGACGAGCGTCGATGTCTAACGGGACTCGCGATATATTTTTGTTTTCGCTTTGATCCGTACACGGGATCAATTTGGCACTTCTTCAAGACTGAGTAACAAAAAGTATTGGATACAAATTATTCGTATAGATAAGTGTGCGGTATCTACATATGTGGTGGCGTTTCGGTGTGGAGCGATCTGCTCTGCACCGCATACAAAGGCATCGACAAGAATGGCTCAGCGGGGGCCGCTTGCCACATAATGGGGAGAGTTTCACACTATTCACGCTTCATCGTTGGTTTTTTAAGTGACAGGGGTCACGGCAACTATCTGTCACGGGGTAGACAGCGATCGGGGCATGCAAATGCAAATGTGGTGTTATCGGAAGGTAATCTCGTAATAACTACATTTCCATGAATTACTTCCTCTTGTTTGTTGCTTGTTTATATAATGTTGGTGTCAAAATGTGACCGTTTAGTATCGCACCATTGTCAGAGCATTGTAAGTTTGTCAAAGCATTGTAATTTTATCTATTTAGAACCACAGGTTTTATCTTCAATCTATGATATGCAAGATATGAATGAAGGTCTGTACTTCTTTAAGCTTTTATTTGACCTGCTTTATTTTTACGTATTACTATTTAATTTTTAATCTGTTTTTCAAGCATTTGTTTTAATAGGAAATTTTGCTTATTTGCAGGGCTATCAATGTAATATTATAAATAATGAATAAATCTCGTGACAGATACGTATATATGGATGAATATTTATATTTTGTGAAAAGGAACTGGTCGCATGATAAAACTGGAACATGGCCATTTAAATTTAATTATAAAATAATGTATTCACATCGAATTTAGACTGTTTTACTTTGGCGTGATGAGCACCTACCATAAATTAAGGAGAGTATCTGCGGTCCTAATAGACTGACATGCAGTGTCAGAAATAGTTAAAACAACATTCTAAGCAAAACACGGAAATAACAATAAATTTGTCTTCCTTTGCGTACGCTTTTGTTTTTGCACGATTTCAATTAACAATCCATGAAACCTTAACCGATAGCTATTAGGTAAGCTCGAGTGATTATTCGACTAAAATTAATTTACAAAGATTAAAAATGATTTACATTTTACGTTGCGGGAACGCAAAGAACGTTTGGAAAGACAAATGTTTATCTATAAGTGCAGTGCAATAGTAGTTTTAAAAAGTAGGTATAGTATTGTTAGACAGATGGATAGATAGATAGATACTCTTTATTGTTTCCTCTATAACATTACAATAGTGAACGTATTACGAATACAAACAATTTCAAGAAAATATTACACTAAGAAAACAATGGGCGGCCTTATCGCTAAGAGCGATCTCTTCCACGCAACATTTGGATAGAGAAGAATAATTATAAACATTTTGACTGAAAGTACGAAACTCTGTTCGTTTTGTGTTGTTCAGTGACGAGAAACGATTACTATGTGTAGAAAAATAGTTCATAGTTTCGTATGATAGTGATCGTAATGCGTCGGCGCGCTAACCTTACCTAGTAGAATATGCCATAGTTTTTTTAACTCCGTTCGTTCTAACATAGAATTTGTTCATAGTGTGTTTTATATTGGAAAACAATATAGAACAGTGTCGTAATGATTGTTAATACATAGTTTTATTTGATAGAAATTGAATATGTGTAGAGTCATTATAAATCATTATAAATATATGGCTCGTTGAACCGATTAACACTCTCCTCTCGAGTGATATAGCAAAAAAAAATTCCAGAGAGAAAATATATTCATAGGTATCATTCTTTTCGTTGGACACGACGAGTGCATGCGAAGATGACAATCCTACTTCCAGTCATCGTGTTCGCCGTGTTCGTCGTGATTGCCGTGCCATCATCATCATTGATGCTTACGCATCTGGTCGTTTACCCATCGCTAGCGCCTGCGGCGTCGTTCGACGACGACCTAAAATTGGTGCTATGTAATTCTCCGCCTTCCGGCCCTCGGGAATAGCTTTATACATTATATGATTACAAATGTCGTGATTTTTTCAATATGTATATTAAAGACAAAACACATTGCTGTATTTTTCTTTATCGCATCCGGAAATATTTACAAGAAAACGCTAACATTTCATATGTATTACTTATCTACAGTACAATCGGAAACAGCTTATTGTCATTTGCCAACTCCTGGTCATAAAATTATAATAGTGTTATTTAGAAATAAACATGAGTAAAATATAAAATAACTACTACAAATATTTTTACGTCAGTTATATGATATCATTTGGCCAGAAAACACGTTCTCCATAGCTCAGTACTTAAAGTCTACCAATATTTTTTTTATTTTCCACTAGTGCGTTTCATTTTTCAAGAAAATGGGTAAAATTAAGGGATATTTCCAAAAGATTAGGGGCATAGTAATCGGCCTTCATACATCCGGTAAAAGTCATCGTGAGATGTTTTGAGTTTTGAAATGGTTTGGTTTGGTATCTACCAAGACAAACTGTTGACTACATCGTTAAGAAGTTTGCAGCTGAAGGAACAATATGCAACAAACATTGTTCAGGTAGACCGAGAGCCGCAACGTCGAGTGAATATTTGAGCATAGTTATTAATAGGAAATGAAATAGACGATTAACTATATCGGAATTAGCAGCGCAGTTTAATGCGGATCGCGATATAGCAGTCAGTGTATCCACAGTTAAAAGAAGACTTTGTAACGCAGGATTCAAGGGATGCATAGGGGTTCCAAAACTACTTCTTAAACTTATTAACAAAAAGAAGACACTTAATTGGGCGATAAAACATAAGAATTGGACAATAGCAGATTGGGAAAAGGTCCTGATGACGGATGAATCAAATATTACAAAAGGCCGAGGGATAGACACTAGCGTCCCTCTTAAAACATGTCTAGAGCCTGACTGCGGTTGCCAATCCGCCTGCCAAGCGTGGCAACTACTGGCAAAACTCCCCAAGGGAGAGGCTTATTTTTAGCAGTGGACAGTTAAAGTCTGATATGATGATGATGGTTAATGATTATTGGTTAGAGTGAATTGTGCCGTTTCTGAATATATTACAAACTAGAAAAACAAAACACAAAGTTCCCCTTTTTTCACATGATTACACTGTAAACATTTTTCTCTTTATATGCGTTTGGCGTGAATTTACTGGGTACAGAGGAATAACACCTGAGTCCTCAGGAATGGCAACGCATGGGGGGTATCATGGGCGAAACAGTATACTCTGTTATGTCCATGGTACTGCTCATGTCTATAGGCGACGGTTACCACTTTCCATCAGGTGGGCCGTCAGCTTGTTTGCCATTCTAAGTTGTATAAAAAAAAAAAAAAAAAAAATGCAATATTATAAAACCATCAAAAACACTTTGTGTACGAATTAGTAGAATAAAATAAAAGTATTTAATTTAATACTAATAAAGTTTTGAATGTCTATGAATTGAAATAAAAATTATAGTAATAAATACATGAGTTTTTGCTGTATTTGTAACTTTAATTCCATATAAATTCAGACCTGTCACAAGCAATGCACACATTTACAAAACACGCACACTAGTGTAACACATTTCTTGCTTCATTTTTAAGATTGCCAGTCAGTCGTTATGTGAGTACGTTGTGTGTGTGTGTGTGTACAATATCTGTGTGTGTACGTACAAAATGCTGTTTAAAAAAGTCCTTTTAAATAAACAATATTATATTTCAATTGTGTTCTCAGAATATCCTACTTACAATACGACATCCCTCGACGTTCTTGTCTTGTTGGTACGTTTATTTTTTAAGGCGAAATCAATACGCCGCGCCGTTCACACAGAACCCGTCGTTGCATCCCTAACACATTGTAACATACGCATCACATATACGACACAGTAATGCCTCCCTTCTCGAGAACAACTATGAAATACTGGTTATATTTGACTGAAACCGTATTCTGTGCAGATTCCGTTCAACCGATATTCGCAGTGTCGGCGGCACGATATTGGACTTTATGGTGTTAGTGTTAGAGTTGTAAATAGAGATATGTGGATGTAGTGGATGGATACGCGCCGACAGCGGGGCGGGGCTGGGCGTGGCGAGCGCGCCGTTACCTTCTACTTCTACGAGTTTTGACGTCACACGAGCGCTCGTCGCCCGCGTGCGGATTGTTTGCAAAACGTGACGTCACACGGTACGAACACGGTAGCAGTCTGAAACAGTATTTGTATAAAATATCCTTAGAACGTTTGTGGGCGGGCGGATTTGTATGTATGCAAGTACTAGTTTTTACCTGCGACTTCGCCCACGGGACCGGGATTTATTTTCTGACCGGGATAAAAAGTAAAAAGTCTATATTCTTCTTTATTACATATAGTATGTGTGTACCAAATTTCGCAGTGATTGGTTAAGCCGTTAAAACGTTACAAGGGAACAAACAAACTTTCACATAAGAAATGCTTACATTTAAAGGTATTATAATTTACAATATTTCTAACGTTTATCATGTCAATAATTTTTTTTATGGGTGAAAATGGTATCGTAACTTCGCCTGCGCTAACGGGAAACGCTGGCGGGGCACCAGTGAAGGGTGATAGATGAGAATGAAAACAGGCCAGTTAGCCCATCATGATGAAATCATCAGGAATTAACCATGATAGTTTCCAGGGAGAACCGCGAGGAGGTCGACCTGGTTGGGTATATTGTTAGCAATGGGATTCTCAGTCTCCATTACTAACAGTCCCTTTCCCCCATGTCAATAGATTAGATACTTAATTATTATGAATGGGTCTGAAAATATTTGATTATTTATTAGTCAGTATTCCATGAACACGCCGTGTGGTCCCGGCATAGAATGGACCATCCCTTCCTTTCCCGTGGGTGTCGTACAAGAGAAAATTAAGGGAACTTAATGGTCAAGAAACAGTCAGCTGCATCTTTCTTAAAACATCACCAAAAGCCTCAATGTAATGCCTACCTGGTCGCCAAGTTTGGCAAATATTGGTAACCTCTTTCTCCCTTATTTCTTTTTAATGGATAATAATAGAGTTGTAACCGGATGTAATAAGGAATGTTTAACGATATACGCTGGCGGAGCACCAGTGAATGATGATAGGTGTGATGAAAAGGCAGTTAGTTCTGTTAATCCATCGTGATGAATACACCTGGATTTCAACATGACTGTTTCCAGGGAGGAAAACGTGGATGTTGACTTGATAGGGTATACCTATTGCTAGCATCCCCCCTACAGACAACTCATGGCACATTTGTTTTTTTTTTTTATTTATTTTTTTATATTAATAAAATTAGTTTATTTATCTCCACATTTTTTTTATACAACTTAGAATGGCAAACAAGCTGACGGCCCACCTGATGGAAAGTGGTAACCGTCGCCTATAAACATGAGCAGTACCGTGGACAAAACAGAGTATGCTGTTTCGCCCATGATACACCCCATGCGTTGCCATTCCTGAGGACTCAGGTGTTATTTCTCTGTATCCTGTAAATTCACGCCATATCCCACCCTTCAAACCGAAACACAGCTATGCAAACATAACTGCTTCACGGCTGAAACACGAATGGGACAGAGGTACCCAAGCAATCGACTTTTGTACAAAGTCTCCCTCTGGTACAATTACAATGTATAGATTATTTACTTTATACAAAATAAAAGTATCGTAATTTGTGGGAGATCTGGAGCCCAAACTAAGTCGTAACTTGTATCTTAGACACCAGGTCCCCCCCAATAAAATAACGACAATTAAAAGTAAAAGGTTATTATTGACGTGAATTTAAAATTAGGTAATTAATGCAATTGTAATCTGAAAGTATGAATAATATTTGTAATTAAAATTAAAAACATGTACGTATCTGATTTAAGATTTGACCAAATATTTGCTCACCTTCTCAGAGGTAGAATGCAATTTTCATCACTTCTCTATCTGTAAATCACAAATATTCTCGCCAAATAAATTCATTTCATTTCTGATAGTTATTTAAAAACACAGCAACGTCATATTTACTATACTGGGCCTAGTCGTTCTTTTTGGGGGGAAAGGGATTGTTAGTAATGAGGTCAAATAGTCCCATTACTAGCAATATATCCTGTCAGGTCGACCTCCACGTGGTTCCCCCTGGAAACCATCGTGAACAATTCTTGTTGAAGTCGTCACGACGGGCTAACTGGCCTGCTTCATCCTTACCTATCATCCTTCACTGGTGCCCCGCCGGTGTATGCCAATAGCGCGGGTGGGGTTACCATTCCATTATCTCCCATTAAAAATAAAAAGTCGTTCTTTTTCAAATAAACATTCCCACAGTCCCTAACGACCTAACGACACTCTGACGAATTATCAACTTCTTCACATTTTTTCTCCTCAATATCATAATATTAAGCAATAAACAGTCCATAAACACGAAAGCGGGCGTACACAAATGCTAATTACGAACAATTATAGGCCATCCCGACGCCCCCCGCCGCGCACCGCCCGCTCACCTCGTTATTACTCTATTTATTGCATATTGGGAAACAAGAAAGCGACCCTAAAAGTAGCTGTTATTGTTTTGGGAGCTCTGATTCGGTTCACTTTTTAAAAAGCCGGCTCACTATATATATATATGCTTCTCTAAAGTGGTTCGTAAACGATCAAGCAATTCGAGTCAAGCATTATCTTTTTTGACTATATATATATGTAATCTGCTTGATGAAACTGCTTGTTGCTGTACTTGAGAACTGGTTGTTACTTTTTCAAACTGAAACTCAACCATACAACGTAGAATTTAACGTACAACGTAACGAATTTGTCTGCCTAATTTGATAAAAATATTATCCTTGGCTGATTTACGCACCAACTCCATTGATAGTCTCGTAGTGTAGAGAAAAATTGAAGTCGAAAAATCGAAGTCAAATTTGTTCTAAATATTCTTTTACAAATAAATTTATTACAAGCAACTACTTAACGGTCGAGGGCGGCAGAGTTCCTCTCAAAACGTCACCAAAACCTAATTGTGTTTACCAATCCGCCTACAAAGCGTGACAACTACTTGTAAAACTCTCCTTAGCACAGGCTTCCTCCATAGGCCGTGTATAAGGAATGGTCCCGAGCCTGATGTTTGCCTGATATTGGGGGATTTTATAAATTATTATAATTGCGAAGGTTTGTCGGGATGTCTGTTGTTCGATCACGATTAAACGAGTATTTCTGGGCGTATTTCTATGAATTTTGGTATACTGATAGACTGTGTCTTTCATTTACACAAAAATCATTTCGTCTCGGTTAACACAAGCTAAGCCGCGAGTTAACACTATATCTTTATAAATTATTGCCCAAGCAAGTCATATAAATCTCTACCATAATGGATCAAGTCGTAGGTAGGTATCGTTTATAAAATGACCAGTTATTGGGCGGCAACACGGAAAATCTAATATTGAAATGCAATAATAACATTCGCCATTGATTATTAGATCTTGTCCAATAAAATAGTATACCGACGGGTGGCTGGCCGGCGCAGCTCAATCGTGCCCGCTACAAAACATATTACACTTTTATGACGAGTCCGATTAACATGATAATATGGCTCTATTTTGTTTCAAATTCGACGGCCCTGACAAGTGTGATGATCCTTAAATCATGAATCGACGGTCGTAAAATTTCACACGGCTCTCGTGCGGTAATTATTTGGACGGGCCCGGGCGACGGGTTGATGCGCCCGCGCCACGCCGCTCGGCGAGCTCCACGCTCGGCGCGGAGCGTGGACCGCGGCGCCGCGAGGTAGCCGCGGCGAGGTGCGGTGCGAGCTGGCCGGTGCCGCATGCCGCATGCCGCCACATTACAACTGTCATATAACTCACACGTTAATAGGCGCGGCTTTCCTTGTGCCAACTATTAAATACTATTCACATTTTACGATAATGCTCAACATACTCTTATTGACGTATAAATTCCGAGTTTTTTTTTTCTTACCAAACAGCCGAGGGCGCCAGTTGTTTCCCAATATTAATAACGTTATGCTAGTTCTGTTTTTCGGGTTTAATTACGTCCAGCCAGTGATAGCCGATCCGATGGACGGAATGGGTGGAAAGTAGTAAATTAAACGATCGGCGAGGCCCTTTTAATATTCATAGCGTTTTCAAACAAAATTTTAAACTAATTAAAACTTGTGTTAATACGCGGCGCGGTTTGAATGGCCGCTCGAGGCGTTCCATTTCATTTGTTTGCGTTTGTTATAAACAACAGATATAGTTTAGGCACTAACGTGGACGGAATACGATTATATATTACTTTTTTTTATAATGACAAGATTTTTAATCGACTTAAAATGGCAAACAAGCTGATGGTCCACCTGGAGGAAAATGGTAATCATCGCCTACATATATAGCACCATAGGCACCATTGAATTTATCCTAAGGCTCTTGATGGAGATATGGATTTCCATTGCAGAGGATTGTGGTATTATCTCCTACCTTCTTCCTCTTGTAATTTCACTGCGATATATATGCCACCTTTCAAACTGAAACACAGCTACGCAAGCACAATAGCTCCGAAGACTTTAAAAGCAATAAAAAGTCGCAAACCGGTACCCACTTAGGTATCATTTGTTTAAATTAACATTTTTTTTTATATATTGTTATTAGGTTCATCATATCATCATTATAGCCTTTAACTGTCTACTGCTGAACATAAGCTTCGCCTTGGGGTTTTGCAAATAATTGCCACGCTTGGCAGGCGGATTGGCATACGCAGTTAGGCTTTGAAGATGTATTAAGAGGGATACTGCTGCTCAATCCTCACCCTCCCGTAGTTGGGGGGTTTTGCAAATAATTGCCACGCTTGGCAGGCGGATTGGCAACCGCAGTTAGGCTTTGGAGATGTATTAAGCGGGACACTGCTGCTCAATCCTCGCCCTCACTTAGTCGCCTCTTACCACATCCACGGGAAAGGAAGGGACGTATTACCAGGTTACAGTAAATAAAATAATACAAATTTTGTAGGTAGTTAGCAGATAACTATTTTTAAAAAATATATTTTTAGTCCAACTCAGGTGAACCTTTCAAACGTGCTTTAACTTTCGAGTCCTCAGAAAAGCCGATATCTCCGAAATATAAAAGGAACCATTCTATAAAATACTTTCTGGAGACATGAATTATTCTGAAAATTTGCTACCTATAATGTTCATCGAAATAATTTAGAAATTTCACTTACTGAAAGTGACTCATTTCTATTTTAACCACTTTTTTTTATGAGACGATTATCGAATTGTAACCTAGCCTGCACTATCCGTACACACTGACGGGGCACCAGTGAGGGATAGGTGAGGGGTAGTAGGGAATAGGTGAGGATAGGGGGGAAAGGGATTGTTAGTAATGGTGTCAAATAGCCCAATTACTAGCAATATATCCTGTCAGGTCGACCTCCACGTGGTTCCCCCTGGAAACCATCGTGAACAATTCTTGTTGAATTCGTCACGATGGGCTGACTGGCCTACTTTATCCTCACCTATCATCCTTCACTGGTGCCCCGCCGGTGTATACCGATAGCGCGGGTGGGATTACCATTCCATTATCACCCATTAAAAAAAAAAATAGGTGAGGATAGAAAAGCAGGTCAGTTAGCCCATCGTCATGTTGACAGAAATTTAGCACGATAGTTTCCCGTGGATATCACGTGGAGATCGACTTGACAGGGTATATTGCTAGCAACGGGACTGGTAGCTCGCATTACTAGTAATCCTCTTCTCCCACACCTCTCATTTTAATCATTTATCTATATATATATATATATATAGATAAATGATTAAAATATGATGCGGATGAAGTCGAAATAAATGTAAAAAAAAACATAAATAATAATGACATAATGTCAGTTAATTAAATACCATTTATATTTAAGTAGATGCCTAATTAATAATTCTATTTTAGACATGAACGACGATTGCAAACGATAACAAACATGCCAGTTATAAAATATTCAAATAAAAAAGAAATAAAAGTATTATACATGGTTTGGTGTTTAGAAAAAAATGTCGTGCCACCCGTCGAAACTGCATGCATCCGCGGCGCATGCAGGTGGCAATTGCTCGAGAGGTTGCGATGGACGTGTTGTGCACATCACTGCACGTGCAATAATGCACTTTTTTAACAGACGATTCAATTGTACATTAGACGACAGACAGTTTTAATACTATCCTTACATTTTTACAATATAAATTAATTATAATATTAAAAATATTTTTGCGAAAACATAATCTCTTTGATTTTGGTAGAATGGAAGCGTTAATGGCGTGATGAATCTATGGTCAGCTCTATGGATTACATAATTACATTCAAGTCTTGTAAACTTTTCTGACATTTATACTGCGAGTTTTTTAATGTTTACCTGGTATAAAGTTTAGGCATTTTTGCTAGTTTATTGTATTGAATATTGAACACAGCCTCTCCCCATAAGAGAGGGTTTTGCGAGTAGTTGCCACACTTAACAGAGATGCTATTGCTCATCCCTCGATTATTAAGCAAGTCACCTTTTCTCACAGCCACGGGAAAGGAAATTGTGGCTCATTCTAAGCCAAGACTACACTACGGGTTAATTTATTAATAATAAGAGATTTTACCACAGAGAGAGTTTGTACAAAAGTCGATTGCTTGGGTACCTCTGTCCCATTCGTGTTACAACCGTGAAGCAGTTGTGTTTTTACAGCTGTGTTTTGGTTTGAAGAGTGGGATATGGCGTGAATTTACAGGGATACAGAGGATTAACACCTGAGTCCTCAGGAATGGCAACGCATAGGGGTATCATGGGCGAAACAGTATACTCTGTTATGTCCATGATACTGCTCATGTCTATAGGCGACGGTTACCACTTTCCATCAGGTGGGCTGTCAGCTTGTCTGCCATTCTAGGGCACCAGTGAGCGATGCTAGGTGAGAATGCAAGGGCAGGTTAATTAGTCCATCGTGATGAATACACTAAGAATTTAGCACAATGGTTTCCAGGAGCCGTGACTTCACTGGTAGTCGACCTGATTAAGTTATATTAATAGCAATAGGACTGGTAGTTCGCATTAAACAATCCTTTCCCCCTTCTGAATGGTTTTGTATTACGTTTGATGCACGGATAGGTTTTATCCTAACTTCACAAACAGAATAGGTAATTTATATACTAATAGACGCGGGCGATGCCGCGGTTAGAGTTAGTATAATAAATATATTACAAATGGATTTCTATGATAACACGACAGGCGAAATATGGACAAATGTTTCGGGTGTCACTATTAACGCGTACAGGCGACGAAAACAGCGGGTCGTCGCTCGTCGCTCGGTGCTCGCCGCACGCTCTCCTTGGCCGCGGCCGTTCGTGCGCCGCCCACGCACCTGCGCACGCGCACGCATCTCTTATTGCTTCAAATAAACACTACAATACATCACCTTTTGTTTGCAGTACCATAACCATTTTGGCGTCACCAGTTGGCTATTCCACTATTTAAAATACCTATTTAAAATTTTAAAATTACTGTTTCGTTTATATTTCTCAAATAATACTGATGTTTGATAAATACGAAAGCTGCAAAATGACTTGTAATTTTGAAATATATTCAGTTAGCTGTTTCTCGTATGCAGGTAACGTCACGATAAACCTATGTATTAAGTTAGAATATTATCTATCTATATTAGTAGGCTTGTTCAAAATGGTGACTTCTTATTATTAAAAAAAATAGTTTTTTTTTTAAAGTTAGTAAGAAATAAGGATAACAAAATGGGACGGTAAAATTTTGCAAGGAAACTTTGATAATTTTATAATAGGATTAATGGTAGACGACGTTCTTTTCCATTTTAAATTATACGTACGTGTATATGCCGATTAGCTGACCTTTCAGACTCATCTAACAACTTAAGACAAAATGATAATAATAAAAAAACACATTTATAATATTACCAAAAATATAGAACATAGAGATGCATTGTTTTCAGATTCAGATTTGAACCAACTAATTCTTGAAATTTTTGGTTTATTTGAAAAAGTTGTAGTAATTCAATAATCAATAGTAGAGACAAAGGTTCAGAGGGAGGGATCACACGGACAATCCATCGTGGTGTGCGTTACAACATACATACGTACAGGTGTGGGCATGGCAGCTCTCAAACCGAGCCGACTGTGCAAACACATGTGACATTTCAATATACTTGTAAACAAAACGTAAAACAAGATACTTTTCATATTACTTCGCTTGTAATTTAAATAAAAACGTCGCGACGATTTAGGAATAATTATAGGGAAGTTAGAGATTATCATATCAGGCTTTAACTGTCCACTGCTGAACATAAGCCTCTCCCTTGGGGAGATTTGCCAGTAGTTGTCACGCTTGGCAGGCGGATTGGAAACCACAGTTAGGCTTTAGACATGTTTTAAGAGAGACGCTGCTGTCCTTCGCTTTCCTTAGTCGGTTCTTACGATTACCCCCGCGGGAAAGGAAGGGATAGCCTATTCTATGCCGGGACCATACGGCCAGGAAAGTTAGAGATGAATACTTTAATAGTTTTATATATAACTTTTTTTCTTTCTGACAAAGTTAATTAAAAAAAAGTGATTACAAGGGATATAAGTGTTCATAAATCTGAAATGTAAATACTAGAGGACAATGTTTAATTGCAATTTGGATTAAGTAGTAGTCCACCGTCTTACTACACTCACGGGTAAAGAACGCGGTGGCCTATTCCATGTCGGGACACATGGCCACTTTTCACTTATCTACTTTTATATTGACTTAAGTTTACTAACATTTATTAAATTAGGTCATGAATTTCAAAGAATCAAACAACCACTAGATGTCTTTAAATTTTTTTATACAACTTAGAATGGCAAACAAGCTGACGGCCCACCTGATGGAAAGTGGTAACCGTTACCTATAGACATGAGCAGTACCATGAACATAACAGAGTATACTGTTTCGCCCATGATACCCCCATGCGTTGCCATTCCTGAGAACTCAGGTTTTATTCCTCTGTACCCTGTAAATTCACGCCATATCCCACCCTTCAAACCGAAACACAGGCATGAAAACACAACTGCTTTACGGTTGAAACACGAATGGGACAGAGGTGCCTAAGCAAACGACTTTTATACAAAGTCTCCCTCTGGTGACATTAAATAACAAATACAAGATATAAAATATGCTACATTTTATATAATACATGAGATAATAGTTTTAAACAAAAACGAAGCATTGACTCATGTAATATGGTCAGGTGACAGAGTTCGAGTAGCAACGACGTAGTGTAGTCGTACGCTTGTAATCCCAACAAAAGCGATTACCAAGAACAACAACGGCTTATGGAAATAGCGAATTTTCTGAATAACATCATTATTTATATAGCCGTTTGCTTGATCACGGAACAGGCAATGGCTGTACCAACCGTAAGAATTGACACAAGTGACTCCCGCGCAATGTAAACAGCCCGCACAGTTGCACTAATCCGACACGTACGATGTGTGTTTTAGAGTCGCTATTTGATTGACGGGGCGATACAGATGTGACATTGTTTCGGGTGATTGCCGGCATAATATAGTTGTCAGAGTACTATTGCTGTTACAGTTTGCGTTTCACACGCGAGCTCTGTCAAGCCACCGCCGCCTCCGACCTACATTCTTATAGTGGAATTCGATAACCCATTGTCACGCGGTTTCAGCGTGTCACCAATTAAGACTTAATAATTTGGATGGCTTGTTTTGAAATTGTTAAATAACACCGGCTGGGTGTCGGTAAGCCTTGAAGTATGCTGTTGCTTTAAGTGTTATTATTTACATTAATTTTTTTTTATACAACTTAGAATGGCAAACAAGCTGGCGGCCCACCTGATGTAAAGTGGTAACCGTCGCCTATAGACATGAGCAGTACCATGGACGTAACAGAGTATACTGTTTCGCCCATGATACCCCACATGCGTTGCCATTCCTGAGGACTCAGGTGTTATTCCTCTGTACCCAGTAAATTCACACCATATCCCACCCTTCAAACCGAAACACAGCCATGCAAACACAACTGCTTCACGGTTGAAACACAAATGGGACAGAGGTATCCAAGCAATCGACTTTTGTACAAAGTCTCCTTCTGGTAAATCTTTAAGGTGTATCTATCAAAGGAGGTGGTACACCAGTTAACGCATCAACATTTAACTATTGTCTACACATAAATAATCTTGAGTGGCAATTCTGTATGAGCAAAGGCAGTGCAGGACGACCCCCCACTAGATGGAGTGACGACCTCAAATGCATTACAGGGAGTTAGTGGATGCAGGTGGTTCAAGACTGTTCTTTATGACAGTAAGCAAGGGAAGCCGGGGGCTTCCCTTGCTTACTGTACAAAGGGATTGTTAATAATGGGGGTCAAATAGCCTCATTACTAGCCATATACCCTATCAGGTCGATCTCCACGTGGTTCCCCCTGGAAATTATCGTGTTTAATTCTAGTTGAATTCATCAGGATGGGCTAACTGACCTGCTTTCATCCTCATTTATCATCTCTCACTGGTGCCCCGCCGGTGTAGGCTGGTGGCGCGGGCGGGGTTGACATACCAGAGGGAGACTTTGTACAAAAGTCGATTGCTTGGGTACCTCTGTCCTATTCGTGTTTCTACCGTGAAGCAGTTGTGTTTGCATGGCTGTGTTTCGGTTTGAAGGGGTAGGAAGTGGGATATGGCGTGAATTTACTGGGTACGGAGAAATAACACCTGAGTCTCAGTTATCAGTTATCAGGTGGGCCGTCAGCTTGTTTGCCATTCTAAGTTAAGTAAAAAAAAACCATGGTCACTCATTAGAAAAAATGCAGGGGAGGCTTACGTTCAGCAGTGGATGTATAATGGCTGAGAGTTGATGATGATTGATGAATAATATGTCATTCTGTAATTTACAAGTTGAATAGAGGTATTAAGTCTGTAATAAAGTATAATAAGGTACTTTTACAAAATATAGTGCTGTGGGCAAAGTTAATGATGATTTTATAAAATCCTTACTTTTTTTTACAACACAGGGGGCAAACGAGCATGCGACTCACCTGATGGCAAGTGACTACCGCCGCCCATGGTCACCCACAACACCTACAGCATTGTAGGTGTACTGCCGGCCTTTTAAAAAGAAATATACTCTTTTCTTGAAGGTTATGCTGTCGTATCGGTTCGGAAATACTGCTGCTGGAAGTTGATTCCAAAGAGTAGTTGTGCGTGGGAGAAAGTGCCTTGAAAAACGCATAACTAACTTGCTAATACTTAATAAATGTGAAAGTGATTTTTAGATACATCATAAAATATCTTATTTAAAAGTGTCTATAATTTAGTTAATCTAAATTACATATTATAGATTGTCAACGTAGTGCGTGGCGCAAATATTAGCGACTTATTGTTAAGCAATATTATTTAAAAAAAATATATATAATTTAAAAAATATACAGTGTACCTCACAGACTATACTGCGCCGAAAGCGGAATATTTCTATGCTTTAAATTTCATATTAATATTTCGTAACATTACCTGGCGCACTTGAGAAATCTCCGCAAAGAGATCTAGTGCCTTTGGTATTATTAATGAGTTTTACAACAAAAAGTTCTGTTAAGGATAGATATTAACTCAATAGCCAGACCGGTTTCAAACGGCTGTGTTCAATAGCTTTAAAGTCTGGATATACATACATATATATAGGTATCTCGAGATAGTTCAGACACGATTCTTTAAGAACTATGATAATACCTCAACTCCGGTTCTCGAGTCTCAAGATCGAGTTCCAGCATTACCCAAGAATTTTCATTTCTTGTTAGAGCCTATCCTTATAAATAAGAATATTATTATATAATGCATGTGAAAGTGTGTTTGTTTGTTGGTTATATCTTCTTGCCTTAACAAATGGTTGATTACTGGGGGGAAAGGGATTGTTAGTAATGGAGACTGAGAATCCCATTGCTAGCAATATACCCAACCAGGTCGACCTCCTCATTGTTCCCCCTGGTAACTATCATGGTTAATTCCTGATGAATTCATCATGATGGGCTAACTGACCTGTTTTCATTCTCATCTCTCACCCTTCACTGGTGCTTCGCCGGCGTATCCCGTTAGCGTAGGCGGCGTTACCATTCCATTTTCATCCATAAAAAAAAACAAATGGTTGATTACTATGAAATTTGCTAAATCCTTAATATTTGTGATGGTGAAGCATTACTTTTTATTTCGGTTAATCTACATTATTCCAGTCACGTTGATGCAATCAAGGGGAAAAAACGTATTAATGTAAGGTTTCACACTATAAATTTTTAATATGAAAACTATAAAATCTTGTATAAATCGTTTAAAAATGATTGTCAAAGTTTAGATGACAGTAGATCGATGATGATGCTAAATAAACTAATCATCAACGAATTATATTCATAATTGTAGTAGACCAAGTATTATAGGCAGATGTCTCTGTCTATAATACCTAATATAAATACGCAAGTGCCTTCATTTATATGCATCCAGTAAAACTAGACTAAACTACATAATGTCATAAAAGCTACTTATTTAAATCAGACCTCGTCTCTTATTAAACTTTTTGTTCTGTAATTTTCATTTGTAAAAGTTCCACAAGAACATATTAGTCATCAATCTCCGACTACCATTTTGTTCACGCACGTTTTGCGACACGTGTTTCATCTCTAAAGAAGGCATGATGTTCACTGGATGTTCCATACTCTACAATATAGAAACAATTTTCGATTCCGATAATAGATCAGCATCCATTAAAAAAATTTGCACATATGATGGGAAAGTCCTGGTCACCCCATTGTCCAGTTTGTGATACCATTGAAGGTGTGTAACATAGTGTTAGAGCGCCATATAAACTCGAAGGAAAGAGAAGGATTCATACGCCACTTTAACCTGAACAAATTAAACATTGGTCTTATTTAATATGTATTAGCTGAACCCAAATCAGGGTTTTTTTTTTAACCCAATAATTTCTCTTTTTGATTTCCATGACTGGGGAAAATAGATAAAACTTTTTTTGTAAAAAGTGGTTCAGGGTACGATAGGGTTTATATATAGTTATATCAGAAGAAGGTAAATGCTCTAAAATTAAAAAAAGAAAACATAGTCGGGTAGATATTTCGCCTTGTACCTCTGTTGCAGATGAAAACGAAATGCTATAAATATGTTAGAATTTTTTTTATTTCATCCAACTGTCAGTAGAGAACATAATGTATCTAAACATCTGCCCTAGTGGACGAGAGCTGTGAGAAATAAAACTACGCATTACACACGGGCTTCGTACATCGACAGTTATATTACACAAAATTGATAAATTACACTGGCTGGACATAGTTAATCCTGAGGAAATGAATACTTATGCGGGGATTACACCTCGGGCTCCCTGACCAATGGCATTAACCACCTTAACCGACACCGAAAGGTTTAATGCCGCGCCACGGATGATGTATGGCGTGTATTGTGCGCGGGGCCTACACTCATTTGTAAACAACACGCTCAATGCTCCACGATTCTGTTGCTCCAATATTAAGTTCTACATGAAAAATGTACGTGCGTTATAATCTATCAATAATTAATGGGAAATGTGTCCCTTTCATATTGGTAAAGAGATCGGACTTGTTCTCGAGTTCGGTAACGGAATCTTATTGGGAAAGTTATTCTGGTTTTATTATAAATCTGTCTGTAATCCGATCTGAAATTAACTGTTGCAATAATTATTATTATTATTTACTAAATTCTTATTTGTTTATAATTTCGAATGGGCTAATATTTAAATCGTCTATTTAAGGGACAACAAAGGAAAGATGCTTTAGCTTCGAATGTTATTCTTTTTTGTGATTTTGAGCATTGTTTTTGCAACAGATAGAGTTTATTCCGTTACTCTGACATTACTACATTAGTCTTACATTAATTTTGTCACAATTTATAGCAAAATTTTATGGTGAACATAATTTTTTTTTTATTAAATTATTCTCAATTGTGCACCTTTTGTACGATTTCCCGGAAACTTTGCAACAATTCGTATCAAAAACGATATTAATCAGTCAAATCTTTATTAAAAATTTGTAAAAAAAAAAAGTAATAGAATATTCGGCATACTATATTATTATAAGGGAAAGGCTAAATAAATTAATGCATTTTTTATACCATGAAGACAAACGAGCATACAGCCCGCCTGACGGTGAACGGTCACTGTAGCTTATGTACAATATTAAATAAAATTACAAATATAACCTATTTGTTAAATTATAATAAAATAAGTCAGTTTTTTTAAACAAATCTTACAGCGGCTTCCAATATCACATATCCAAATAGAAACAAGTCTATTTCTTCTTGCTCGTTAGTTATGAATTAAAAGTGCGATGCGATCAAGTACAACTATGATTTTTTTTATTCTTTTCTTTTACCATTGTAGCATGAAAGAAAATAATAATTAAAAAAGATTATATATTCTATGTAGTATATTTTTTTTGTTTCGTCCGTGTTGTTAATTTTAATTTTAGTTAATTTTAGTTAATATAAAAATTTTAACTATAACAAATTTTAAATTTGTTATAGTTAAAATTTTTGACCAATGTTCTGCATACAATTAAAGTAACTTTTCACTAACAGCTGACTGTTTTCTTTTAATGGATGTTAACGGAATGGTAACCCCGCCCGCGCTATCGGTATACACCGGCGGGGCACCAGTGAACGATGATAGGTGAGGACGAAGCGGGTCAGTTGGCCCATAGTGACGAATTCAACAAGAATGGTTCACGATGGTTTCCAGGGAGAACCACGTGGAGGTCGACCTAATATGGCATATTGCTAGCAATGAGGCTGTCAAACTCCATTGCTAACAATCCCTTTCCCTCCCAACAGCTGACTGTTAGGATATGTCGGGATAGGCGTCACAGTGTATACTGCGATAACCATGGTATTGATAAATAATAATGGTGTAGCTTTTTATCACGTGGGTCGTTTATTTCATAATCATATCTACCTCTAACTGTTCACGGCTGTACATAGACCTCCCCCATAGATTGCAAAAGGAAACGAATACCCAAGATACCCCTGAATTAATTTACTCGCTTTATTTATTTACCATTTCTCAATTACACAAAAAAAAAAAAACTATTAATAGTTTAACAATATAAAAAAAAGCAGCGCGCCTCATCGAGGTTACTGGTGACCCAAGAGCTGGTAGCTACTTTGCCCAAAAGATAAGTTTGGCAATCCAAAGAGGCAATGCTGCCAGTATCTTGGGTACGCTACTTTGATGTGGTGCGTTGGGGGATTACTTATAATTAGTGTTAGTGTTTAAGGAATTGTATATTAAATTTAATTTATTGTTGTATTGTTTTTATATAATAAGAGATATTTTTAATAAATTTTAAATGTTAAAATAAATGAATACAATGTTATCTATAAAAAAAAAAACAACTTAACAATGTATTAAGAGATTAGAAAAAGTAAAAAATTGAACAAAGTTTAAATAGAAAATAAAAACTTACTGTCCCGTTCACATTTTGGTGCTGAGTATACCATACGGGTGGTAAGTCATTGGACATAAAAACTTCTCGCATTGTGCCTAAATACTGAGATGTGAGATGTGCAGCTTATTTATCACGACCGGAATGCACTCACCGGTCTGGTCTCACAATCGAACATATGGCCAATGCGTAACGTCAATAATTTGTTTTATAGTACAATAGTGGCCGCGCTATCAAATATATGTATATTGAAAGATCATAATGTAAATCAATTTATCGATCTACTAAACTATTCTAATAGATTCGAAATTGTTAGCATTTTTTTTTAAGAGAATATCCATTCAAATTCAAGTTCAAATAATCTTTATTCAAATGGACTTGTTTATAAGAATTTTTAAATAGTCATTTTTTTTTGTAATCTACTGCAATGTTCGAAAGGTTTTTATCTGTTGAGAAGAGCTCGCAAGAAACTCAACAGTTACTCTCTTAAATCTCTGTTAACATTATGTGTATGAGGGGTAGGGATTGTTAGTAATGGAGACTGAGAATCCCATTGCTAGCAATATACCCAACCAGGTCGACCTCCTCGCGGTTCCCCCTGGAAACTATCATGGTTAATTCCTGATGAATTCATCATGATGGGCTAACTGGCCTGTTTTCATTCTCATCTATCACCCTTCACTGGTGCTCCGCCAGCGTATCCCGTTAGCGCAGGCGGGGTTACCATACCATTTTCACCCATCAAAAAAAAAAAAAACATTATGTGTATTTATTTAAATGTACTATGTCTAAAATTACATGGTCATAGACTAACACCATGCACATTTGTCATTCAAGTAATCGTTTAGAGTGTAATGCTTTGTTCAATAAGTGTCTTTTAATAACAGTTTGAAACCTATTAAAAGGCGGATCTAAAAATTCACCTAGCTATGAAAGTTTATGTTAAAAATGACAATTTAGAGTTATAGTAAACTTTAATGTTTAAGTTATTGTAAATATTGCCTTTTTACTACACCCCGACACCCACGCGAAAGGAAGGGGTGACTCATTCTATGCCGGGACCACACGGCAAGTACACACAATATACAATATGCAGTAGATAAATCAATTAATATAATTTAGTAATAAAAGACCACCAGAAAGCAGAAACAAGAATGTAAAATCATCAATGAAACCATGTAATCATGCGTGGCTAGCTGTTTTTTATTCAACTAAATACTTTTTCATCGCATTCACGATTCCAACACGGTTCGAACAAAAAAAAGCGGTCCGAGAATGAGATATGCGATGTTTTTACACCTAAACCATCAACAATCAAAATATGTTTTTTTTTGTGTCAACAAGCCAACGCGTGTCGCTATACAGAGTATAAATCGAGCCGACATCACAAATCGAGAGCGCTATTAATATGATCGAGCCGCGTCCGCGGGCTCGCATCTGTTTGATGAAATATTAATAGTGTTGGATTCCTGGAGTCTATGGTGCGAGAACGTTAGGCCATAGAGCATGCGGTGACCGCGCCCGTATTAATCATCCGAGCCACATTGTTGTGCGGGCTAGGTATTGATCGATCGGCGGCCGCGGTGCGGTCGGGCTGCGTGTTGGCCGCGTTCCGATTGCGTTCCGGCCGCGGTTGGCGATTCTTTTCCACTGAATCCCAATTCTAATTCTATAAGTTTATTATTGGTTCCCATAGATAAAAAAAAATGTATAATTAATTACCTAATACAGCAACGCAATTGCCGAGAAATAAATTTAAAAATAAAATAAAGACATATTTTGAACAACATACTTTTTACAACGTGACCGAATACCTAAATGCCAATATTAAATTATAGCATTATTATTTATTTACGTTTAACTGTAAGAAGTGTGACAATTCCAATTTAATAACTTGAAGTCATCATTATTGGTATATAGTCACCATTATATTGACATGTATCAACTAATTTATAATGTTAACTGTAATTAATTTGTAATGTTATTTTTATTTTATAATTTAAATGTTATTATTATTGTTATTATTTATTTTATTAATTTCAGAATTATAATGTAAATATTGACTCGCCATTGTGTGACGAAAACTGTTACATTGGTTAATAAAGAAATATGAATATTTATTTTATTTATTTATTTATTTATTACATATGATATATTTGGGTGGAATCATAATTAATAAAAATATAATATAATATAAGTGAGATATGGACTCCTGTTGACGACATGTACTTTTCTTCGTGTCCTCTAATTACTTTGCTCTACATCTTTTCATACTACATATTTCTTACAAGTGAGCCGGCAGCTTGTTTGCTATTTTAACCGTATAAATGAAACAGATTTTCTTTGGTTGAAGAGTAACCATTTTCATGCATTATTTAACATGCTATTGAATGGCGATAAAAAATTTGATCCAATTGTATAATTAGCACCTGAATATTAACATAGAATAATTTAAAATGGCGTTCCATAAAGAAAAAAAAAAAACAATTATGGCAAAACCAGTTTATTTTAATGAAAAATTAAACTACGGAACCGATTGCATAAAATGTCTATAGGACAACTCTAAAAGTATACCTTCACAGTAAAA
Organism: Galleria mellonella; assembly: GCF_026898425.1. Classification (NCBI taxonomy): domain Eukaryota; kingdom Metazoa; phylum Arthropoda; class Insecta; order Lepidoptera; family Pyralidae; genus Galleria; species Galleria mellonella. Next base: position 14,547,994 of record NW_026442079.1, on the reverse strand, counting down.
AACTAATAATAACTTTCTAAATAACTGACGTAGTTATGAAGTAACAAGCATAAAAAGATACAAAACTCGAACTAAAACCCTCCAACTTTTTCAAAGTCGATTGAAAAGGGTACTCGACGGAAAAAATGCAACTCGTGCAAGCTCGCGCAATGCTAAGCTTATGCCCTCCATAAACATAGGTGTTAAATGTTCACGGCAAGAGGTGCCCCCATCCGTCATTGTCCGCGCAGTACGTCGGTGTTAGTGGTACGCGGCTCTCGCTACCAGAGACCGCCACAATCTACTCGTATGTACGAGTATATAGCTGTTAGTTTTTTGTTTGCAATCAATCTTAATAAATTACTGTTGACCGCCGGCTGATTAGGCGGCGCTGTTTCACATTGTTTTTGTTGACAATGTAGTCGAAACTGTAATATGTTATGTTCAAGTTTTAAGTATCTCTTAACAAGGTACGCCCACTATTTATATGATTTGTGACTATTTGTAAAGTTTGAGGCGAATATTTTATATAACAAACATAAATATAAATGTAGTATAGACATAGAGAATAGAAGAGGCAAAATGCTGGGCCACCTTATACGACATGACGATTTTTTTAAGAGCATAGTAGAAGAAAAAGTAGAGGGCAAAAGAGGAAGAGGAAGACCGAGGATTAACTACATGGGATAGATAAAGGAAACACTAGGTGTCATGTCGTATAGGGAGATCAAGGATATGGCCTGGGATAGAGCTGGCTGGAGGAGGATGCATGAATTAGTTGCACCGACAAGAGGAAACTCTTAAATGAAAAAAAGAAATATAAATGAATGAATGAATTTTTATTTGCAAGAAGTATGATAAACATACAGATTGATAAAATAATATTAAGTCCACATATTTCGTATATATATAAGTCTTATAAAAAAAAAAAATATGTCAAATACAATTTCATGTCAATGAATGTGCCTACTTCATCTCATTTGATATTAATGCGTATTAGTGGGTCCGTGGTTAGCGTCAACAATTAAACAATTAATTAATTACTACTTATGCTTTAATTCTTTCTACCCAAAGGTTGTCTGGAAGAGATTGCTTAGCAATAAGACCGCCTTTTGTACTACACTATGCGTATTGAAAATTGTTTTAACAAATCATGTTATGTTGGTGCAATAAAGTGTTAAATAAATAAAAAAAAATAACTAAATAATTACTTATTTCACTTTTAATTTAATAAATTCATTAATTGAACACAAACAATGGTCAATAAGACAAAAATGGCTGTAATTGGGATACGTTTAACATCTATGTACCTATGTGTATATTTCTCGTAACTCTTTATGGCGTGAGCGTTTCATAATTATGTTTTTGTGTAACGTTTTAATCTTTGTATTGTGATCTTGTAATTTCTATTGTTTTTAATTACAGATACGAACGTTGTTTATTGTTTAATTAATGCTCACTACAGATTGCCCACTCAGTCTAGTTAATGAATTATTTGGCAAATCATTATTTGATATTGATCCTCCTACGCATGTTATCGTGACGAGAATCACACACGGTACGGATTTATCTAACCTTTGATATTGATAACCAAGTAAAGAAGGAGACTTCGAAGTCGCCAGAGGGAGACTTTGTATAAAAGTCGATTGCTCGGGTACCTCTGTCCCATTCGTGTTTCTACCGTGAAGCAGTTGTGTGTGCATCGCTGTGTTTCGGTTTGAAGGGTGGGATATAGCGTGAATTTACAGGGTACAGAGGAATAACACCTGAGTCCTTAGAAATGGCAACGCATGGGGGATATCATGGACGAAACAGTATACTCTGTTATGTCCATGGTACTGCTCATGTATATAGGCGACGGTTACCACTTTCCATCAGGTGGACCGTCAGTTTGTTTTCCTAACTTAAACTATTGTTTATAGCCTTTAACTATCTACTGCTGAATATAAGACTTCCTCCTTAAGGGAGTTAGGCTTAGGAAATGTTTTAAGAGGGACATTACTGCCCATCCACCGCCCTCTCTTAGTTGCCTCTTACGACACCCATGGGAAAATAAGGGGTAGCCTATTCTATGCCGGGACGACCCAGCAGGTAGACACCATAACTTGCACTAATTTGGTAATCAACTGATGTAGATACACACTTTAATCTAAAAGAGATACCAAATGCAGTTTAAGAATTTGTTCCAAAACAAAAAACTGGCTACTTCAACAATCGTAACAAAATGGACATGAAACTAACATGATTGCAAACTTTTAAAAAAGAGTCATCAAAATCAGTTCAAAATTGACGAAGATATTATAAAGGATGCACACAAAAAATTGAGAAGTTGAGTTGCTCTACAGAAAGCTGAATAAATATGGAGGAAGTATCATAGCCAGATAGGTATACAAATAAAGGCTCGATGTAGCCTGTGACCTTTACCAACTACCAAGACAAAACTGCGCGAATTTCAATATTAACAACACTACCTACATCTGTCGAACATTACATAAATAACTTTAACAAAACGACTTTGTTCCTGTAATCGATTTTATAATAGGTATCTAATGGACACAAAATTAATTAAATTCACGACCATTCTCGAATGGAAATTTAATAAAATTTAATAATGAATGTTATAATAACTTCCAAAACGTATTCGAGTATAAAATGTATTTTTTAACATTTACAAATCAAAGTGCGTCTGGGTCTTTTTGGATTTGATCTGTATAACCTTTGAGAGGACAATTGATTAGTGAGCTCGTCAAGTATCAACACGAGGCGGGCTTATTAAAAAATGTAGCGGTAAGCGCGCGCCGTCGGCACTGTGCCCGTGTTCCGTACACACGAATCAGTTTAATTAATAATTTATTAACACATTTCTATGCAACTTTTAATACGATGCAACTTCTAAATGTTCGAGTCTCATTTTCAACTACTTTTAAAAAAACAATTTTATTTAAATCTAATTGCATATCATTCTACGCGTGCAACCTGTGGGCTGTATATACTCAAATATCCTACAGCGACCTCCGTATCCAATATAATAACGCGTCCAGAGGTTGATGGGGCTGCCACGATTCTGTAGCGCGTCGGGGATGTTCGCTGAGCATCGTGTTGATTTTTTTTATGCCACGATGCGGAATTGTTGCGCATCCCTGGTACGCAGAGTACGTGCCAGCGCCAACAGCGTCCTGAGTATGATAGCAAGCAGGCTGCACTGTGTGTACGTTAATCACTGCTGTACAATCTCCAATGGATGAACTCAGATGAACTCAGATTGGAACGGTCATGAACTACCTACATCAGCCATTTCTACTGACACTATTAAGAAATATCCTGTACGCAAGACAATATCTAGCCATCGTTTCCCCGTATCAATTATAAATATTAATCACCAGATTTAAGAGATTCAAACCCGTGCATGCGGAACTCCACACCAAGCGAGGCAGAATGCTCGCGTCATGCCGTCACTATGCGACTATTGAACGCTGACGCCCGCTCAGAGCCTCCTCGCTCGTGTTTGTTCAATAAACACACCAATCCTTGCCCGTCCGTGGCCTGTCATCCGCCTTTGTTCCTTTTTTCCGTCGCTGCGAGACGGTAGCGATTCCCATGGCGGAGACGGACCCATTCTACTATTTTATTCTCATCACGTGTGGTGCCTTACCAGCGAATAGGTAATCCAATGAATTAGAGAAAACCATGTCAGTTTCGTTTGATTGATAACAATTAAAGATGAAGACATAAGGCAAAAAGTTATAAAAAGTAAAAACTAGTGAGTCCACAGGCATCGAAGCAAGACTGATATTTTACTAGACCTAGATGGTACCGATCTCAAAGTAAATATGTTCCAAATGTACAACGCATATATTCTTATTTTAAAGACATTCTTTTTAATAAATCTCTCACTTTAGTACTATTTTCCTGTGTTCTCTCTTCGTTTTCCTTCGTCATTTTTTTTCTATTGTATGTGTGCTGTTAAGTATGTGTATGTTATGTATATATTTAATTGTGTATATATTATATATGTATGTGTATGTGTGTATGTATATATGTTTGTATATGATAATATTTATATAATAGTGCGCCACCTACCCTTTGTCTTTTTCCCAATGTCCTCTACCCAAAGGTTGTCTGGAAGAGATTGCTTAGCGATAAGGCCGCCTTTTGTATCACTTCTCATTAATATTTACTGTATTTGTTATTTCTCTTTTTACTTAGTGAAATAAAGTGTAAATAAATAAATAAGTGGGTAAATCCATTCCAATTCCACAAGTTGTTAAGTCATTTATTTGAGACGGTAAACTATGTATTTACTCCTGAACATAGGCCTACAAAATTACATTATTCATTCAACCTTAATCATCTAAATGCATATACTATGACCAATTACAGTTCCTTCTCTTTCTAATTCGATAAGAGAATTATATAGTTACATGTATATAAACGTGCACCTATTGTAACGCTGTACCTGCTCTAGCATGCCGTGGTCATTTGGACCTGATTCAGCCGTGGACGCTAGGTAATAGTTCAATGAGGGTGGGCCAGCTGTTAACCCGTCAAGCGGTTCAAAGAAGACATTCGCAGGCCTTGAGCACGGGTGATACATTCCGATCATTAATATCAGCATTGAGGTGGTGGCAGCGCCGCGGGGCTCCGCGCCGGCGCGCTCGCTTAAATAACATATTAGTCTCTAAAGCGACCGCCGCCATATTTCTCGATGTATCGAATATGTTTTTCGGTAAATCGGTACGTAACGAATCGCCGCCGATGACAGCCGACGCAGGCACGATTTATCGCGTGCACCCGATTCCACAGTAATCGGATTTGATGTAACTCGCTCGGATTACGGGAGGTTGGTTGTTCCCGCGTGATGTACGACCGGCGGGCGCAGCCCGTCGCGCCGGTTATAATTCAAAGACACCAGGTTTTCCCTATTCAAATGTACTAAACTTAACTAATGATGGGTCTTAGACTCCATAATTTCTACGTGCGATTCTTGAGCATTTAATTTCGTGACCGAAATAGACAAAAACATTGCGTTTAGCTAAATGATTAAAAAACTGTGAATTGTACTGTCAACACTATGGCGACACTTATCTCTGACTATCTATTCGCGATTACAGACCTATAGAAATCCCAGAGGGAGACTTTGTACAAAAGTCGATTGCTTGGGTACCTCTGTCCCATTCGTGTTTTAACCGTGAAGCAATTGTGTTTGCATGGCTGTGTTTCGGTTTGAAGGGTGGGATATGGCGTGAATTTACTAGGTACAGAGGAATAACACCTGAGTCCTCAGGAATGGCAACGCATGGGGGGTATCATGGGCGAAACAGTATACTCTGTTATGTCCATGGTACTGCTTATGTCTATAGGCGACGGTTACCACTTTCCATCAGGTGGGTCGTCAGCTATAAGTTATAGAAATTTGGAATCCAATTGTATATTGTTTATCAATAATAGGCTTTGCTAACCTTGAGTTAGGGTATGTCCTAGCATTATAAGGATTCGAACAAAGAAGATCTAGGAACACAACTAAAATCATCCTATGCCGAATTAAAAAGAAATCTAAACTAGCTTGACCAAGAACTGAGCCCGGAATCTGATTTACACAATCCAACATATAATATCATTGATTATTAATAAGATTATTGTAAAATAAATGATAACATTGTTTTTCGCCAAAACAAAATATATAAATTTTAATAGCACGCAATATAAACCGATTTATTTTAGAGAGCGCGGTAATCTCCCGAGTCGGTCGTCATTGCCCTCTTTGTGATTGTCAAGTGAGGCGATCGATTCGACGCATCCATAGGAAAGTCATCGGCTTTAATAAAACGGACACGTTGTATGATTGTGTATGAGTGATTTCAACATATTCATGTGTACAAGTTTAAGTAGACGAGGCACTGTATGGTGTATTTTTTCTTACATCAAAATCTTGACAAATACAACCGGGCATATTGTCCTTCACCAACCCAAATTTAGAACACCCTATGTTTCCATAGACTAAAATATTACGGTACTCATATTTGTGCTACTGCTGCTACTTGTGCTGATGTTACTACTAATACAGGTATACTACACAAATGTGCAGTACACAGTGCAGTATTGCGTTATCAAATAGTAGCAGATACTTTTAATATTGCGAGATGAATTGATGTAACTCCATACTCAGCAATAACGGAAACTCAAATAAACACTAGGTATTTTTTATGGGTGGCAACCCCGCTTGCGCTATCGGTTTACGCTGATATATCTATTTTTTTTATACAACTTAGAATGGCAAACAAGCTGATGGCCCACCTGATGTAAAGTGGTAGCCTATAGACATGAGCAGTACCATGGACATACAGAGTATACTGTTTCGCCCATGATATCCCCCATGCGTTGTCACTCCTGAGGACTCAGGTGTTGTTCCTATGTACCCTGTAAATTCACGCTATATCCCACCCTTCAAACTGAAACACAGCTATGCAAACACAACTGCTTCACGGTAGAAACACGAATGGAACAGAGATACCTAAGCAATCGACTTTTGTACAAAGTCTCCCTCTGGTAAATCCGTCTGCATAGCGTGGCAATTACTGGCAAAACCCCCTAAAGGGGGGCTTATATGCAGCAATAGACAGTTAAAAGCTGATATGATGATGACTATGTAATTAAAAAAAAAGTATTTTGTCAAGAATAACAACAGAAAAGAATTGGTCAATGTTGGTCAACGGAAATGTCAAGTAAGGATATTTTTAAAAGAAGACTTTTTAATTATTTGTTGAGTCAACAAAACCAGCTCTAGTTACAGGTTACTCAATAGCTATTATATCTCATAATGCTTATCGTTGTTTTAATTTATGTATATGTATGTATATATATATGTGTATGTATGTATATATATATTTCATATGTATTAAAAGTAATGTTTATGTATTATATGTGCATTTCTTATGTGTATATTATATTTATATTGTGTATTGCCTTAATGTGTTACTATAATTATGTCACATATTTTTCACCACATCTGCCCTTCATACGCTTTCTGTTTTCACCCAATGGTTAACTGGTAGAGAATGCCATATGGCATTAAGCTCGCCACTTGTACAAAGTTTTATTGTGCAATAAAGAATAAATAAATAAATAAATAAAATGACGTAGCAAGCCGCAATGCGCTCGTTGAACTCTTTGTTACTAAATTGCGGCACATAAGATTGGCGATACGGCGACGCTCGTGACGTAGCGTCGGGCACATGACTTTAAGGTTCTAAATTCTTAGCCATTAAAGCTATTTGAAGTATTCCAGCCATTTGAGTTAATTTAGTAAGCAAACTTTATTTTAATTCCTTGCCCTATAACACAAAGTAATATTGCTTAAGGAACAAGTGATTCAACGATTGTGTGGTAAAAAATCCTCCCTTATTGTTCCAACATTAGGTACAGCCATGTCGTCATAGTCGTAGAATACCGACGGATCTTTATATGTAATATTCGTCAGATCCGTCAGTATTCTACGACTATGATGATATTTTTGTTCGCATGAAATATTTGTAATGACGTAACTGGTTCTATTTTCCATTGAGAATGTTGGTCCGTTAACTGTCCACTCCTAAACATAACCTCTCCCATAAGGGGGATTTTGTTAATACTTGCCACGCTTGGCGAGTGGATTAGCAACTGCAGTTTGACTTTTGGTGATGTTTTAAGAGGGACTCTGTCCATCTCGATTGAGCTCCCTTGGTCTTGGCTTAATTTTCTCTTGTACGACACCCACGGGAAAGGAAGGGGTGGCCTATTCTCTGCCGGGATCTAGACGTCAGTATCCATTTAGATTGTCTGCCAAATTTTGTTTAAGAGCTTTCATACCTTTTCTTACCAAAGTATGGCAACGTCGTAACTTTTTATCAATTTCCAAAAAAAACAATTAATCAAGTTTCAATGTTTTAGACGACAGATAGATAGACGTTTATTATTTTAACACATCATAACGATGATATAAACAGTACAGATGACGTTTAAGACTTACGACCAACTAATAATAATAATAAAACAGTACGTTAATTACCGTAACCCATTCCTTATAACATATTCATTAATAACAACATTAATAACATCAATTCAAAAATACATTTTTCTAGAAAAAAAAATATGTTAACAAAAACAATCAATTAAAATTTAAAAAAAAATAACCGGTACCTGTTAACGGCATTACATAAACATAATAAATATAAATGTGTGTATTAACACACACTGATTTATATATATAATACGAGAAGAAAGACACAGATAACAAAATTAATATGTGTTTATATATATATATATATATATATATATATATATATATATATATATATATATATATATATATATATATATATATATATATATATATATATATATATATATATATAAAGGGAGACTGTACAAAAATCGTTTGCTTTAGCACCTCTATCCCATTCGTGTTACTACCGTGAAGCAGTTGTGTTTGCATGGCTGTGTTTCGGTTTGAAGGGTGCGATATGGCAGTTAAAATTACAGGGTACAGAGGAATAACACTTGAGTTCTCAGGAATGGCAACGCATGGGAGGTATCATGGGCGACACAGTATATTCTAATAGGTCCATGGTACTGTAGTGTATATAGGAACTGGTATATAAACTCCTTGTTGGCTATTTATACGAAAAGAAACATATTTTATATTTTATTTGGCGCCTTTTAATTGTGACGTTCTTGTACAAAAAGTTAAGTTAAGTTATAAACACATTCAAGATCGAAGATTCGACTTTATTTCTGTTCAGATTATGTAAAACGTACGTTTTAGACTACTTTTGTTTCGATGTCCTTTACTAAAAGATAGTCTGGAAAAAATTGCTTAGCGATAAAGCCGCCATTTGTATCACTTCTCATTAAAATTAACTGTATTTATTATTGTATATATTAAAATGTAAATTAAATAAATAGATAAAAAAAATATACGAGTGCGGTATACATGTGAGATGTCTAATACGTGTATTACATGATGTATGTTCAGTGTTTTTTTTTTTTTATGAACGATATTGGAATGGTAACCTCGCCTGCGCTATCGGTATACACTGGCGGGGCACTAGTAAGAGATGATAGGTGAGAATGAAAAAGCAGGTCAATTAGCCCATCGTGATGAATTCACTTGAAATTCAGCACGATGGTTTCCAGGGGGGACCACGTGGAGGTTGACCTTTTTGGGCATATTGCTAACAATGAGTCTGGTAGTGCGCATTATTAACAACCCCCCCCCCCTCGCCTCAAGTTTAGTGGGTCTTAACGACATTTGGGTTTGAGGTCGTAATGTCATTGAAATTTGTCTGCGTTCAAATTGCGTGATAAACAATCAGTACTAAACTTTGGACAATCTAACAGTAATAAATGTTATACCATTGCTTGTCTGTAACTATGAATAAATGGTTTATCTTATCTTAATAACAATACGTTTAAAGTTATAGTTCATTAAAAAAAAATAAGATAATAGTTTTGTTGTGTCCATGCAGATTTGTTTATTACAATTTGTGCATAGTTTTTTTTTAACTAGAAAAATGAGAGCTATTTTAGCACTCTTGCAACTTATTTCTCTACACCAATCTCGCATGGGTTTTAACATGGAAATAAACAACGTAAATCCAACAAGTTAAGAGTAAGACAAAATAGGAAAAAGACGTAATTTGTTTAGGGACAATAAATACACTTTAATCCCTAGACCTCATCCCAAGTTGTATACAGGATGCACTTAATATTGTTAGCATACTATAAAAAGAGTTCTCTACCGGTGAAACAAAATATTATCACCAAAGAAACGTGGATTAAAAACAGACAAAAATTTTTTAATCTTCCATATTAACACGGCCTTAGGAATGGCAACGCATGGGGGGTAATATGGGCGAAACAGTATACTCTGTTATGTCCATGGTACTGCTCATGTCTATAGGCGACGGTTACCACTTTCCATCAGGTGGGCCGTCAGCCTGTTTGCCATTCTAAGTTGTATAAAAAAAAGAGTTCAATGACATCCGTCAGACGTAGATAATGAGGTAGGTAATTTGTGTGAAAGCTCTTTCATTTTCAGAGTCATTTTATTCGTGGGTGGTATTTGTAATCACAATAATTTATTCAATAGGTACATTAAATATATTTTACTACGTCATTTACTAATAAATAAGTAAGCACATGTGCCTTCAAAAGAAATTGTATAGTACATATATAAATATCTAATATATAAAATTCTCGTGTCGCGGTGTTTGTTACAAAACTCCTCCGAAACGGCATTACCGATTTTTATGAAATTTTGTGTACATATTGGGTAGGTTTGAGAATCGGCCAACATCTATTTTTCATACCCCTCAATGATAAGGGTGACCCACACCTAAATTTTTTTTTTATTTTTATGACAATTTTATTTTATTTTTGTTTTATTATATTTTATTTATAATTTAGCATTGAAAAACACAACTTCAAATTTGTAGTACGATAAATTTTCATATATAGTTTTCGAAATTATGTATATATATATATATATATATATATATATATATATATATATATATATATATATATATAACGATCTCTGTAGACTTCGTCTCAAGGGCAACGCAAGAGGTGACCAAGTTTTTTTTATGGATGATAATGAAATGGAAACGCCTTTTGCGTTAACGAGCTGCGACGATAGGTGAGAATAAAAAGGCAAGCCAGTTGGCCCTTCGTGATGAATAAATTTGGAATTCAGCACGATGGTTTTCACCTGGAGGTCGACCTGATAAGGTATTTTGCTAGCAATGGGACTGGTAGTTCGTATAGCTAACAATCCCTTTGCCCCCGAGAGGCGACTAAGTGTCACAATATATACAGCAGTGCAAGAAAAATCTCTTTATAAAGCCACATACCAAGCTACCCAGCATGATTATAATTGGGCTAATACATTTAACGACCTCCGTGGTGCAGTGGTAAGCACGTCGCTTTGCATTAATGAGGTACGATTCCCGGTTAGGCCAATTTAGGGCACAAAATTTTTCTATTTGGCTCCGTTCTGTATGTTCTAGACTGTGTTGCCAGATGTTCATTGCCTGGTTTATCATAACACTGGGTATCATAGCTTGAGGACCAGACAATTGGTATAATTGTATGGCACTAACACTTAATAACAAGGGATTATTAGTAACGAGGTCTAATATCCCCATTTCTAGCAATATGCCCTCTCAGGTCGACCTCCACGCGGTTCCCCCTGGAAACCATCATAGTTAATTCTTGTCGAATTCATCATGGTGGGCCAACTGACCTGCAATCATTCTCACCTATTATCTTTCACTAGTACCTCTTCGGTGTATACCGATAGCGCGGGCGGTGTTACCATTCCATTTTCACCAATTACAAAAAAAAAACACTCTTTAATAACACTCTTTCACGACACATTCGCAAAAGTTAACTAACTTTATCATCACATGCTTCGTTATAATCCCCGATGGTAGGTGGGAAAGGGATTGTTAGTAATGGAGACTGAGAATCCCATTGCTAGCAATATAGCCAACCAGGTCGACCTCCTCGCGGTTCTCCCTGGAAACTATCATGGTTAATTCCTAATGAATTTATCATGATGGGCTAACTGGCCTGTTTTCATTCTCATCTATCACCCTTCACTGGTGCTCCGACAGCGTATACCGTTAGCGCAGGCGGGGTTACCTTACCATTTTAACCCATCAAAAAAAAATCCCCGATGGTTTCAATCCGGACCACATAAAGTTAAATCAGACAGAGTAGGTATAACACTAGTCCCTTTTCCCTAATAGATAGTTCCAGTACAGTATAGTAGATTTATAATGGCCGTAAAATCCCAAGATAGATTAGGCCACCACTTCTTTCCCGTGGATATTGTAATAGGTGACTAAGGGAGGGCGAGGAATAGGCAGTAGCGTCCCTCTTAAAACATTTCCAAAGCCTAACCGCGGTTTCCAATCCGCCTGCCAAGCGTGGCAACTATTGCAAAAACTCCCCAAGAGGGAGGCTTATGTTCAGCGGTGGACAGTTAAAGCCTAATACGGTGGTGAGAATAAATTAATTTATAATTATCGTTAGTTATCTTTTGCCATTCTTTGTTTTTTTTTTGTTTGAAATTTAATGATGCAATGACAGGCAAAATCAGGGGCATGCCAGTACTTCCCCCGGCGGCGTCAACTCGGCTTAACCAGTTAACTTCTAAGTAAAATTTATTAAAATCTATTAACAAATCAAACGCAGTGTAGGACAACTCCCCCCTTCCCCCCCACTAGATGTAGTGACGACCTCCAGCGAATGCAGGTGGCTCAAAACCGTTCCTTATGACAATCTATGGGGGAGGCCTATGTCCAATAGTGGACGGATAATGGCTTGAATGATGATGATAAGATGACAATCTATTATTATTGGGGGGAAAGGGATTGTTAGTAATGGAGACTGAGAATCCCACTGCTAGCAATATACCCAACCAGGTCGACCTCCTCGCGGTCCCTCCTGGAAACTATCATGGTTAATTCCTGATGAATTCATCATGATGGGCTAACCGGCCTGTTTTCATTCTCATCTATCACCCTTCACTGGTGCTCCGCCAGCGTATCCCGTTAGCGCAGGCGGAGTTACCATACCATTTTCACCTAACAAAAAAAAATCTATTATTATTATCTATTTGAAGAATGGACTTCAGACTAACCGCTGAAACAAACTGAACCAATTATCATGAATGTGAAAACGACTGTTTGTTTATAGCCACCTTGTACTTTAAAGTCTCAGCCAAATGTTATGAAAGCTGTTGCAGACATAGTCAATGCATTTGCTGCACTTTTTCTTTTGGAAAATGTTTAATTTAATTCATAAAATCCTCCTCAATTTCCATTTCTTTAAATGGATCATAATTAATTATTTCTAACAAACTTAAACTGCCGCATGATCCTGGTATAGAATAGGCCATTCCTTATTTTCCCGTGAAGGTTGTAAGTGGCGACTAAGGGAACTTAATTATACAAATTATATTAAGAGTTTTAATAATAATGTTTGTAGGAATTTATACCATTGGAGGGCGAGGGATGGGCAGCAGCGTACTTCTTAAAACATAACAAAAACCTAACTGCAGTCGCCAACACGTCTGCCAAGCGTCGCAATTACTGTAAAACCCTCCTTATGGTGAAGTCTTATATTCAGCAATGAGCAGTTAACATAAAATATATACTTATATGTACCTAATAAAATTGAAGTTAAAAATATTAGGTACCTACGTGGGAAAAGAATTTTTAAGATGGTAGGTGATGTAAGTAAAAAACCTTCGTTTTAGGCCTCTGGGTATGTAATAAGTATATATTTTTTTTTATTTATTTATCCAAAGCACAGAATACATTGTGTAGGATAGGTACTACATAATAATATTACAAAAATTATAAATTACAATTACAGTTCATTTACAGTGAGTACAATTCTATTTTTTCTTTCTAATTTCATTCGGTCCGCTTTGTATGTTTATACAATCACTACATACAATCAGTGCTGTTATACAAATCCATTAATTGTTTCACACTAAATTTTTTGTTTTTTTATATATAATATATTAGTTACACATATAATACTTTATTATTATTGCTCAAAAATTGTCAACATTCAATTACTGTTGTCATTAAAATACTCATCTACGGAATAGCAACACTTATTCTATAGTAATGCTTTCAAATGAGTTTTGAATTATAACGAAATGGAATGAAATATTTATTTGCTTTAAACAGACATTTGACATCATGAGGGCCTTGTGACAAAACTTTTTGGTATTCTATTTAATTGCCTTAATATTGTAGGCGTGCAAATCTAATTTATTGATTAAATAAGGTTTATTGATTAAATAATAATAATTAGTTTTAAACTAATTAAGTATATAAAGTATAATTAAAAAGTCAGCGAATTTCGCTTAACAATTAATTTACAAGTAATTAGAGTAAATAGTGACAGTAGAAGAACCTACAGTTTGTTTAATAACCTATTGAGTAACATCTTTCTCTCATAAAGAGACTAGTATCCACTTTAACAGATAGGTATTTTTTTATACCACTGAGGTGACAAACAAGAATACGGCCCACCTGATGGTCAGTGGTTACAGTAGCCTATGAAAACTACAACAGCAACAATTTAAAACGATCAACAGTACTCACCTTCATTTCTAGCTTTACACCCAACACTTTGCCGGCTACCTCAGCAGTTTCTCACAGTATACAAAACAAAAACAACATCAAAGCGTGTCCACCTCAGCACCGTTATTCAATTAAAACATATCGTGTCGCGAACACGACCTGACCGTTGACCGTCAAAACACAGTATCTGCTCGACACGACCTCGGGCTCCGTACGCGGGTTCACTTCGCGATTGTTACGTACGCACTAAGGCACCACGGGTGCTGAGGCGGCGCCAGCCGAGCCCCCTCGCCGTACTCCGCTTGCTATTGGTGGCATCTGCGCCGCCGGGGCGTGGCAGGCTTCGTTTCAACCACCACGATACACTACGCTCGGCTCTCACTATGTAAAGGTGTTCGATTAATACAGTAAAAAATCGCATCCCGACTAAATTGTTGGGTGTCCACATTGGAAAATGATTTTAAACTGACTTTTAGCTTAGCTCCGCGCTGTAGCGAGACACTGTGGACTTTAGATGCGGCATTTATTGAGTATAGTACGAAATGTTACCAAAGATGTAAGTAAAGAATTATTTCGTACATATTAAATAAAAAATATAGTAATTCTGTGGTAATTCTAATGTAAGTAGTATATTAATTTATTTTAACATATACTATATAAGTAGGTAGGTATTGTATATATTTATAGTGTATGTATTTATGTAATATTTTATTATATATTTTAATATTTTATTTAACTGTATATTTGTTTATGTATTAATAGTTGTAGCACTTCAGCTGCCCGCTAACGAAATGCTTTCTCACTGTACTGGGTTGACTGGAAGAGATCTCTGTCAGAGATAAGTTCACCCTTGCTCACAACATTTATAAATAGATTATTTTATATGTAACTTACAAGTGCAATAAAGAATATATATATATTCTTGAAATCGTGGGGATAGAGTAATGCGTCCCGATTTGTTACGTAATCATTGGGGACACGTTGGATTCGTTGGATCACTGTATACTTAAATATTGTAATTGTTCCCAAATAAAAACAGAAATATTAAAAAATAATAAATGTAAATGTAAACCCAGAAAACCTTCTCAAACTTATTTAATATTTGGGGTTAAGGGATTGTTAGTAATGGGTTCTAAGAGCCCCATTGCTAACAATATACTCTATCAGGTCGGCAACCTACGCGGTTCTCCCTAAAAACCATCATGGTTAATTCTTGTTGAATTATTCACGACTGGTCGACTGACCTGCCTTCATCCTCACCTATCATCACTCACTGGTGCCCCGCCAGTGGATACCGAGAGCGCAGGCGGAGTTCTATTGCGACTCGAAAAACCACATAAATTTATAGATACACCAAAGGAATACACATTCAATTAAAACGTCTTATTTGCCTTGTATTGTCCCAGCATAGTATAAGCCACTACTTCCTTTCCCGTAGGTGTCGTAAGAGACCACTAAGGAAGAGCGTGAGATGGCCAACAATGTCCCTCTTAAAACATCTCTAAAGCCTGACTGCGGTTGCCAATCCGCCTGCCAAGCTGTAACTACTGGAAAAACTCCCCAAGGGAGAGGCTTATGTTCAGCAGTGGACAGTTAAAGGCTGATATAATGATGATGTTTTTTTTATACAACTTAGAATGGCAAACAAGCTGACGGCCCACCTGATAAAAAGTGGTAACCATCGCCTATAGACATGAGCAGTACCATGGACATAACAGAGTATACTGTTTCGCCCATGATACCCCCCATGCGTTGCCATTCCTGAGGACTCGGGTGTTATTTCTCTGTGCCCAGTAAATTCACGCCATATCCCACCCTTCAAACTGAAACACAGCCATGCAAACACAACTGCTTCACAGTTGAAGCTTCACGGTACATAGAAACGTGAATAGATTAAAGACAGTACCCGACATTGTCTTTCTGCAATTAAAAATGGATGAAAACTGAATTATGGCACATATCCTTTTAAAATAAAACAACGCATGCTTATTTTTCAACAGATTTCGAAACGGAGGAGGTTTCGATTCCGTTGCAATTTTACCTTATAACTCCTTCAGTTTTAAATCGATTTGGTAAATTCTTTTTTTAATCTAAAAGGGCATACTTACGTACATATCGATCTCATAGAGATTTTATTAAAATCGATTTATTTAGGTTAATTTTTAGACCAAAATAACTGGTGTTGAGGTTTTATATTATTATTATTATGTTACATTTAAAAATAGAATTTAGTTATTTTCTTTTTCTGTCAATTACAAGGCGAACATTTGTACTTCACAATAGATCAATATCTGTAAAAACAATGTTCTGGCATATAAGCAAATCTAATCTAATCTAGTCTAATTAATATTTTGTTATTAGAGAACTTAATTTTTTAAAATATCACTAATATTTTACTAGAAAAAAAATATAATATATCTTTATTCAATATTTTCTATTTTAGTGTTCTATACAACGAACCCTTCACAACTGGTTTTATCAGATATTTTTTTTTTTTGTGAGTCACAATCTTTAATTAATAGTGTTACGCGTGAAATAAATTAAAACTATTTCATTTTTCTAAACAATTGATAACTATGTGTATATATTATATATGTATGTGTATATATGTATGTATGTATGTATATATGTTTGTATATGATAATATTTATATAATAGTGCGCCACCTACTCTTTGTCTTTTTCTCAATATCCTCTACCCAAAGGTTGTCTGGAAGAGATTGCTTAGCGATAAGGCCGCCTTTTGTATCACTTCTCATTAATATTTACTGTATTTGTTATTTCTCTTTTCACTTGGTGCAATAAAGTGTAAATAAATAAATAAATTGACAACTATTTTTCCAAATAAAAAAATAAATACGTAAACATATTTTAAGCTCGTTTTCTCAGATATAAATCAAAGTACTGAGTGAACATTACGGTACCACTGTCATATGTGTACATGAATATAAACGTTGACCTGTTTCCAGCGAAGCATCTGTATGGCGGCAGTCCATCTATATAATCTATGCTCGAACGCAATTACAGCCGCTGAGCAGATAATAAGTGGTATTAGAGAAGAGTACAGCGCACGACGTACACCGCACGCCACCGCGACCGGCGCGCAATCAACGCGCTTGTTGTGACTCCACGATGACACTCCACCGCTTTAGTCACTGTAATTTTGTCGCATTTGGGGTGCGTCCCCGTACTACCCGGCTAGACAAAGCCGTCCTGCTGTCTTCCGCGCCCGCTCGATGGTCAGGCTATTACGATTTCGTCTCGATTTGATACAGCGGAACGATTTTGAGGGTCTATTTATTACTGTCACGTGGCCTTTTTAGTAAGCTCATAAGTTGAGTACGTAATTTGGTGATTACATAATTTGTTGGTTCAGAAGGAATTTATGTTCGTTTTATTATTGTATCATTAATTATATCTCTTTAATTAACAAACGTATAATAATATATTTTACTGTATTTATTTCAGTACGATATTGCACTATTAAAACAAATCAGGTTGATAAATAAAGGGTATTTAGCGATAGAAATGCGAATTGAACTAAACTATACGAGTACAAATTAATTTCATTTTTTTTTATGTTTGTTTACTCATAACTCCGTTAATTGTAAACCGATTTGGAAAAATATTGTTTTATTTAAAAGGACATGCTTACAAATTGGTTTCGTAGTAATATTAACAAAGTTAATCTAGTAGTTTAGTTTTTAAATCTAATTACTAGTCTTGCCACAACTGGAGTCGTTTATTTTTGAAACACAATCTTGATAATGGTAATCATAATAAGTAATTTACAAAAGTAATGCACTTTCCTTATCGTATCAACTAATTGTTAAACGTAACTAAAATTATCAAAGTAAAAAAAAAAAAATTACGAACGTAAGTGACAATGTATATTTTTTTTTCTCATTTAACAGTTTCCTCTTGTCGGTGCAATTAATTAATGCATCTTCTTCCAGCTAGCTTTATCCCAGACCATATTCTTGACCTCTTTATACGACATGACACATAGCGTATCTTTTATCTGCCCCCGTCCTCGGCTTTTCCCTTCCTCTTTTGTCTTCTATTTTTCCTTCTACTATACATCTAAAAAAATCGTCGTGTCGTATAAGATGGCCCAGCATTTTGTCTCTTCTATTCTCTATATTGTGTATATATACGTCCAATATAATTTATTTAATAATAATACAAAACAGAAATAAACCTTTCGAGGATTAAGACATAATAATATATATTATATTTTTTATCCAATAAACAGTTATACAAGTTTAAAAAGTTTGTATAATATAAATAAAAGACTGAGTACATGATTAATATACAAATGATACCTTTTACTCTTCACTACGTCTGCGTAATGTTACCGTCGTTATAACATCACGTTCCCTATTTCCTTCAAAATATTCAAAAAAACATATTGAGTATATAAATATTCAGTGAAAATGCACGAAGGAATTAGGCAGAGAAGCACATAGAAGCGGTGTAATTATGAACTATTCATCCGTGGAGCCGCCAGTCCGTATCCGAGGGTCGCATCCGGCTCTGCGTTCACACTTTTAATTTCACTTTTCAAAAGGTTTTTCAACCGAATATTTGATATCCCGGAAACGCCGCCGGATTGGCGGGAAGGATCGATTCATTTCGTCACTCCAATTTGCAAATCAAGAATTTACAATTCCAATTTTGAGTGTGCATCTTTCCCTTTTCGTTGGCCGGAAAATTATTCGTTGATTACCATTAATAACAAGTGGTTGTGAAAATGAAAATGCTTATGAAAGAAACTTGATGGTTACATAGAGTATTTATATCTAGAAATAGAATAATCGTTAAGGATTCTAAAATTATATTTTGTTAAAATATATGATAGATCGTTAATATTTTTTTTTTATGCAACTTAGAATGGCAAACAAGTTGACGGCCCATCTGATGCAAAGTCGTTACCGTCGCATACATTAACGGTGCCATGTACATGCGTTACCTCCCATGCGTTACCATTCCTGGGGAATCAGGTGTTATACCTCTGTACCCTGTAACTTCACTGCCATATCCCACCCTTCAAACCGAAACACAGGTATGCAAACATAACTGCCTTAAGGTAAAAACACGAATGGGACAGAAGTACTCAAACAAACGACTTTGTACAAAGTCTCCCCTGGACATAACAATTCATATTATTCAATTTTATTGTTATATATATATATATATATATATATACATATACACCTGCACATGTTTTCTAAATCGCTATTTGATGGTGGTCGCAAAATCACTTAATTACTTATATATAAAAAAATATTTTTTTTTTGTTAAATTGGTCAAACGTGCTTGGTCTAAAATTCAAAGAATATATTTGAGATTCATAATTAGTGCTACTTACGCTCTTCTATTTAAATAGCTGTAACATAACTTTTATTATTTAAATTATACCACTGCATTGTCCAAAATATACCGCTTAGATTGCTATCTACCCTTGAATGCATAATTTGTCAAATGCAATAGAGACATTTTTCATTATTTTACGCATAAATGGAGTGCTATAGTCCTGGGTGCAGGTGTATCGTAAGCTTGATAAACATATTGTACTTAGTACAACAGTTATCGTCTCGTCATTTTGTTGGTTAAATTAAAATAATTACCTTTTATTGTGTGCTGTATTATCATAGACGTTACAAGAGATATGAGACCTATAAAATCAAAGACAGCTAAATCAAAGTCTGTCCAATGTTCAGGAAACTACAAAAACTAATATTTTGTACATACATTTATATGATACATATCCGTCACGCCTGTCTCCCATTAGGGTAGGCAGAAACAATGGAACGCCAAATGCTTCGATTCAAACAAACCTCTTTCGCTTCTTCCACATTCATCAATCTTTTCATACACGCTCGCCGGTTACGGGTACTTTTAATTTGGGCCTTCTTCAGCACGCCGTCTATTTGGTCGACATACGTCCGTCTAGGGCGGCCCCTAGCGACATCTCCATTTGTCAAGGATATAAAATAAAAAATAAATATAAAAATTCGATATCTTCCATCAGAGCACTATTGGGTTTAAGAGGTCGTTGTATGGTTTTAAGATTGAATAAGTTTGGATTTTTTTTGGATAGAATAATTTCATAATTGTAATCAGTAATGTAATGTACATCTATAAAAATGTTATAACATTTACTTCTAACTTACTGGTAAATGATGTTTACAATGTAAGGTTGGCAAACTGCGTATTGATACATTTTTGTATTGTTTTCTTTTTAACGGTTCATATCTGTTCTGGTATATTTAAAACCAGATTGAAAAAACATTTTAACACATTCTCCGCCAACAAGATTTTTCATAAAAAAACTCTTTGTTTTTAACTTATATTTAATAAATTAATTAGAGATATAATTATTTAATTTACTTTGATGCATTTATTTGAGAAATTATGAGGATTTTTATGTGTCAGCCACATGTGACTGACAAAGCATACCTATCTATTTTTCAACCATGTTTCAACCGTGAAGCAGTTGTGTTTGCATGGCTGTGTTTCGGTTTGAAGGGTGAGATATGGCGTGAATATACAGGGTACAGAGGAATAACACCTGAGTCCTAAGGAATGGCAACGCATGGGGGGTGTCATGGGTGAAACAGTATACTCTGTTATGTACATGGTACTGCTCATGTCTATAGGCGACAGTTACCACTTTCCATCAGGTGGGCCGTCAGCTTGGTTGCCATTCTAAGTTGTATAAAAAAAAATTGATTATCTTTAATAATAATATAATATTAAACATCAACTATAGGTATTTTATAAATTGAATATCTTTTTTCTAAGGATATTACTATAAGGATTTTCTTTCTTTTACGTGTACTTGGATATACCTATACATTCCATTCACTATAACGGTGACAGTCCACGAATGCCTCTGACCACTCCTATAAGAGATTACAGTAAGCCTATTCAAATATTTTTAAACTTGAATACTTAATTGTTCGCATAATTATATGGATTAGTTCATTTGATTTTCATTAGAAGCTCATTAAGTTACACCCAATGAGATATTAGTTAATGATAATTAAAATCATTAATTGTTATATTAATTGTAATTGGTAATTGCATTTTGAGTGCGGCAGTTAGAATTTCTTAGAATATTTTCGAAGATTTCTTCATATTTTTCTTTGATACAAATTATTTTGTTTCAATAGTTATAAGTTTTTTCTAATGGGTGATAATGGAATGGTAACCCCGCCCGTGCTATCGGTATACGCTGGCGGGGCACCAGTGAGGGATGATAGGTGATGATGAAAGCAGGTCAGTTAGCTCATCGTGACGAATTCCACTAGAATTAACCACGATAGTAACCAGGGGAAACGGCGTGAGGGTCGACCTGATCTCTTCAGTCCTACACTCTTGACAGAGTGGTCGTGGTTTGCATGATTATAGTGGATCGTCGATGAGGCTTTTCTTCGCGATTGAGGTCTTGGCAACGCGTCTCCATCTACTTCTATTCGCAGCCGAGCGAGAGCATTCCACAATAGACTTCTAGGTAACGTATCAAAATAAAACACATTAATTTTAAATTATACCTATAGCTTCTATGAGCATAATAGTTAAAAACACAATTTGATGCAGTAATTTTTGTGCAACAAACATGCAGACAGACAAACTAATTCTGTATCCATTGGTCTCATTAAGACCTTTCATTTTAATCTTTACGTACAGACAGCATCTAGCTACAGTTTTGTTATATCAGTGAAACACGTATTTAATGATTATATTTCGATAATTGTTAAGGTGTTAAGGTTCACTTTTCAATATCAATTTAAGGTGCAAGAAAACACACGTCTTTACTGAAATGGATATATTTTCAACTAACTTCAATTTCATAACATTGTTGCTTTTAAACCTACGACGAGACATTAGTAATAGAATGGCATGAAGTTAACCAGTGTTTGTTTCTATTGTTGACATTATAAGTAAATTACGTTAACATGCCGCCCACCAAAATGACTGTAAGTCTTTTTAAACGAGAATTTAAACAAATAACAATATATCTCATGCACATATATATATATAACAAATATAAAAGGTAACAAAATATTGTAGTATATAAATTAATTTATAAAATATTAACAACTACATACAAGTTCATTATTTAGAATCAGTTTCAATGTCCACAGGTAAATAACACAGTTTGCTAATAGATCTTTTTACAACACTGTTACCACTTTTCACACTGTAAACTCTAGTAACTCCATCATCTCCAGGGTGTTTTTCGAGCACTCGTCCTAGAGCCCATTTACCAGGCGGTAGTAGGTCATTTTTAATAAGAACTATTTGTCCGATAGCAAATTCCTTTTCTTTTTTTAAGCCACTTTGGTCTTTGTTGAAGTCTAGACAAATATTCTTTCTGCCACCGATTCCAAAAATCTCTTAGTAGTTTTTGTGTATGTTGCCAGCGGGATATGTTACTAACTTTAACATGCTGTAAATCTGGATTGGGAATGACAATAGGTGCTTCGCCTATCAGGAAATGTCCCGGTGTTAAGGGTTGAATTATGTCACCTGAGTCATCAATCGGACAGAGCGGTCTAGAATTTAGGCACGCCTCTATTTCACAAAGAATGGTGGTCATTTCCTCAAAAGTCAAGTGATTGGTTAATATTCTTTTTAAATGGTACTTAATTGATTTCACGCCCGCTTCCCATAAACCTCCGAAATTTGGGCTATAAGCAGGGATGAAATGCCATTGAGTACCATCGCACGCCAAAGATTCAGCAATTTCCCCTTTAAATTCTAAACAAGCATCCTTCCAGGCAGTTACTAACTCCTTATTTGCTCCTATAAAGTTTCTCCCTTGATCACTCCATAAATGGGAGCACTTTCCTCTTCTGGCAGTAAACCGTTTAAATGCACCAATGAATGCCTCTGACGTCATATCTCCAACCAATTCCAGATGAATGGCTTTAGTAGCCATACATACAAATATAGCAATATAAGCTTTATTTGTTTTCATACCTCTGCCCTTCGATATCAAAATTTGAAATGGACCAGTAAAATCAACTCCGCTCTGCAAGAATGGTCGAGAGGGTGTCACACGTGCTTTAGGTAAATCTCCCATGATCTGGGTTCTAACAGCAACTTTATGTCTCGCACAGATCAAACATTTATTTATGTATCCCTTAATCATACCCTTTCCTCTTACTATCCAGTACTTAGAAGTTAAATACGTCAACATAACTTGTATACCTCCATGTAAAGTTCTACGATGGGCATCAGCGACAATTAAATATGTAAATCTGTTTTTATGATTTAATATGATTGGATGTTTACTCTCTTCATCGATATTAGCGTGTCTGAGCCTTCCGCCCACCCTGAGAATACGTTGTTCATCTAAGTATGGATTTAACGATTTTAGATTGCTGGTTCTTTTTACTGATTTCTTCTTTTCTAATGCTTCTATTTCATCTTCAAAATCTATTTTTTGACTTATTTGTATACATGTACGTAATGAATCCTCTAATTCTTGTGTTGTAATAGTATTGTTTATATTTTCTGCCAACAATCTAAACTTTAGAAATCTTTTACAAAATGTTACTACTTTTAATAATTCTGTTAATGTATTATAATTTTCAAATTGTGTATATATATGATTTTCTTTTTCTTCTTCCTTATTATTTATATTTCAGTTTACGTGTATAACCTTTTTCATTTCCTCATCTGTTTGTGTACAACTTGGCTTATGAAAATCTATCTTATGTTCAGACAACCATTTCGGTCCCTTCCACCACAAGTTCGAATTTTGCAAATCTTTAAGATACATACCTCTGGACGCTATGTCAGCAGGGTTGTCTTGTGACTTCACATAGTACCATTGTCTGTTGTTGGTATTATCTATTATTTCTACCACCCTATTAGCAACGAAGGGTTTCCATTTACTGGGTTCTCCAAGTAGCCATACATAGATAATTTCATTGCTTGTGTTACTTGTTTGAGCAATCTTGAAAGTAAGACAGCGCCACAAAGCTCTAAACGTGGTAGTGATATTGTTTTCAATGGGGCTACTCTAGTTTGTGCAGCAACAAGTGTGGTTGTTATGGTTCCATCAGAATTTACAACACGACAATATACCACGGCTGCATAAGCTTGCATTGAAGCGTCACTGAAACCATGTATTTCAATAGATTCTTTCTCTTTGTTGAATGTATGTAACCATCTGTCTATACGTATGCTATTTACGTTCTTAAAATCACGTTTTATTGTCCTCCATTCGTCTATTAGTGATTGACTTATCTCTTCATCCCAACTGTACTTTTCCATCCAAAGTCGTTGTATAAATATCTTTGTCATTACCAACAACGGTGCTATCCATCCTAAAGGATCATAGAGTTTCTGAATATCTGACAGAATACTACGTTTGGTGATATTCATTGACTCGCTATGTGTACTCGAATTGTATTCAAATTTATCAGTTCTCAAGTTCCATGCGATTCCTAATGCCTTTGTAGTACCATCGATATTGAGATCTAAGTGTACATTAGAGGATCTTTCGCTTGGTTTGATAGATCTCATGAATTCTGCATTATTAGATGACCATTTCTTTAGTTGAAAACCACCTTGTTGCAATAAATATTTTAACTCCTTGGCAGCTGCGATAGCATTTTCAACATTATCACAACCCGATAGAACATCATCCACGTAGAAATCCTCTTGAATTATCCTGGTAGCAATTGGATAGTTTTCACCTTCGTCAATAGATAGCTGTACGAGAGTTTTGATAGCAAGATAAGGAGCTGAAGCCGTCCCAAATGTTACTGTGAGCAAACGGTAGTCTTTTATAGGTTCATCAGGATTATCTCTCCATAAAACTCTTTGAAAGTCTTTGTCTTCTTTTGCTATCAAAATCATTCGGTACATTTTTTCAATATCAGATACGAAACAAACAGCATGCATTCGCCATCTCATCAACAGACTTCTAAGATCACCCTGTAGTACTGGTCCTAATAAGAGCTCGTCGTTCAGTGAGATGCCGTTTGAACCTTTGCATGAAGCATCAAAGACGACACGCGTGCTAGTAGTCTCCTTTCCTTCACGAATGACTGCAAGGTGTGGTATGTAAATTGATCTTTTTGAATGTATTTCTTCTTCTGGTACTTCTTCTATATGTTTCATATTTTTGTATTCTTCTATCACTTGTGTGTATTTTTCTTTTAATTGTGGTTGTTTGTTGAATCTTTTCTCTAATTGTAAAAACCTATTCAATGCTATTTCTCTTGTATTTCCGTCCGGTGAAACTGGATTCTCTGTCTTAAATGGTAGCTTCACTATGTATCGTCCTTTATCATTTCTTTTATATGTTTTTTCGTAGATGTCTTCACACAGCCTCTCTTCTTTAGTAAATTTTCTTTTAGTATCCATATCTACCTCCCATATGACTTTCAGCATTTCGTCTACATCTACTGCATGATGTGTAAAAATAAAGTTTGATTCTTGAGTACAATTTTCACCAGAATGTACCTCACCAAATAAAATCCAACCAAGACCTGTTTTTAATGCACATGGTGAGCCAGGTGGACCTTTGATTAAATCAGATTGTAATATTTTAGCATATTCTTTGACACCAAGAAGAAGATCTATGGAGCCTGGAGTACAATAACTTGGATCAGCTAGGTGTAATCCTTCTAGGTGTGGCCAATTATGAACAGCAAGTGATTTTGTGGGTATCTTAGCAGTCAGTTGTTGAGACACGACGTATGCTTCTACTTGTATGCTATAATCCGACTTGTATCTTGAAACTACTTTGAACTGAACTACTTGGTTTACATTCGTTTTCATAGATCCCATTCCGATAATACTTCTTTTTGCTGTTGTTCTAGTGAGTTGAAGTAACTGAGTTGCTTTTTCACTTATAAACGATGATTCCGACCCTGGATCTATTAGCGCCCTTAAGACAGTGGTGTGATCGCGTTCACTTCTTACTATCACCATTGCGGTCGCTAATAGTGCTATCTTCTGCCTAGTATTGCAATTAGACGCTACCATTGTATTGACTCTTATCTCCTCTTGCTCTTCTACATTGCATGGGGATGGTGACACACTCGGTTGTATGGTACCTATTTGACCCGACGTGTTCGGTTTCTTCTGTAAATGTAGAAGAGAATGGTGGCGCTTGTGACATACATGACAGGAAACTGGTGTACGGCATTTCAACACCGAGTGTCCTGGTACTAGACAGTTGTAACAAAGATTATTGTTCTTGGCAAATTCCTTACGTTCCAGGGGGGACAATTTTGTAAACTCCTTGCAATGACATAAGGCGTGGTTATTCTTGCACATGTTACAAGTTTTATTTGGAGTTGTCACGTGGTATGATCTTTCTCTAATAGTTCGCTCTCTAGTGCATGATAATGGTGTAACTAATTCTAATGTACGAAATTGAGATTCTAAGAATTTCTTCAAGTCAGTCCATGAGGGTAGTTCATCTGAATTTTCTTTATAAGAATACGCCTCCCATTGTTTATGTGACTCTGGGTCCAACTTCTGCACGACCAGAAATATGATTATGGGATCCCAAGAATCGGTGGAAATATTCAAATTCTGTAAGTTGTTTATGCATTCAGACGTTGTATCCAACAATGCTTTAATTGAATTAGCTGACTGATTCATAATTTTCTTTTGTGCAAATAGTCGTTTTAAAAGAGAGTTAACTATTAGTCGTTTGTTACCATACCTTTCTTTCAGTGTATTCCAAGCTTGTAGGTAGTTATTTTCCGTCACTTGTATATGTTTTAATAAATTCTCTGCTTCACCACCAATACTTGTTTTCAAATAATGTAATTTTTGTACACTACTAAGCGATGTATACTATGTTATGCACTAAAGAAATAAATAAATCCTGGTAGGCGGGCCACGATTCGTAACATCCTGTGAACAAGGGAATTTGGATTTTGGGTAGCTTCACTTGCACATCCAGGGTACCCTGCACACTTTTTTCAGCTAATCGTGACACTGGTAAAGCAGATAACATATCCTTAAGGTCCGCTTCCAAGCACAAATAAATATCTTCATGTACATAGTATTCTTCTTCACGAAGTATGGTAGTATGCCGCGTTGTTCTTTAGTCGTAATGCGTAATAATTCTTCATGTGATTTTTTGAAAGTTTTCCAATAATCTTCTATGCACTTTAACCGCGACTCGATGTATCCTTTTGTTAATCGTGATTTCGGGCATTTTTTAAGATTTATTTGCGATTTTTTAAATAGATTTCCTGTATCTTCAAGTACACTGATAATTTGTTCCAAAGACGTAGCCATATTTTTTCAATAATCTTCCAATTACTAATTTAAGCAATCTTAGTACTAATTGCTTAGTGAATAAAGATCATTAAATTTGTAAATCTTTATAAGAATACCACTCGGCGATGTGCTATTTTTGTTCGATGCGGTTCTATTGTTCTCGCGAAACGGGTCGATGAAGCGGTAATAAACTAATAATCCGGCTCGATTACGGCCATATGTTAAGGTGTTAAGGTTCACTTTTCAATATCAATTTAAGGTGCAAGAAAACACACGTCTTTACTGAAATGGATATATTTTCAACTAACTTCAATTTCATAACATTGTTGCTTTTAAACCTACGACGAGACATTAGTAATAGAATGGCATGAAGTTAACCAGTGTTTGTTTCTATTGTTGACATTATAAGTAAATTACGTTAACAATAATACTAAAAAAAAACTCGAAATATGTTTAATAGGAAAATAAATTTCAAAGTCAAAAATATTCCATTCAATATCTTAATTTGTAATTAACTATTGTATACATTAATTTATTTCATTCACATTATTTAATTCGTAAATGAAGCACCAGTTGAACGGGGAGTCGGTCGAGGCGAAAACTGTGTCTGAAAGAAATGCAAACAGATTCACATAGGTATGTATCCCGTGGCTCCCCCGGGGGACGAGTACAAATTACCAATCACCCCGGGTTTGTCCGCGACCATTGATTTGGGAGACGCCCTCTGAATGCTAATCGAGTTGGTGGAGACTGAAGACGGTGCAGCCCAAGACCCTCGGGCTAAAAGTTTTTGTTATTCTTTTGATTTTTGTTTCTCTTTTCGTTTTAGATATGCCGAGTTTTGATGGTGTTATTTTTCCTAAATTGACGGATTGAAAGCCAATGGCAGCATATTTTGTTTGTACTTATTATTTATCTAGGGAAACTCACGTGCAAACGGCACAATAAAAAGAAGACATAAAACAAAACAAAGCCATCAGGTGAATACATTTTCTCCGGGGGGAAAGGGATTGTTAGTAATGGAGACTAAAAATCCCATTGCTAGCAATATACCCAACCAGGTCGACCTCCTCGCGGTTCTCCCTGGAAACCATCATGGTTAATTCCTGATGAATTCATCATGATGGGCTAACTGGCCTGTTTTCATTCTCATCTATCACCCTTCACTGGTGCTCCGCTAGCATATCCCGTTAGCGCAAACGGGGTTACCATACCATCTTCACCCATAAAAAAAAACACATTTTCTCTAAACGTTATTAAAACATGTTTAAGTATCATAATTATTTGTCTATGCCTATTTGTCTCTTTTTAATAGTTATATCACGATGTAATATGCGTCAAGTAAACGGTTCATATACCTGATAGAAAAATACCTAACGATAATTAGATATAAGCGATAGCTTATACGCACAGTAACAGCATCGTAGGCATCACTGAACAGAAAACAGTGTAATTCCCCATTAGCGTGAAAATCTATCTTGTTTTACCATTTTTGAAAAATAAGCTGTCAAGTCTACATATCCTATAATTTTCTGTTTTATTCTTAAAACCAAAACATAACCACACGAGTATCATTATATTTTCGTCCCATTAAAAAAAAAATACAATTGCTTAGCGTTAGAAACGTAAATGGGACAGAGATAATCAAGAAAAGGAAATTATAAATTTGCAAAAAAAAAACATACAAACATAGATTGACAATAGGTTTCTAAAAAAAATATTAGTCCCTGCAGCCGTCCGTATAAATCGAAATAGCTACCACAAAAGTCAAATGGCAACAATGGTGTGTAACATGCACTGTTGGTAAGTGGAATTTAATAAAGTGTCATATTCCGTGGCAGAGGAAGTGTGTGCGTGAATAGAGCGAGCCCCGGACACAATGGGCCGCCGTTGTGGGACTATTAACGCAGTTTAACCACCCCGGGGACAGCCGATTGTTGAGTGCAAGCCCTCTATTTTATTACGATTCGCAAACGTTGCTATAAACGCTTCGTCCTATATTCGCACGACGATGTGTTGTTTTTGCTAAGGATCGTTTTTAAATCTCTCAAATCATATCTCGCTATAAGTACGTTTTAATATAATCCGATGTTCTTAATATACATATAATGTATATCTATATACATATGTAACGTGGAATTAATGAATTCACTGTATTTTTATAGTTTCTGACAATTGTTTGCCGTATGGTCCCGGCATAGAATAGGCCACCCCCTCCATTGTCGCAGGTATCGTAAGAGGCGACTAAGGAGAGCGAGGGCTGGGTAGCAGCGTCCCTCTTAAAACATCTCTAAAGCCTAACTGCGGTTGCCAATCCACCTGCCAAACATGGCAACTACTGGCAAAACCCCCTGAGGGAGAGCCTTGTGTTCAGCAGTGGACAGTTAAAGGCTGATGTGAATGAATGAATAAGTTTTAAAAATAAAACAAATATTGTATACAATATTCCCGTCACAATGTTCGTTCACGGAATCTTGTAACAGAACATATTTGAAATTTCATTGTTTTATAAAATTTTGTATATGTGTCCTATTTACTCCAACTGGAGAGATAGGATAATTTTTATTCCGATAAAAAAAATGGCCGTGATAGATGGCGGTATGGGTTAAAACAAAACTTTCAAGGTTAGGTAATGGATTATAAAAATTGGTTATTAAATACGCAAAAAATTGCGTAGCAAAATCTACTTAATAATTGAAACTTGAAGAAACAACAAAATATACGTTATAGACACGTTAGATTTGAATTATTTGAATTAAGAATGTGAAGTAATGTGGTCACAAGTAGAATTTGATTCATGACATGCGCTTTCGTATTTGGCAAATAAAAACGGCAGCTTCAACCAACAAGTATGAGCATACTTCATTGATTATTCCAAACCAAATCAATATCTTGTATTCAGAATTGGCGATACAATCACATAACGAAGCCACAGTAAATACAGATGAATTTTGAAAACCGCCTTGGAAGTAATTTAGAATTATTATTTATTATTATTATTCTACTGAATGATAATGGAATGATAATTCTGCCTGCGCTAACGGGGGTACTAGTGAGGGATGATAAGTGAAAATGAAACGGTTTGCCTATCGTGAGGAATACGTTTGGAATTCAGTACCTACAATGGTTTCCAGAGGGACCACAGCGAGGTAGACCTGGTTGTGTATATTGCTAGCAATAGGTCTTTTAGTCTCCATTATTAAGAAACCCCCCCCCCCCCCCATCTCACATCACGAGTATAATAATATTTGAGGTTTCACGATTAGAGAGTGTGTCTATCATGTTGATTTCATTCTTTAGGTATATTAAAAATGTATTCATTTATTATATTAGACAAATAATTTAATTAATACTTTTTCAATGACCTTACAATAGTTTACAAATATCAATCCCTTTGAATTGAGAATTCACCAGAGGGAGACTTTGTACAAAAGTCGATTGCTTGGGTACCTCTGTCCCATTCGTGTTTCAACCGTGAAGCAGCTGTGTTTGCATGGCTGTGTTTCGGTTTGAAGGGTGGGTATGGCGTGAATTTACTGGGTACAGAAGAATAACACCTGAGTCCTCAGGAATGGCAACG
Source organism: Galleria mellonella (assembly GCF_026898425.1). Lineage (NCBI taxonomy): Eukaryota > Metazoa > Arthropoda > Insecta > Lepidoptera > Pyralidae > Galleria > Galleria mellonella. The sequence goes on along the minus strand of NW_026442079.1, from coordinate 14,517,023 downwards.
CGTGGGGGGTATCATGGGCGAAACAGTGTACTATGTATGTCTATGGTACTTCTCATGTCTATAGGCGATGGTTACCACTTTCCATCAGGTAGGCCGTCAGCTAGTTTGCCATTCTAAGTTGTATAAAAAAAATGTTCAACTGTAATATGGAATCCTTTACACAAATACCAGTAATCACAAATGTAGCGATGGGGTTACTTTTGTTTGAATAACATGTATTTGTTTTATTTTATACGCGTTTTATTATTATTTATTATTATATTATTTTATTTTATAACATGTATTTGTTTTATTTTATACGCTATTTGTATATCAGATGCTACAAATTTTTAAGTAATACTCATAAACTACTATTCATGATTACAGTGTATTTTATATTTATTATATCTTTAAATATGTATATGACAAATTGAACCGATTCAGTTATTTTTTTAATATTCTAATTGACTTTTAAGTGACTGTAGTTTAAAATTAGTAAATGTTAACATCACATGGAGGCTTTAGCTGTTTGCATGGATACCTCTGTTGCACCTGTGATTCTGCCAGCCTTGAAACAGTCGTACTCACATGGCCGTGTCTCAGTTTGAGGAGTGGCATATGGCAGTGAAATTGCATGTTATAGATTGAGTCATAATGCAATGGTTTTTGGGAATGGCGTTGTATGAGAGGTGCACAATCACAAAAATCAAAAATCAAAAATCACAAGGTATTTTGAGATATCCATGATTCTGTTACGGTTATTGCCAACGCTTGCCATTTTCCATCAGATGGGCTGTTTGTATGTTTTCGGTCAAAGGTGCATAAAAAAATACATTTTTTTTATGCAACTACAAATGGCAAACAAGCTAACTGCCCACCTGATGGAAAGTAGTAACCGTCACCTATAGCCATAAACAGTACCATGGACATTACAGATTATACTGTTTTGTCCATGATACATGCCATGGGTTGCCTTTCTTAAGGACTATAGTGTCACCTCTGTACTCTGTAAATTCACTGCTATATTCTACTCTTCAAACCGAAACACAGCCATCCAAATACTACTACTTCACGGTAGAAGTACGAATGGGACAGAGGTACCCAAGCAATCGACTTTTGTACAGTCTCCCTCTGGTAGTTATCGCGTAATTTTTATAATAGAATCACGAATCGATTTTGAAATTTCGAAATTGGAATCGAATCAATTGTTAGTATAATCAAGCATACTGATAGTGATGTAAATACAACTGCTTCACGGTAGAAGTACGAATGGGACAGAGGTACCCAAGCAAATTACTTTTATACAAAGTCTCCCTCTGGTAATACATACACATACTATATAAGTAATTCATACGAATACGACAACATCGCCAATATGAGATAGCATCGAAACCAGCAAGATATCTGAATACTGAAAAACTTTTAGAATACGGTTAAATGTTTTATACAATTTATAAATGTGCATAATACTTGTAGGTGAGAAGTGCAGCGGCAGAATGCGGGCGATCGCGACATTTGGCGCGTCAAATTGCAGCGTTTGATCAGCCCTTTGTGCGCCTTAAGACTATTAGGACAACGAGATTACACGGGAGGCGCGCGCGCAGCCGACCGAGCAATGCGATTACACCCCGGCCCGCCCGCTCCGGACACCCTGCACCCCTATTTTTTACTTCTAAATGGATTTCGCTTTGGACACGTTTGTATTAAAATTGTTATCGATAATGATTCCCTTTTGATAAACGGTTCGGAATATTTTTATATTAAAAATTTAATAAGCGGTTGTGTATTATATATGTATAGTATATATTATTCTAGTTAAGTTTACTACCTATAGATTAAACTAAACTTTATTTAAAATTGTTCTACCGTTTAAATTTGATTGAGTAATAAAGATAGTAAGAGATATTTCTTTATTAATCATATTAATATAATTTTTATGTATATAAAACATACTTACCTAATTTTCTTTTAGCTTAAATGGATAAATTTAAATTATATTAAATACTTAGGACTCACTTAATGAATAATAATAAAAAGAGAATTTATATTAAAATACAGTTAGCTCACAATTACGCAACTGTATCGTTATATTTACTGTTTGGCTTATTTCCTATACTGTATAATGCAAATAAAGTATACTCATTCATAGATTCATATAATTATAAATCAAATTAAATATTTTATGTATTAACTGAAATTTTCTGCATTATAACGAACAATCGTTCTTTGAAATTGGATAAAATATATAAAAAGATGTCGAATAAGTGAGTTTATGAACGTAAAATTTAAAATACTACCACATCGTAATCGTTGTCTCACTGACATTTTTCGAATTAATAAAACACATGAGAAACGACGAAGTGGATCGTCAAATGGGCACCGTTTTAGCCACTGTACTCAGCAGTTAATCTCTGTGAGGTGAATAATAATGTCTATATTTCGTGTAATTGTAACACTTGGTATCAACACAGGCCTGGGGGCCGCCTGTCCCGGGAGACTTGTTACTGTGTTACTAGTTTACACCAATTTTACGTGTTATTGTTTTTAATTTGTATCCTCTCGTGGCTTGGATCATCGAGCTTCACAGCCATAACAATGGCCACAGATTAAATATATTATCTACATTTTGGACAAATTTATAATTTTCATACATTTACAAGTGTTTAATTTCTTACAAACAAACCTCTATACTCTGTAGGATAGTTTAGAAAAATAGAGGTCATTGTGAACCGGGAGAAAATAAAAAATAGTTTTTTTTTCAAATATTATTTTAAGGGCTTTTACCTTCTTCAGGTATATCAGTCCTATTGTACCCTGAACTGATTTCTCAAACAAAACTTTATCTACTTTCCCTAGACGCGGAAAGAGAAGAATCAATGGGCATCAATAATTTACACAGATGTTCAAAAATTTCTGGTTTAAGTTCAGCTAACATAGATTGAATAAGACCAACATTCAATTTATTTAAGTTAAAGTGGCGCATGAATTCTTCTCTTTCCCTCGTGTTAATACGACACTCTAATAGAATATGATGCACATCATCGATGGTATCACAAGTTTGACAATGGGGTGACAAGGACTTTCCCGTCATATGTGCAAACTTTTTTGATGGATAATGACCAGATCGTAGACAAACAGCTAATTTAATACTGTACCTATTGATTTTAATTCCACAAAACCAAGGAATATGTGGAGGATAGAGAGGTATTGTATTTGAGGGCGAACAAAATAAAAAAGTAATATTTTTACATTTAAACTATAAGTAGATAATTAGGTATACGTACAGACTGTAAAACCTGTTGTAGCATAGATAAAACAATAATAAAAAAAACTCGTACAATGTAGTACAATTATAGTATTTTTAAACTTTTATACCGTTAGCATTTCGACATAAGACAAGACCAGAGGGAGACTTTGTACAAAAGTCGATTGCTTGGGTACCTCTGTCCCATTCGTGTTTCTGCCGTGAAGCAGTTGTGTTTGCATGGCTGTATTTCGGTTTGAAGGATGGGATATGGCAGCGAATTTACTGGGTACAGAGGAATTACACGTGAGTCCTCAGGAATGGCAACGCATGAGGGGTATCATGGGCGAAACAGTATACTCTGTTATGTCCATGGTACTGCTCATGTCTATAGGCGACGGTTACCACTTTCCATCAGGTGGGCCGTCAGCTTGTTGGCCATTCTGAGTTGTATAAAAAACAACTAAATTTTAATTTTATAAATCAACATATAATTTGTAACGTAAAGCATCTAATAATACAAAAAAATTTATATACTTTAGATTTAATAATGCTATATGTAATTTTTCGTAATATAACATTTGACTTTTCTCTATATTTTTTACAAAGAAACTATATAAAATAAGATTATCCTATTTCTCGTACATAACGCTGCTTACTAGTGGGAAGGGATTGTTAGTAATGCGGACTGTCAGGCCCACTACTAGTAATATACTCTATCAAGTGGATCTCCACGTGGTGCCCCCTAGAAACCAGCTAAATTCCTGGTGTATTCATCACAATGGGAAAACTGACCTGCCTTTTCCTTCTCACCTGTCATCCCTCACTGGTACCCACCAGCGTATACTATTAGCACAGGCGGGCTTACCATTCCATTAGCATCCTTTAAAAAAAACCTCTGTTCGCTGGGGAGAAAGGGATTGTTAGTAATGGAGACTGAGAATCCCATTGCTAGCAATATACCCAACCGGATCGACCTTCTAACGGTTCCCTCTGGAAACTATCATGGTTAATTCCTGATGAATTCATCATGACGGGCTAACTGGTCTGTTTTCATTCTCATCTATCACCCTTCACTGGTGCCCCGCCAGCGTATCCCGTTAGCGCAGGCGGAGTTACCATACCATTATCATCTATTAAAAAAACCTCTGCTCACTCCACATTCACACATCTCAAATAAATAATCTTTAGTGTGCATAATGACAAAAAAAACCATAATATTTCTAACTGGATAAAGATGCACATATAGAAATAAAGGCACGCGCTTCGCAATTAACAATTACGTTAAATTTATATGCACCTATTGAATAAAATGAGCACATACGAGTTCGCTCGCTGTGTGTCGAATGAACCGCGTGAGATCTGTACTGACACGCGACGTCTCTCGCACTGCTGAGTGCCAATATTTGGATTAACTGATTAATAATCCCCTTTTTTGATTATGTATTTTCGACCTTATTATAGAGTTTTAAGGTTCAATTGTAATAAACCCACTTACTTTACCCGGACCCTGTTCAACTTTACGCCTCAGGGATATGAAAAAGTGTGATTTTTTTACGTGATAGATATTATTTTGTAACGCAAAAAGTGATGTTTTTAACGTGTTGTGATTAGGTAGTAATAATAGAATTACAGATATTAAAAATAAAGAGTTAACAAAAAAATTATCGAGAGAAAAGGCAATTGTCTATACTCAATTACCAGAGGGAGACTTTGTACAAAAGTCGATTGCTTGGGTACCTCTCTCCCATTCGTGTTTCAACCGTGAAGCAGTTGTGTTTGCATGGCTGTGTTTCGGTTTGAAGGGTGGGATATAGCGTGAATTTACTGGGTACAGAGGAATGGGGGGTACGCATGGGGGGTATCATGGGCGAAACAGTACACTCTATTATGTCCATGAAACTGCTCATGTCTATAGGCGACGGTTACCACTTTCCATCAGGTGGGCCGTCAGCTTGTTTGCCATTCTAAGTTGTATAAAAAAAAAAGAATATAGAAGAAACCAAATAACTAGAAAATAGATAATTTTTCTTAAGCATAATGATATCTTAAGTATATGAGTAAATAAGCATTGCTTAATAACTATAACATAACCTAACACAGAGTTATCCACACAGAGTTAATATCAAAGATTCAATCTTACAATCGTAATAAATAAATTATATTCTTTTAATAATTTATCTCTATGCCTTTTTTATTATTAACACGAAACAATGTTATTGAAAAAAAAAAAAAAACAAATATGATAAAATCGATTCTGTTTTACATCAAAATTGATTTAACAAAAATACGTAACCCCTAGACCGTCATACGTGCTCCGTACCGCTGGATTATACCAGCCAAATATGCTACTAGTGTGCCGACGGGATTCAATATACGATTATCGATCAGCTACTGGTATTCCCGTCACGCGCTGTCCGATTCTGATACTGAAATAAACAGCGGGAAAAGGCACTGTTTCAACGCGTGGGAGGTCGCGCCGCGGTGCACATGGGCAGCGCAGTAGTGCAACTACATAAATGCATTCTGTTACCCATTGTCAAGTTTGTGATACCATCGATGATGTGAAGCACATACTCTGTATATGTATATGGGTGTGTTTCGGTTTGAAGGGTGGGATATGGCGTGCATTTACATGGTACAGGGGAATAACACCTGAGTCCTCAGGAATGGTAATGCATGGAAGGTATCATGGGCGAAACAGTATATTTGTTACGTCCATGGTACGGTTCATGTCTATAGGCAATGGTACCCGTGGAGTAAAAAATTTTTGTAAAAGTTGTGTAAAAAAATTCAAATATGTTATGTGTAGTATACATATGTGTGTGTGTGTATATGTATGGATGGTAAGTGGTCACAGGTTATGTGAACGTCTGCAATACGCGTATGTTGCCCTATTATATATATAAATATAAAGGTCTTTTGGTACTTTTTAATATTTTAATTGATTGAATACAAAATTTGTGAAATTTAAAAACTTTGCTGGAGAAATTTGCAGTCCAATCCTATATTGATACAAATAAATATATTTACTCGAACAGCACTACTGCTTACGTTATTTTATCAGGCTTGTCGCGAGGGAGATGGGGGTTCGAGATTAGATTACCTGGCCCACGGCTGCAAACAGTTCGTTACGGCACAAGACGAGTAACGAACTCCGTATAAGTGGAACAGTCCCGGGATTTTATATTATTCCTCTAGATCCTCTCCCCCCCCCCTCCATCTTTTCAATTTACCCTCAGTCCCTACAGTGGAATTTGGAAGTAGGTACAATAAATAAAGTATTGCTTGATGGAAATATAGTTGAAGGCCAGACTTAATAATCCTCAAGAAAAATCTACGGCATACGAGTTTTCTACAGTTTTCCAATTAGCATGAAATCCACCGTTTTATATTAAAGAGTCGATGGTTCTATTACTTCCGTATTTCAAACCGATATTCCTTGTTACTTGCATCTTTAAATTGTGGTTTCTCAATTAATATTTTTGCATCGTAAAGTCGTATACTACGTAAAATCTTCAGAATGGGTTTTGATTACAAACAACGAATGCTTTTCTCTGACTCATTTCGTGAATTTTTGCAAAATAATCTCAGATTGTCATCTTTCTAAATCACTGCCTTTTGAATTGATTTTTATTTTAATCACCTACACTTGTACTAAGCACCTTAAATACTTAATACCTATTAGACAGTATTGTTTAATATGACCTGATATTATATGTTTTTATCTTCATATAGCGATGGAGTACCAATACGATACCACTTCTTACCATCAAGAGTAGGTTCTAAAAGAGGAAGGGAAATTCGTAATAAAACTCCATAGCGAAACACCAGATCTACGTAATAATAATAAGACAATATCTTTCTCTTATATACAGAAAGAATGTCGATCATAACCATCTCGTCTCTCAGACTGTGACGGAATCTACCACTACATCACTCGACAGCCACCTGCATCTACTGACTCCCTGCAATTCATTTGAGATCTTTACTCCATCTAGTGGAGGGTCGTCCTACACTGCGTATTGCCCATATGGAATCGCCACTCGATAACCTTTCTTCCCCATCGGTTCTCGGTTCTTCGAGCTATGTGATCAGCCGAGCCACTTCAGCTTGCTTATCAACAATCAAACATACAAATGTACAGCTGTATTGTCAGGCGCCGATAAATAAATTGTAACGTTATGGTAGTTACATGGTCGCTAGAATGAATAAATTTGAATAATTCGACTGCGGTGTTGGGGGCGCGCGGTGCTCGTCAGCTACCGGATCGACCCTAGCGCTCTTTAAACAATTGTCATTCGTGAAGCCAACTTATATAATCCTTAATGTTCTATATTTAGAACTCTATAGAAAAGCCACCAGGTTTTAGTAGTCGCTTCAAATTTGAAATAGAAATACAAGTTAGTAGGCAATGTATCGTGTACAGTATATGCACGACACTGAAATAAAGATTCTACGCCAGATGTGAAGTTTTTACAACACAGGGGGTAAACGAGCATGCGGCTCACCTGATGGTAAGTGACTACGGCCGTCCACGATTACCCACAATACTAGCGGTATTGCAGGTGTACTGCCGGCCTTTTAAAAAGGAATATACTCTTTTCTTGAAGGTTATGTTGTCGTATCGGTTCGGAAATACTGCTGCTGGAAGTTGATTCCAAAGAATGGTTGTGCGTGGAAGAAAGTGCCATGAAAAACGCACAGTGGAAGACCGCCACTCGTCCAGATGATTAGAATGAAACTTTAGTTTGTGGCAGGTTGTACGGTAGCAGCAGGTATCAATCCGAACAATTCCTTAGAACACTCTCCATGATAAATTTAGTAGAAGATGCACAATATATAAGCAAATCTTATTCATAATGAATATATTTGCGTTAACCAATGTATAAATTAGATAAACGATAACATGTAAAGAAGCCATTTACGCTGTATCGGCCTTTAACTGTCCACTGCCGAACATAAGCCTCCTCCATGAGAGGGGTTTGTCAGTAGTTGCCACGCTTGGCAGGCGGATTAGCAACCGTAGTTAAGCTTTGGAGATGTTTTAAGAGGGACGATACTGCCCATACCTAGCCTTCCTTTAGTCGTTCGACACCCACGGGAAAGGAAGGGGTGGCCCATTCTAGGACCACACTACGGTATTAGTTATATATAAATTGAACTAGTTATAATCGAAATCTGGTACCTAATAAATGGTACTGGATTTCACGTGCGACTCTTTAAACGTTGACCAAATATCGTCAACGAAGACATACGAGCCGATACTTTGTTCGTAGTAAATATGCGAGGACGGTTAAGGCGATGAAGAAACAACAGATAAGTATATTTATTTTATTTCTGTACATATTGTTTATCTTTATAATTTGAATGGATAAAATCAATTTAATTAACATTTTCTAATTGTTATTACGAAAATATAATAATAGGGGCAGATAAGTTGACTTTAGGTGTAGCCGATACAAAAGCTAAGCCTAAGTCTTAGATGCCATACGCCAGAACTAACGACAGAAATGACTGTGAGAAATTGTTTGGCTTGATATCGGGTGTCGACTTCTACTGTTTTCTATAGTAGAAATTGCAGAGTTCAATAACGTGCACTCAATGCCGCTGATATGGTAAACGCCCATAGCTCATTAACAATGGTAACTGCAAATTAACAGGTGAACCATACCTCTATGTGCCATTTAGAAGTTGTAGAAATATAACCAGCACTCATATTTACTGATTACATTAGACATTAACTATTGAAATAGACTAAATACGTAAACTTACAAATTATGCATGATAGATTAGTGAATTTAGACCAACAACTAGCGGTTGCAATGCACGTTACGGCTGACGTATGCGCAGCGGAGAGCGACGCAGGGCGCAGCCGCGGATATGTTTACACACCGTGCGATTTATTCGTTCGCCGTCATAAATAATGCTCGCCGCTCGCCGCTCGCCGACAGATATATGGGCTCTCGTATTTATTGCTGTTTGTTCACAACCGTACAGACAGCAAACGGGCTCAGTTTTAATTGTTTTTCATCCTCATTAACAGTTCGCTACAATCCACTGGACTACCCTCTCCTAAGTGCATTGCTAAGTGTAGTTTTCAAAACTTCTTTTGCAATCCATTACTGTGATACTAACAACCATTAGAATCTTATCGTAAAATCATTTTTATACTTATTTCCTTCTGAAATAAAGGACCAAAACATTTTTCTACGTTCTTTAAAAAAAAGGCTCAGGGACATTTCCAAATACTTTACATACATACACCCCTTGTGTCATAACATCATAAATTTTGCACCAATTCGAAGTAAAAAAATAACATTCTTAACACCATTGTTCTTATTATATTATTATCAGAAGTTGAAGAAAATTGCTCTGACAATAGACCTGTCTTGCATGGTTAAAAAAAGATAGCTGATATAGTACTGTTTGCTGATAATACTTCATTATTATTTAACATATTCGATGGTAAAAACAAAGATACAGATGAGGATAACGGTGCTCTTTTTGTTGGCCTAAAATGGTTTACAGTAAACAATTAGTTGTTAAATCCAAATAAAACAAAATGCTTTCAATTCACACTTGCAAATGTAAGAAAGGTTAACTTTATTAACACTCATACGTGCATACTATTAAATGAACAAGTTTTAGAAGAAGAAGTATTTTTTGGTATCACTGTAGATACTAAATTACAGTGGGGACCTCATATATCTAAACAAGCTGGTAGACTTAACTTTGCTGCTTATGAAATTTCAAGAATTAGTTAATAAATATTGCATAACTCTGTTGCATTGTTTGTTTAAACTATTTTCATAGTACCATGATCTATGGCATTTCGTTGTCGTGCAAAGTGATTGATATCCAAACCATATTTATAATACAAGAAAAACGTTACGTTCAATTATAATATGGATTAAAGAGAATCTGTTCGCGAACGTTTTAAAGAATCAAACATCATTTCATTTGTCTTTCAACAACATTAAAACATAAAGTAAGAAAACACTTGCATAATTTTACAAAAGTAAGTGAGATCAAATTAGAAATGAGGAGGTCCAGCTTAGAGTTAAGAAAAAGAGACAAATTATAAGAACTATTAAGGACAGAAGAGGAAAAAAATGTTGGGACACTTGATACGATACGACGAACTTATGAACATTATAATAGAATGTAAGATAGAAGGAAGGAGGGGAAGAGGGAGACCAAGGCATAGTTACATCAGGCAGATCAAGGAGTTGGTGTCGTGTCGTATCAAGAGGTGAAGAGACTCGCTGAAAATTGTAGTGAGTGAAGAGCCTCACTGACAAAAGCGCAGCTTTTAAATAGAATAGATAAAAATAGATAAAAACCGCAATAGAGACAAATTGCTGTTGTTGGCAAAGAAGTTCAGTAATTAATTTTTGGGAAATTGTGTAAGGATTTGTAAACCGCCAAGTGTATCTATATATCTATATATAACTTGAAGCCAGACATTCTCACTATAAGTTCCAAACTAGTAACGGCATGGTGGACTGGGTTGTTCAGTATGTCAGCAATGGAATCGTATAGAAATAGTAATTTAAAAGAAAGAAATAAAAGAACTTGTAATTAAGACTATTTACAAACTCTTTTAAATAGTCATTCTTTTATGATTCGAATAAAGATGATTTCTGTTCTATTCTATTTAAACAATTTATATAAGCCTTGTATGCTTTTTATTGAAGCCCTTACATTGTAAGGGGTTATAATAGGAGCATTAGAAGTCAAAACAATTTTTTTAAATATTTTGTCTATCTACCACACTAAATTCAATGCGGTATTCACTGTTGCATTGATGAAGGTCTAACTTAAAAACTGACATATATTTTATTTTGTCACAACTTCTAGAACTGATCTATTTCATTGGTTTATATATATATATATATATATGTATAATAAATTGCATTCCACTTGAGTGGCACTTTTGTTTTTCTGACGTTACAGCAATACTACTTACGTCGTTTCTGAATGAGAGAGGTTTTTTCACGCGGCAGCATCGCTCGCGCCAGGCGCATTAAACCGCTTCATTGTAATACTTAGATATTTAGTAGTGCGACGAATAAATTAGCCCCTAATGAAAACGAGTTTTTACCTAACATTTTAAGCGGCTATCAACGGCCTCTCTAAATTGTAGCCGTCCAGGACAAGCCGGTCGCGTTTTTTGTTCTATTTTCATAATCAAAATTTGATTTACTACCATGCAGATATTAAATCCTTTCAGTTCTGGTCGGGGGCCTTTTCGGAGCCGAGTGTCACAATGTAAGGTAATTGAAAAACAGTTTCGTTGCGCTATCTCGCGGTGTAAATCATTGGAAGCTTGCAATCCTAAAATCAGAGCTCGTCGCAATAAATCGTCGCGAGTCGTCGCGAATTCCGCCGCCGGCCGAGACCGAGGATAAGGGATAAATCGCGTTTACCGGCGTGTCAGATCGCGATCGAGCTAAATCATGCTTATTGGTAACGAAGCGTGGCGCGGCGCGTGCGCTGCCTCCGCTGCGTGCTGGTAGAGGTGCTGGGGGAGGGGAGCGCCGTATAGGCCTTCAGCCCACTCGCACATTGAATGATCCAGGATTGTTACGTGATCAAGGCGACGAGACTCGTAGGCGGGTTCATTGAATCAAAACTTCGCTACGCATTTTCAATTTCAAATTGTGTAGGTACAAAATAGTCTCATTTTTAACAAATAAAGATCACATGCAGTACAAACATATTCACAGTGGCAGCTAATTTGAAGTGGGTTTCGCGGAAAAGTTAGGAAGATTTTTTTTTATACGACTTAGAATGGCAAACAAGCTGACGGTCCACCTGATGGAAAGTGGTAACCGTCGCCTATAGACATGTGCAGTATCATGGACATAACAGAGTATACTGTTTCGCCCATGATACCCCCCAGTTGTGTTTGCATAGCTGTGTTTCGGTTTGAAGGGTGGGATATGGCGTGAATTTACTAGGTACAGAGGAATAACACCCGAGTCCTCAGGAATGGCAACGCATGGGGGGTAGCATGGGCGAAACAGTATACTCTGTTATGTCTATGGTACTGCTCATGTCTATAGGAGACGGTTACCACTTTCCATTAGGTTAGCCGTCAGCTTGTTTGCCATTCTACGTTGCATAAAAAAAAAACTAAATAATTATTCCATTTATGATTCCATAAAATAAAATAATAAACTATAAGTTTAGCAACGGCTGTTCTAAGTAATTCTCTGTGTATGATTTTATCGATGCTTTAACAAGATTAGTAATCAAAGAGAAACATTACAAATAGTCATTTAGACAATCGCATGCATTAACATGTAGTATTGTGCAAGTTATTATGTAAGTAAATCGCGTTTCGGATTCGAATAATTGGCGTTCAGTGTGTAAGAATACGAGCGATTATGAACATTAAAAACATGAATGACTCACAGTGTAATATGGGCAATTGGAAGGTAAGGCAATGGGCGTATGGACGTGATGCCAAATGCCTCTCAGACTTGACTATTCCAGAGAATTATATTTTGTCACGTTGCCTGTACAGACTAAACAGATTATCGTCTTTGGGAAACCGATAGGGGTCACATCTGGACATTATTCAGTTTTTTTTTTATGAAAATGAAATAGTGACACCGCTTGCGCTTTCAGTATACACTGGTGGAGCACCAGTGTTAGATGATAGGTGAGGATGAAAGCAGGTCAGTTAGCCCACCGTGATGAATCCACAAGAATTAACCACGATGGTTTCCAGGGGGAACCGCATGGAGGTCGACCTGATAGGATATATTGCTAGCATGGGCTGTTAGACCATTACAAACAATTTCTTCCTTCCGACTTTATTCAGCTAGGTACTATATAGAACAGCTTACTCTATAGAATACCAGAGGGAGACTTTGTACAAAAGTCGATTGCTTGGGATTGATTGGGATATGGCGTGAATTTACTAGGTACAGAGGAATAACACCCGAGTCCTCAGGAATGGCAATGCAGGGGGGGTATCATAGGCGAAAGAGTATAGATACTTTGTTATGTCCATGGTACTGCTCATGTCTATAGGCAACGGTTACCACTTTCCATCAGGTGGACCGTCAGCTTGTTTGTTTGTTTGTTTGTTGCTTGTAATTCTAAGTTGTAAAAAAAAACCTATAGACACTGTCAAACTCGCCGTGTAAGTCCCGGCATAGAATGGGCCACTCCTTCCTTTCCCGTGAGTGCCGTAAGAGGTGACTAAGAGAAGGCGAAGGATGGGCAGCAGCGTCACTCTTAAAACATCCCTTGAAACCTAACTGCAGTTTGGTAACTGCCAAGCGTGGCAACTACTGGCAGAACTTCCCTTATGGGGAAGGCTTATGTCCAGCATGAGACAATTAACGGCTGAAATAATAATAATAAATACATTATTTACGGAATAGAATTTACATAAATTGCAATATCACTTGAAACATATAACTTGATAAAGCAGTTCCCTGAACTCGTGACCATAAAGATCTTTTTACCAACAAACTCATATTCGGAAAGTAGCGACTTCGGCAAAGAAAGGAAATATACTCATTGCAGTATGACAGTAATATTTTTGATATATCTAATATATAAAATTCTCGTGTCGCGGTGTTTGTTACCAAACTCCTCCGAAACGGCTTTACCGATTTTCATGAAATTTTGTGTGCATATTGGGTAGGTCTGAGAATCGGCCAACATCTATTTTTCATACTCCTCAATGATAAGGGTGACCCACACCCAATTTTTTTTTATTTTTATTTTATTATGATTTAGCATTGAAAAATGCATACAAATTCAAATTTTCACGCTTTTACCATCAACCCCTGTTTTTTTAATCGCGATTTATATGCCGCAATAGGCTTGCAAGATGGTAATAGAATATAATAATTGTAGTAGGATAAATTTTCATGTATAATTCTCGAAATAACGTATAAGGTAAAACAACGTTTGCCAAGTCAGCTAGTTACATATATTATTATTCTTTTGGGAATTTTTCAGTAATATATTTTAGTAAGGAAACCACATTATCCCTTTTTGTAGCGATCTTTCGAGTCTTTAGATGCCATTTTGCGTAGACATTAGAGAAATATTTATTACCATTATAAACTCCCATTAGGGTTCCCCAATCATAAAATGGACTCACGGCATCCGTAACAGCAGCGATCCCATAACTAGTGTGCGTACTCTACGCCTGGGGCCTTCAAACCATAACTAAATGCCTTTCATAACGAGGCTTACAAGTAAATATTAGAATTGCTGGAAGTTTGTGAGGAGTAGATAAATTTATAATAAGTATAGATAGAGTGTTGGTGATAAGTTGGGAGCATAAATAAAAAAATACTTGCGATATGTTTGGGTTTGAGTGTAGATAAAAATATTTATATATACTATGAAAATCGAGATAAGAGATATATCGAGCAAGAATGAACGGAGATGTCGGTAGGGGCAGCCCTAGATGGACGTATGTCGACCAAATAGGCGACGTGCTGAAGAAGGGCCAAATTAAAAGTACCCGTAACCGGCGAGCGTGTATGAAAAGATTGATGAATGTGGAAGAAGCGAAAGAGGTTTATTTGAATCGAAGCATTTGGCGTTCCATTGTTTCTGCCTATCCTAATGGGAGACAGGCGTGACAGATATGTATGTATGTATGTATGAAAATCTAGAGCATCACGCTCTTGAATCCAAATTATTATCATATAAGATTTTTTTTATACCCCTGTATTATAAACGAGCATGCGGTTACCTCATGTTAAGTGACAACCGCCGCCCATGATCACCCGCAACATCAGAGACATCGCAGGTGTGCTGCCAGCCTATATGCTGTTTTTTTTTCCAATAGAACTGTACATTTCTCCCATGAAAACATACTAGTAGGTCCGTAAACGAAAAAAAAATCGGGTCCGCTATACTAGTATAGTATTATATTATCTTATCTGTGGCTATCCAGAGAGAGACTTTGTACAAAAGTCGATTGCTTGGATACCTCTGTCCCATTCGTGTTTCAACCGTAAAGCAGTTATGTTTGCATGGATGTGTTTCGGTTTGAAGGGTGGGATATGGCGTGAATTTACTGGGTACGGAGGAATAACACCTGAGACCTCAGGAATGGCAACGCATGGGGGGTATCATGGGCGAAACAGTGTACTCTGTTATGTCCATGATACTATTCAAGTCTATAGGCGACGGTTACCACTTTCCATCAGGTGGACCGTCAGCTTGTTTGCCATTCTAAGTTGTATAAAAAAAAACTAACATGACCACTGAACGATAGGGGGCTCTATTTTTTTTCGCAAGAAGAACTATTTAAGTCGATGCAGTTTAAGCGAAGATATAGCGCAACATAACAATATAAAAATAAAGGATTGAGAGTCCATTTAAAGTCGCATAAAGATCAACGGATCGGCAACGCGCACGTGACACCCCTAGTGTTGCAGGCGTCCATAGGCCACAGTGACTGTTTACCATCAGACGGGCTGTATACTTGTTTGCCACCTATTGTGATATAAAAAAAAACATACAAAATTTTATATTTTGGACATTTATCACACACAGGAGTCATATTATTCAATCTATAATGAATAATGTCATACAGTAAGTTTGTTTATTACTTAGTAAATAAACAATACGGTTGTAAACATAATTCGTAAACCGCGGACGGCATTCAAATCGTGCAATCAAGCGGCAAATTCTGTTAGGGTTGCATGCTCGCTATCCAAAGGCCGAGGGCCAATACTGATCCTTCGGGAGGGGCCGGGAGGGGCCGAGAGGTCCTATTTATCGAATTAGGGATGTATAATCACCGCTCATAGCCCTACAGAGCAATTGTCGAGCCCTCCTTTGATGTGTTACAAATTTTGATATTTCATTTTATTTTCATACAACATATCTATCTAAATACTGTTATAATTATAAATTTGTGCGCCACAGTATTAATTCAGTAAGTGAGTAACTTATAATAATCTTGAATCTATAAATAATCTCATCAAAAACATAAATAGAAAAAGAGAGCCAAGTTTAATTTGAATTTGCGTCGTTTCGACATCGCAGTAAAAAGAATTGAGACCAAAATGGGTGACAAGTTCTTTGTAATAAATCTTAAAATTTACAAATTACAAGAACACGCAATATTATCAAATGAGTTTATTTATTATAATTTCTTGTTTTTTTTTTTTTGTACCACTACAATGTTTACAACTTAACAGCTATCATTAATTCTAAAATTGTAACAGATAATTGTTTACAGAACGGTTACTTCACTTGGGATGTAATTGAAGTTCAAGATTGTGCTTGACTAGTTTTTCTAATCAAATTATCTTCATTAGGTCAAGCGTTAAGCAAGTTAGTGTCATATTGTTGAGTTAATACGTACGTTGTACGTAACCTACGTTGCTTTTCTAACTTTGTTGTTAAGTATATATAACAACAAACTATTTAACTAAATAAACTCCATGAAAATAAATATACAACTACATATTATGACATAACAACGGTTTCTCATTCTGAAAATACAGTATACTTATATTACTGACTGAATTTTCAATCTGAGCGTATATGAATATTAATTTTTTTTTTATAACGCAGGAGGCAAACGAGCATGCGGCTCACCTGATGGTAAGTGACTACCGCCGCCCATGATCACCCACAACACCAGCGGCATTGCAAGCGTGCTGCCGGTAAATATAGTAAATTAAGTATAATATGAACAACAGCATCCCTATCAGCGTAATGTATAAAAATATCTTTATTATAATAATAAAAAAGGGCATATTTGATTTATAATTAACTTACTTTATTGTAAAGAATTTATTTAATGCACTTTTACTATCTATCACGAAATAAACAATTGATTTATTTCTGCATTAAATATTAAAATAAAAAAAAGTAAAATATAAAAAAAACAGCTTCTAATTCAATTCACTTATAATTTTTGGTGAAAGTATCAAATGTATTCACGCATTGTATCGGGGGCTGATCGGTGCCAAGTGACGCGTGCGTCATATAATAACTGAATACACCGGGAACATCGGATTACTGGCTGCTCGTCGACGTAATGATCTCCCGCCGAGCGGCGAACGACGAATGCCGAACACCGAAAGCCGACAACTGATAGGACAGTGATTTTACAGAGTACAGAGGAATAACAACTGAGTCCTCAGGAATGGCAACGCATGGGGGGTATCATGGGTGAAACAGTATACTCTATTATGTCCATGATACTGTTCATGTCTATAGGCGAAAGTTATCACTTTCCATCAGGTGGCCATATCGTGCCCACCCTTCATATCGAAACACAGCCATGCAAACACAATTGTTTCACGATAGAAACACGAATGGAACAGAAGTACCCAAGCAAACTACTTTTATACAAAGTCTCCCTCTGGTTCCTTTTTAATATTATATTATATAATATATATTATATATTTCCCTTCTAATACCAGTAATTGGGTCTAACTCTGTCTAGCTCCATTACTAGCAGTACATCTTGTCGGGTCAACCACGTGTACCTCTGTAGACATTCGTAGTTAATTTCTAGAAAATTCATCACGATAGGCCAACTGACTTGCTTTCATCCTCACACATCTCTCACTGGTGCCTCGCGAGTGTATACCGATATCGTAAGCGGGGTTACCATACCAGCTTCATTTTGAAGGAGGATTTAAATTGTTTTTTTATTTAAACAATATATTAAATTATTCTCAAATTAACAATACGTACTCTTTTATGCGTATATATGATATCGTCGTTAATGCTGAACCCATTCTGATATTTTTTTTCAATCTATAGTGTTTAATACCATATTTGTAAATAATGTTCTGTCCCTTTTACTTTACGAAATATTTGTTTCACAGTTAAAAATAATTCAATTGTTATAATTACCCATGTTAAAATCCATATATCATATCTCTGTCTAACCCATATGAGAGCTAACTTGCTATTTTCCTGTTAACGACATGTAACAACATGGTCTAATATTATATATTTAGAAATAGATTCAAGTAAATTCATTCTATTTTGGTAGATATGTATTCATTCAAGTAACTCAAACTAAATTACAACTTGGTACAAACACCTCCGTGCTGCTGACGACAAAGGCACGGATTCGGCGGTGCAGACGGACACCGAGGGTGGCGCCTCGCTGTGACAATATTTGTACCTACAAATAGCACATGGACATGCGGGCATTTCTAGAAGTGAACGAAACACATGGACATAGAGAGACATAGATGGCGTAAACATTTCAGTTTATATCTAGTCAAATCGTATTACTAAGCTATTTATTGATAGTAAAATTAGTTGAACACTAAATACTATCGAAAATAACATCTGATTATGTAAACACAATTATTTATATAGATATGTACATATATATTTAAGTAGTTGCCGTTTGGTTCCGACATAGAATGAGCCACCGTTTCCTGTCCTGTGGGTGTCGTAAGAGGTGACTAAGGGAACTCTATGATCGAAGGAAAGACAGCAGCGTCCGTCTTAAGATATCCCCAAAGCCTATGTGATTTCATCGTCAGAAACAGTACGGCGCCCTACGAGTCCAGTATAATAATGCGTTTAGGGTGCTGTTGGGGCTGTCCCGGTTTTGTAGTGCTTCGGGAATGTTCGCCGAGGTGCGTGTTGATCGTTTCTACGCTACTATGCGAAAGCGGTGCACATCTCTGATGCGTAGGGTCCGGGACGGCTCTAATACTATCCTAAGGGTATTTGCGGACCGTCCAGTCTGCCAGTATTTGAATCGTTGCAGAATGATTCATACTACTGGCTAACATAAAAAAAAGTAGGTTAAGTT
Organism: Galleria mellonella; assembly: GCF_026898425.1. Taxonomy (NCBI): domain Eukaryota; kingdom Metazoa; phylum Arthropoda; class Insecta; order Lepidoptera; family Pyralidae; genus Galleria; species Galleria mellonella. Next base: position 14,498,007 of record NW_026442079.1, on the reverse strand, counting down.
AATGTTATTTATTTATAAATGTAAAAATTTAATTTAAAATTTGATTTAATCATTTATAGTTAGTATAAATTAATATTGTTAAAATTTTGTGGACCATGGTTGCCTTTATTAAAAAAAATATTATTATTATTATTTTCCCAGAGGGAGACTTTGTACAAAAGTCGATTGGTTGGATACCTCTGTCCCATTCGTGTTTCTACCGTGAAGCAGTTGTGTTTGCATGACTGTGTTTCGGTTTGAAGGATGGGATATGGCGTGAATTTACAAAGTACAGAAGTCCTGAGTCCTCAGGAATGGCAACGCATGGCCCATGATACCCCATCATGGGCGAAACAGTATACTCTGTTATGTCCATGGTACTGCTCATATCTATAGGCGACGGTTACCACTTTCCATCAGGTGGGTCGTCAGCTTGTTTGCATTTCTAAGTTGTATAAAAAAAAAACTGGTAGTATATACAGTACAAGAGTTTAGTTTGGAGTTGGACGACGTTATATTACGTCCAGTGGTGTTTATTAGCATTACTACTCAACGATATTTGTTCGCAATCCTCTAAATATATCGTAAGATTTAAATTTTATATAGGGACTCCGGATATATAAATATAATAATGGTATAAGGGTACAACATAAAATTCAGTTGAAATTATTAGGCTCTAAGAAGCTAGGACCAAAAATGGCATGGCCCAGTTGCGACATCTATTTGAATTGAATCTAGATAAAATGTCAAATCCCTTTTGCCCTCATAGATATATCGTGGGGAGATCTTTTAATGTGTAAGTACGCTGTTTAATAGCTATAGCAAAGAAGATATGGAGGTACCACCGAATCTGTAGTGTAATTTAGCGAGATTAAGGCATTGTTAGTAAAGAGAACTGCCAACATCGTAACTCGTTACATACTCTGTCAGTTAGCCTCGTTAACCACAAGGCGTTTAAAGTATATTAGTAACATTGATGGTAAATTGTTACCATAGACGACTATATCAGGAGAGTTATGTGCGCATTGTCGACCATGAAGCGACCTTAATACACTTTTATTATACAACTTAGAATGGCAAACAAGCTGACGGCCCACCTGATGGAAACTGGTAACCGTCGCCTATAGACATGAACAGTACCATGGACATGACAGAGTATATTGTTTCGCCCATGATACCCCCCATGCGTTGCCATTCCTGAGGACTCAGGTGTTATTCCTCTGTATCCTGTAAATTCACTGTGATATCCCACCCTTCAAACGGTTCCCCCTGAAAACCAATGTGGATGATTTTTTTTTCATCACAATGGACTAACTGACCTGCTCCATCCTCACCTATCATTCTTTACTGGTGCCCCGCCAGTTTATACCGTTAGCGCAGGCGGGGATTCCATTTCATTATCATCCATAAAAAAAACCTTAACGTTCACGAAAAGAAAATTTTCTAATACGCATTGTACTCGCATAGACATATTAGGGGATATAGTGGATATAGGGTGGATAAGATCCCAAGATTCAAGCAGGGTTTACATGCAAAGACATTGTACAAGTTCCTTTCTAAAGGGGTCAAACCCACGCTAATACGCAAATCTGTATGCGATCATTTAGGTTCTAGGGTGTCACGTTGAATTCATGTCGATGACGAGCGCCGTGATGATCAAATTCAGATCCATTTAATGCCAGACAAGAAGATCTATTTTGTTAGGACTACGCTTTAATACTATATTTGTAAAAAATGTTACAATTTAATAAACCATATACCTACTTAAGAGACATTCGGGCAGAACCACAACAAATCAAGTTGTAGTTATTTTATGTTTTAGACAACGTCCTGACGAAATGCCCTATCACAGGTAGATTGACATCCTCAGCATTTTAAAGGTACCCGAAAGTATCTCTGACAAATTTACAAAACACAATCTGTTATATCAATATTAGAACACACAAAAGTAAACTTGGAATCGCCGTTAAACTGATACCCAGGTACACTTTCGCTCTATAAAGTTGTTAGACTATAAAACGTCTAAAATATACATTGCATACTTGTTCAATAGCAACATTTTGACGGGATGATCGGCGCCACGCGCGGACGCACGCACACGCGACCACGCGTGGCCCACACGTGTCACGGCTCCGCGTAATTGTTAGCTAATAAGTTTACGATTTTAATGCTATTTATTAAAGCTGCCAATAGGGACAGCGTATGAACATTAATTTCGAGTGGGAATTTGTGCAGCTATTGTCCATTTTTATATATTTAATTTCGTAATAAAAGTGTTGGAGTTCAGTGGTATGCATAGAATTAATTATCTACTAATACATGTTTTTAAAACTGAGTTTGTTTATTTGCTTGCTGTTTCCTTTTTGCAGTTTAATGCTTTACCAGTCCTCATGAAACACATACACACATATACACATATACACAACTTCTATACAACTTAGAATGGCAAACAAGCTGACGGGCCACCTGATAGAAAGTGGTAACCGTCGCCTATAGACATGAGCTGTGCCATGGACATAACAGAGTATACTGTTTCGCCCATGATATTTCCCCATGCGTTGCCATTCTTGATCAAACACGTATATAGTGTTTGCTAAGGCAGACTTTATTTGGTCGTGTGGTCCCGACATAGGATAGCCCACCACTATCTTTCACATGGGTGTCGTTAGAGGCGACTAAGGGATAACGAGGAGTGGGCAGCAGCGTCCCTCCTAAAACACGTCTAAAGCCTAATTGCGGTTGCCAATTCGCCTGCTAAGTGTGGCAACTACTGAAAAATCCTTCAAGAGGGAGGCTTATGTTCAACAGTGGACTGTTAAAGGGTGTTATAATGACGATGAAGGAAACAGACTTAAGTCGCTTTTAAATATATCTACTATAATTGCTTTTAAATACGTTATACGTCTGAGGTTTCTTATATCGATCAAACCTTAGATTAAGAAGTAGTACGTTAAGTCTGTGGGTCAAATAATGTCCTTGTTTGACCCATAGACTTAACGTTATAAAACGATGAAATAAAGTTAAATTAAATTATATATTTACTTGCTTTAAACAGACATTTAACGTGACGTGCAAATGAAGATAAATGCAAATTCTATGCATATGTACCTTAGATGAAATACATAAAGCATCGAGCCTCAAAAGTCAGTTTGTTGTCAGCTAATTGTCAAATTAACTGGCTCGTTTTTTATCAGTGTTTTTTATACTTACGCATAAAATGTATCTTGACGTATTATTTAATAAATACAATGAGTGGTTACGCGTTAAACAGATGTAGAAATTATAAGACAAACTAAATATAGAAGTTATAAAGGAATCACTCATAACTATTTATCATGCAAAAGAAAAAGTTGTCTCGCTTTTCTCGAAGCGTTTCTATTGAAACACTATCTTATAATTTGAGGTATATATATTGTTAATACAACTATTTATTAAAAATGCGTGGATGTCTGTTCTTCAGTCACTTTTAAACGGCTGAAGAAATTTGAAGTGAATTCGGTACGTACTCTTAAATAAACCATCATTAAAAATCATGGATTGGAGAAGGGATTGTGAGTAAAGCGGTCTGCCAATAGCATTGCTAGCAATATACTCTCTATCAGGACGATACCTACCTGGTCCCCCAGGAAACCATCGTGCTGAATCCCAGGTGTATTCATCACTATGGGCTTACTGACCTGTCTTTTCATTCTCACCTATCATCCCACACTGGTGCCCCGCCAGCGTATACCGTTAGCGCAGGCGGGGTTACCATTCCACTGTCATCTATTAAAAAAAATCATGGATTTATTGCATTAGGACAATATTTTTTATTCTAACTCAAGAGAAAAACAATGGTTCAAAGTTATTATGGAGATGCGAGAATTCGAATTAATAATTTGATTGAATATTTGTGTTACTAAAATATACTCAAACACCAATTACCAAAGGGATACTTTGTATAAAAGTCATTTGTTTGGGTACCTCTGTCCCATTCGTGTTTCTACCGTGAAGCAGTTGTGTTTGCATGGCTGTGTTTCGGTTTGAAGTGTGGGATATGGCAGTGAATTTACAGGGTACAGAGGAATAACACTTTACTCTTCAAGAATAGCAAATTTGAGAGTATATGGGCGAAACAGTATACTCTGTTATGTCCATGTCTATAATCGACGATTACCACATTCCATCAGGTGGTACGTCAGTTTGTTTGTTTTGATTTAATTTAAAAATTTAAATTTGATAGAATTTTTATTATAAGTTACATAAAAAAATACCAATCTGTTGTATATTGGTATTTTTTTTATGTATCATAATGATACTTTTGTTTCTAATTTGGTATTAGGTTCCTGGTTAGTTTTATACCAAAAGCTTTTGAAAAGGAGTGAGGTTCTTCGGTCGGAGCGCCAACATGACGTGGCCCGGCCCGCTGGCCACTCGACCCTGACTGACGGTCCATCAAAGCACCGCGTCACAGCCTCTCCATATATCATTCTCTGCTGTACCGATACCTTTTCACGTCGCCAGTCCGACGTTGGACAGACTACGTCGATTTAGAGAAAACTTTTAATAAACTTACATTTAAATAAAAACTGTATTGTATTAAGATATACCATAGTTAATTGGAAAGAGTTGATGTTTTAAATGAAAGTTTTGGTTTACATTCATTAGTCAACTTCATAAAAAAAAATATTATAAATAAATAGCTCAGGACACAATCTCACAAAGCCAAGTAGTCCCAAAGTAAGCAAAATTTAAACCGAACTTTTGGAAAGAATATGGATCATATGATAACAAAAATGTGCGGATAAAATGAAAAAATGCAGGAACCGGAAGGTCTGACTAAATTGCCTTATTGGTCTTGATAAACACTCCGAGGAACCTTTCTTGAAAGGTTTCCGGGGATAGTGTATAATATAAAGATAGTTTTTTTTTTTTTTTTTTAAATATTTTAAGGGCTTTTACCTTCTTCAGGTATATCAGTCCTATTGTACCCTGAACTGATTTCTCCAACAAAACTTTATCTACCTTCCCTAGACGCGGAAAGAGAAGAATTAATGGGCTTCAATAATTTACACAGATGTTCAAAAATTTCTGGTTTAAGTTCAGCTAACATAGTTTGAATAAGACCAACATTCAATTTAAGTTAAAGTGGCGCATGAATTCTTCTCTTTCCTTCGTGTTAATACGACACTCTAATAGAATTATGCAACTGGCGGGGCACCAGTGATAGGAGGTTGAAAGCAGGTCAGTTAGCCCATCCTGACCAGTTCAACTAGAATTAACCACGATCATTTCCAGGAAAACACGTGGAGGTCGACCTGATAAGGTATATTGCTGGTAATGGAGTTATTTGACCCCATTACTAACAATCCATTTCCCCCACGTGATTATATTACTACAATATAGATAAGTAGACAAAAAAAAAACAATTAAAATGATGATAAACATGATTTTAACTTAAGTTTGATGACGTCATACTAAAAATATAAAAACTGATTATTGTATTGCAAAAGTTTTTAGATACTTCTATGTTATTCTAAAGCTTTTTATAATTGATCTTTTGAATATTGCCTATTTGCGTGTTAGTAAAGAAGATGAAATGTAAATTTAAAACAATTTTTGTCGATACTAACTATTTATTTGCAAGTAGAATAATAAAATGTTTCTGTATAACTGTTTATTGGTATGGTCACTGGTTATCTCTAATCGCGTACATTACACTGTACCCTGAATCGTAGCTAGTGGTCGGCGATTGTTATAAGGACCACCGCGCCTCTGCAAGTCACTCCGCCTCGAGACCTCCTCGCCTATCCACAGTCGACTCTATAATCGGCCAATAAACTTCATTTCACCTTGTACTAACCTGGTATTGTGTAGTATGTAGGTTTCGACAAAACAACTCGACGCAGTATCGATATCTGTCAATTTTGATTTCGGTAATCGAGCAGAGGATAGTAGGTACCTAAATAATAGTATATTTTTTTTACTTAGTCATATAAGTGGGAACATTACGTTATTGTATTGGGAGATATACTTAGTCGGACAGTACACAGCGCATACAAAACCGTCTCCTAAATCGTGGATACTTGCAGTCATTATTACTAGCTGACCCGCCAAACGTTTTTGCCCCTTTCTGTCACGTATCGGACCTATTTTTTTTTTTTTTGGTTGGAGCAAATAATAGACAGTAATAAAATTTCGATAAAATCGGTTGAGCGGTTTCGAAGATTAAGGTGAACGAACATCGAAAAACACGAAATTTTTATATATTGTATTAAGATAGCGTAAAATATTAGCAAAAGATTCATTCCAATATCCTAGCAATTGCTAGAAGAAGTAGAAGTTCCAAAGTTCCTAGTTCAAAGAGATGTGAGAGCATTAGGCTTGGGGCTTGGCTTCGCTGCATTTTAACACACCAAATCATTATATTAACCAAAAAATAAAAATATATTATGTTCATTCAAAAAGAATTTAAATGGAAAGGGCTATGCTCGGAGTTTCTTTGCGTGGGAGAATCCGAAATATAGGATTTTTGCGAGGATATTCGCAAAAACAAAGTTACGAACATAGCCAAAAGGATAAGCAAGCTGAACTGGTAGTAGGCTGGTCACATAGCTCGAAGAACAAACAACCCATGGGGAAGAAAAGTTCTTGAATGAATGAATCAATTTGAATGGCTATCCCGCACGAATAAACGCAATGTAGGACCACGTATCTATATCTATACGTAGATTTTTATTTTGTTTACAATGCTATCTTACATATTTGGACCAAATTGCGACGTGCGACCAAATGGCGACTTGCTCAAGAAGGACCAAATTAAAAGCATCAGTAACCAGTGACCGTGTAAAGATTGATTTATGTGGAGGAAACGAAAGGTCTGTTTGAATCGAAGTATTTAGTGTACTATTGTTTCTGTCTACCCTAATGGGAGACAGACATGACAAGTACGTATGTATGTATGTACAGCCTTACTAGGTCAAGTTTGATAGGAAATATTTCTTAACAGATATTCATGGGATAAATATCTGACAACGACGCAATAAGGATAGGTGAGATAGAAAAGTATTTAAGTAAGTACCTATATCTACTCTGTCAAAGAGTAAATTAGTCAGATTATATTAATCTCCATGGTGTTACGTTGGAATCAATATACAGCAACAGTATTTCCGAACCGATACGACATACGATGTCGTATCGGTTCGGAAATACTGTCGCTGTCGTACTTTTAAAAGTCTGACAACACACCTACAATGTCTTTAGTGTTGTGGGTGCTCATGGGCACCGGTGTACTTAACATCAGGTGAGCCGTATGCTTGTTTGGCCCACGTGTTATAAAAAATATTATTATAAATAATGAACAATAAACAATTTCCTTTAAAAAATATTAATGACTTAAACATATTTAGTTCTAAATGTATAACAACCACTTATCTATCTGTACCAAATTAATATATTGGCGTTTGTGAGGCTTACTTGGATTTTCTAATACTCCTATATGTTCCATTTTATAATAATAAACTAGATTTACATCGTTGGTCAAATTACAACTTGATGAACCTAAATATTATATATATATTGTTTTAAAAATCATGTAGTATATTTTACACCACATTTCTAGTAAATTTCCTATTAAGTCCTTCGAGCCGGATTCATTAAACATGTGACAACAGTTCTGTTCGTATAATATCTAAAGTCATTGCAAATCTAACATGTATAGTCATCGCTAGCCGACATATCTTTCATCATATGGACCATCACTTACTTCAATTTCAATACGTAGTAAAGAATTGATTAAAAAAAAAACTTTATATTGATAATCCTATTTCTTTTCCGCACAGAGGACTTGCATGCGTAGGCACCCACATTACAGAGGTTGCTGTCTATCCATCTATACATCGAAGGGGCGTGGTAGCCGATCAGATTGTGAGCTGCCGACAGTCCGCCCGCACCCGTGCTATTTGCATAGTTAACGAGGCCCCCTCTGGCCCTGGCGGCCCTCCCCTGTCGCCCCCTCTTCAGTTGATCCCCCACCGCCTCCCTCCTGTAACGTAGTTATCTTTTTCAGAGTCAGCAGCGTGTATTGCATTGTTATATAAAAAGTACCTACACTTGAGTATTTAATCATTCAAATATTTAACCAACTTATTAAATGAATATTTTAAATGAACACTATTTAATTTTTTTTTTTATACCACTGAGGTAGCAAACAAGCATAGGGCCCACCTGACGGTAAGCGGTTACCGTAGCCTATGAACGTCTGCAATACCAGAGGTATTACGCGCGAGTTGCCGACCCTGAAGAATCCTCTTTACCCCCCTTTTGAAAACCCCATGCTGTAGTCACTTGGGATTTTCGTCGTATTTAATTTATTCATTTATCTGAACATGGGTACAAAATTATGTTACATTACAATAAATTTCTTAAACATGTCCTGCCGTTTCTGATTATTATTTTTGTAGTTAATTCATCATTGCTATACATTAAGTATCTGAATTATTATAACAATAAATATTACATTGCAAAAAAAATCGTTAAATCTTATCATATTTATATCACGTACGTATTTTGTCATTTAAATATTCCTACATCGAATAATTACATTTATTTAATAATATATTTCAATTACTGAAGTTATCTCGTAAATCATTGTATAAGTTTACAAAACCATGCAGTATACACATTTTGAAAACAGTGCTAATCTTTGTTTATTTTTTTATACAACTTAGAATGGCAAACAAGCTGACGGCCCACCTGATGGAAAGTGGTAACCGTCGCCTATACACATGAGCAGTACCATGGACATAACAGAGTATACTGTTTCGCCCATGATACCCCCCAAGCATTGCCTGTCCTGAGAGCTAAGGTGTTACGCTTCTGTATCCTGTGAATGCACTGCCATATCCCACCCTACAAACGGAAACACAGCCGTGCAAACACAACTGCTTCACGGTTGAAACACGAATAGGACAGAAGTACCCAAGCAAACGACTTTTTTATAAAGTCTCCCTTTGCTTTTCTCTGTTGAGAAACATGTGGTTTCTAATTAAGTTTACTTCTACTTTCTTTAATATCAGAGTTACTTTTAAATAAATGTAGATATTTATTAATAAACTTACTGACGCCCGCGACTTTGTCCGCGCGGTATGGAGAAAGCCAAAATTTAGGGCCGAAATTTTCACAGATTTGTAAGTTTAGTATGTATTGGTGTATGTACCTACCTATTTATTATGGCTGAGAATACTGGATCAAAATGGACATATGACGTGTCGTTCTCACTCTTTGCCTTCAAATTTCTGGTCAAAATGACTTCACTTAAGTAGGTCGTGTACTAAGCTGTATAAATTACTATAGCTTATTTTTAACTATTCCACGAGAACTCTTTAATTTTTCGTGATTAAAAGTATTCAAAATGTTGGCCGGGGATATAAGGTACCGCCATGCAAAATTTCATTTAAATCGATCTTACAGTTTCAGAGATTAACCCGTACAAACAGACGGACAGAGATACAAAAAGGTTTAAAAAATCTGGACGTGTTCTGTTTCTAATTTTAAACTTTCGCATTGTTTAAACATATTTTAAAACCGCATTCTATTTGGTGCAGTTGTTTTGCATGACGTCAAGACAAAGGTACAGCTATCTGTACTTTAGTCTTTTATTTTTTATTATATTTTTAATTTTTATATATATAAAATTTCTAAGAAATAATTGAGCTTCAAATGCTCTTATACTTATCAATTCTTCTTAAACATCTCCAATGACTAAGAGCAATTTTATTACATTAAATATAAATTGAAATAAATAGTAACAAGATTTACCAAATACTGTGATTGAAGACAAATATTAAAAACAGCGATAGGTACCTAATATACCCTGTCAAGGGAAGGGATTGTTAGTAATGCAGACTACCAGCCCCGTTGTTGTCAATATACCCTGCCAGATCGGCCTCCACGTGATCCCACCTGGAAACCATCGTGCTAAATTCCAGGTGTATTCATCACGATGAGTTAACTGACCTGCCCTTTCATTCTTACCTACCATCTCTCACTGGTGCCCCGCCAGCGTATACCGATAGAGCAGGCGGGGTTACCATTCCATTATCGCCGAATAAAAAAAAGCCACAATTTCCTTTGGCATAATACAGCGTATACCCGTAGCGCAAGCTGTATTTATTGTCCATCCTCTTGTATAGCTACTTACTTTTTTCTTTGCTTACCTTTCATCCCTTACACAGGCAGCTTGTATCAATACGGAAGCCTAATTATCATTCCACTATAATCTTTTAAAAAGTCCTTCAACGAATTACATGCATTTTTCTTTAACAGCACCACTAGCAATGAAGTGGCAATTGATAGAACTAAATCACATTAGTCATTTTAGTTCTTAAAACGCATTGCAGAGGCAGCACTAACGTTTATTCCCAAGATATTCTCTTAGTTTATTACTGTTTCTCTTTATTCAATAATTAACTAAGAACAAGAATTATATAAAAAGAAAAATAAAACAGTAAATCAAATGATTGCATTAAATCTTCTTATGCTAATATAATTAGCAAAAAGAGGAAGAGAGATATACTATCAGTTACTTTTATTCTCAATTCAAAGTCGGCTAATCTATAAAGAAATAATGAAGGTATTGATTGATGCTATCGCTAATGTAAATTTATCTATATTTAATTTAGTCTGGGATAATAATAAAATCGATAAAAGGTATTAACCGTATCGAATAAAGATATAATCACAGTTTAGATAATAATTAAAATTAATAAGTTCTAGTTAGAAACTTTTATCTATTTTTAAGATACATAATTAGAAGATTGTTTTTTTTTTTTATATTTGACATGATTATTACCAGCTTAAAGGATCTTTTTTTTTTCACATGCACAGTTATTTCGTTAAAAAGATATAACAAGACTTTTTACATAATACCTATTAATAACTGTTGGATAACATTTTTAAATAATCCGCTAAATGACATAATGGTAGATGTAGATAAAGAATAATATAGTATGCTTAAATTATAAAAAATATAAAATTATCATAAAAAATAATGAAGTTAACTTGCTCTGTATTCCTGATTTCTATCTTGATAAACAGTAAAAAAGAATTAAATGAAACGCTGCCTCGAAAGAAATAACTTGTCACTTTTATACAATTTTACACACATTCTACTAATTAATTTACATAACTTGTTCTTAAATTATATATTGTACCCACGGTTGTCATTATTTATATAACTATCATAATATTGTTCCTATAATCTAAGATTATATGTAAGGAATATACCAACTAAGTGGAACGAAAACACGTTGAGGCAAAATATTTACTGGCATTTATGTCAACTACATTTTTAAATATATTAAATACATGTTCCGATTATTTAAAAACTATTATCACTTGTTTTGTATGTAACTACGTCAATTTGAAATAAAATAAAAAGTTTGAGAATGGATTGTAAACATAATTCTTTATCTATGTACAAGAACGATGGATGATTTGGACCATCTGTCAAAATTGTATAGTACATTATAACACTTAAAATATTTTTTGTACATATCTATGTTACCATCTCTAGCCAATACTAAAATTTGTATCGTATACATGATGGATCATGGCCATCTTGTATAGGCGCCATGACAATTGTAGTTACAGCACCATTATAATAATAGCACTTCATTTTTATTTCATTTCTATCTGTATTTTGATAAATTATATAGTAATAAATAAAAATGTAAATCGATTTATGTTCAGAATGACATAACAGAAAGAACCAGCGGTGTTTTTAATACTATTTTCATTGAAACAGATAAATAAACAATAAAATTAATGTAGTTATATATTGTAGTTATATTATAGATAAACTTCGCATGTATTATCTAATTAATGAATTTACTTACTCATATAATAACAAAGGTGATTTAGTTATAGTATAATACCAATATTGATAAACTTGTAAAATTAACCAAAATCTGTTAGTATTGTTTTTATCATGGTTTTACTATTAATTAATATAAGCTCAAAATTGAATTATAAGTAGTTATACATTATGAAGACAAATAATATATAAACTTATGCATGAATAATTGGTTAATTATATTTGTAATATCCAATTTTTTTAAATTATCAGCATTTAAAATTAATAATAATATATAAATAGGGTTATTTATTTTATACGTATATTATGTGCGCATGTGTTCTTTAAATATTAACTTTTTTTAGATTTATTTCGGCATCAAACTTGTAACTGTTGTTTAAAGTGCCATGGATAATTTGCAGTATTTATTTATCAAAAAGTGTGGTTTAAAATTAAGGTACCGCAAAATATAGTAATTATACATAAATATCAGCTTTGTTGTAAATGACTTTCAAAAAATTTGAAAATTTTACGTTATAAATTAGCTGTGTCTTTTATGATAACAATCGATATTAATATTTTAGTGACAACACTACGAATTTTTATTAATCCATTGTGTTATCGTTTTGAAAAGGTAACATACATTCATATTCCAAATATAGTTAATATAAGGCCACTGTTAACTCTTATGTAACATAGTGATTACTTGCTCTGGGGTGTGCTATACAATAATAGGTATAATTATTCGTTAACGTGAAACGGAACGTAACATAGTACAGTTTGGTTTGCCCTATTTGTAACGCTCGTACACGCCCAGAAATACCAGAAAACTACATAAAAATATCAAAACATTAACTATGAGAATATACTGATAGTGATTTCTTTTTTTTTATTTTTGTTATTGTGTTGTCAATCAGTTCCTGGAGATGTCCGTTAGTGCGAGTGCAGAGAACCTTTCTACCGATGCACAGGTACGATCCCTTTTGTGATAAAAAAATCGTGATTCACTCGTGTTTTCCATGTGTGTTTTAGTTGGTATCCAATTTTGGTGGTACTACGCATTATTCTTATATTTATGAAGCAGTTTCCTTATGATAAGTAATTTATTATGACTCATTATGAGGGGTGCTAATACGGAAATTGTGACCCACTGGTCACGTCTACTATAACTGCCGAGAGGTATCCGACTATGTGCTGGGTTCTAAACAATATTTTTATGAATAGCTAGTATTAGTACCAATCACTTCATATATAATCTTGCTACACAATTTCCCGTTTTCCCTACATAACAAACTGCAAAAACAAGATTGCCTTATGAATTATTCAGTAAAGCTGTTTGTAATATTTTTATTATTCTAATTCTCTTTGTTCTGTCTCGTTCTTCAATTGTTTATATATGTGGAGTAGCATTTTTTTGGAAATCTAAGAGTAAATGAACCTGATGACCCTTGATTACATTGCTGATAACACAATTTGTTGACTAGGTCATTACTTGTCAGGAGAGTTTTTACTTTATATGACCTAGTTATTTGTCATATGTGCTTATAATATTTATCTTTTTTTTTTTAAATATAATATTAATTATTGGATTGTATTTAGTCTATCAATTATTAGGTGAATAGGTTGAATCACTGTAGGACTGGAATTATGATAATTTATAATTAAAAAATTTTTTTTTAATTGGAGCAAAAGAACAGAAGTTCTGAATAGATTCCATTTGTCATTTATTTTCTTTTTATTGGTATTTTACTTTTGTTTAAGTTAGTTGTAGTTAGTTTCAAAATACATAACATCATCTCAGAAATCTTTTTATACTTTGAAGATTATTAACTGTCAACAGAGTTGTGATGGAGGCTCCATGTGCCTTGAGCTCGCATTGGAGGGGGAGCGACTCTGCAAGGCGGGCGATTGTCGTGCAGGAGTCGCCTTCTTCCAGGCCGCCATACAGGCTGGCACCGATGACTTGCGCACCCTCAGCGCTATCTATAGCCAACTTGGAAATGCTTATTTTTATCTTGGCGACTACAACAAAGCAATGCAATACCACAAACATGATTTGACTCTAGCTAGGTTAGTGACTATTTGTACAGAAAATTTTAAATCTGTGAATTATTAATAGAATAGAATAGAAAATAGAATAGAAAATCATTTATTCAAATAAACTTACATTGAAGCACTTTTGAAAAGTCATTACATTTTTGTTAATCTACCGCTCGTTCGGAAAGCTGTCTCATCACAAGAAGAACGAGCAAGAAACTTGCGTGTTGCTCTTTTAAATAATTTTATTATTACTTTACATTTTTAAGTTTAAGTGTGTGAATACAAACCACCAATATATACTATAATATTATTATGAATCATAATTGAAATTATTTTAATAGTAAAATATTTAATATATTGTTTTTCTTAATTTAATAGATTTGTAGAGTTATGTAATTTCATACCCTAACTTATAATTATATTAAATTCTTGTTACAATCAACTCGGTAATAAAAAAATTGATTCCCACAATATCAGAATTACCAGATTTCCCTGGTTATATAGATTATAAAATTATTGAGTTAAATAAATAACTATAGCTGAATTTATTTGCTGGAAAATATAACATATCAAAACAGTTACTGTGACTGACTTCCTATCAGAGCAGTTAGCCTGTTTACCATTCTAAGTTGTATACAAAAACATTTGATACTACTTTAAATTTGTAATACCTATATTTTAAATTTACAATGTCAGTATTTTAAATTTATAATGTCAATAATTCAAATTTGTTTCTACAGGACAATGAATGATAAATTAGGCGAGGCAAAAGCCTCTGGAAATCTCGGGAACACACTCAAAGTGATGGGCAAGTTTGCTGAGGCCATTCAGTGCTGCAAACGTCACTTGGAAATCTCACGGGCTCTCGGTGACCGTCTGAGTGAGGGTCGAGCGTTGTACAATTTGGGAAATGTGTACCATGCTCAAGGCAAGCAGCTGGGCAGAGTTGGTCAAAACGACCCCGGTCACTTTCCGCAGGAGGTCCGAGACTGCCTCATGCAGGCGGTTGAATATTACGAGTGAGTTAATTCATAAAATTTGTATGTATTTTCAATTACTGAAACTTAAAACTTCATTGCAATTTTGTAACTGTAAGAGAAACATATCTTTATAATATAATATCTTTTAGATCTCCTTTCCTTCTTTACTTTTAGCCTGTACAGGTAACTCTGTCCCACTTCTGTGTCTGCCTTTAAACTTTGCTTGCATATTTGGTTATTTTGCTATGTTTGAGTTTGACATTCGAGACATGACAATGAAATTACAGGGTATGTAGTTTTTTTTTTTTTTGATGGATGAAAATGGTATGGTAACCCCGCCTGCGCTAACGGGATACGCTGGCGGAGCACCAGTGAAGGGTGATAGATGAGAATGAAAACAGGCCAGTTAGCCCATCATGATGAATTCATCAGGAATTAACCATGATAGTTTCCAGGGCGCACCGCTAGGAGGTCGACCTGGTTGGGTATATTGCTAGCAATGGGATTCTCAGTCTCCATTACTAACAATCCCTTTCCCCCAGGGTTTGTAGTTATAACATCTTAGTTCTCATACATGGTAATGTATGAGGAGGTACCATGGGCAAATAGCCATACTTTCTTCTGTGATGTGTCCATGGTGCTAAGCATACCTATAGGTGACGGTTACGGCTTTCTATCAAGTGGGCAGTCAGCTTATTTGCCATTCTATGTTGTTTTAAAACAAACATACTGGCTGGTGAGTGTGATAAAAGCAACTATTATCCTTATATATTCCATACCTAGCAGTAGGTCGTATCGTCGTCAATGCGTCATATTATGAATTGAGCACACAATTGATTCCCGATCATAAATTAGACTTTATAAAGGAAAATATGTAGGCATTTTCTGATTGTCTATGTCTTTAGTTGGCCATGCAAACTGCTTATTGTGCTAGTATATTGTGATTTTGTCTTTTTTAGTATGTGCCTTTTTTTTTCATTTACAACGTAAAGGGCCAAATTTTTATTTGGCCATTTATGTTGCCCTTTTTGTTGCCTTTACAAGCGTACAATTTTACTTTATCTATTTATTCTTTATTGACCACATTACAAAAAAAATGTCTGGTACAAAAGGCGGATTTAATGCTATATAGCATTCTTCCATGCTTAGTTAGTTGCATTCGAATCAACTGTGTGTTATTCCCTAAAAATGACATGTTTATAATTAAAATATATGTAGCGAGTCAGCATAGTATGTCCAAACATAAAGTGGAGAATATTTGTTTTCTACTTGTTTACTGTAAATGTTTATTAATTCCGCTATTTCAGTGTTCATTCAGAATCGTGTGGTCACATATTAAGCAATTAAATAAAAGGTAAAATTTTTTAAATTATAATAATTAAGTCTTTTGTCCCCAGAGAGAATCTAGAGTTGATGCGTAGTTTAGGCGACCGTCAAGCGATGGGTCGAGCGTGCGGCAACCTCGGCAACACTTGCTACCTCCTAGGCGACTTCGCCCGCGCCATCCGCTACCACACGGAGCGGTTGCAGATTGCTCAAGAGTTCGGTGACAAGGCGGCTGAGCGTCGCGCGAACAGCAACCTCGGCAACTCTCATATATTCCTCGGACAGTTTGAGAACGCTGCTGAACATTACAAGTGGGTATAAGTCATTTTATATACTTGTTAATAACTAGATTTTTTAAACAGATGGAGATGAAATGGTGCACTCGCCTATGCTAACTGTACACAATGACGGGAAATCAGTGGAGGATGAAATCAGGTCAGTCTATCATGGCAAATTTGAAAGATGTTTACCATGACGGTTCTTTTCTACAACTTTCAAATAATTAGAATTAAAATAGGAACTGTTTTAAAGGCATACAATACACTACCTTCGTGGCGATGTAGTAGATAAGTTGCTTTGTATAGATAAGGTCCTAGGTGCGATTCCCAGTAAGCCAAATTTAAGAAAAAAAAATTCTCTGAATTTAGTCAGGTCTGTGGGTCCTGGTCAGTCCATAGATGTTAGTACCTGTTTCCTAATCAGGCTATCCTGTGTACTACTTACTTTACCGTATGTGGAGATCGAATCCGCGACCACAATACCAAGATCGTGCATGAACAAGGCAGTGATACAATAGGCACTTTAACGTGATACTCAGGCGAATGTTTGGTACTTACTTGCATAATAGCATTAATGAGTTGGCCATAACGATCGAAGCACCTCGCTTACGTATATAAATTGCATTATTAATTATTTATATTACGTATGCAATATGTGCGTTACATCATAACTCACTCGTTCTGAGAGCTGTGAATGTAGCTACATGTACCAATATTCATTGAGACAATTTAAGAGCCCACTGTACAAATGGCTTTTGGACAAGTGTTATTATTCAATTAAAGATTTGTTAGACTAGGAAATAAATTCACTTTATAAGCAGATATATAATATTTTGTTAATAGTATTTTAAAAATAAATTACCATAAATATAAAAATTTTGCATGCCGTTGTTTTGGGCAAAACACGCCTGTTCCTAACATATTGTTACTACCATCTGTATACCGTGTTTTTCAGCAAATATATTATTATTATTATAATATATATCTATATTTACAGAGTTTTACTACTTCAAAAAGGATGAGTTTCTCAATTTGTCTGTATTTTTTGTGCGTGTATGCTACGCGATGTTTTCATCAATTCTGAACTGAATTGGACAATTGTTTTTGCAATAGTGTATTAAAAATAATTATTGAAAAAAGAAATGTCCTCAGGAATAGCAACGCATGGGGGGTATCGTGGGCGAAACAGTATACTCTGTTATGTCCATGGTACTGCACATGTCTATAGGCGACGGTTACCACTTTCCATCAGGTGGGCCGTCAGCTTTTTTGCTGAAAAAAAAATGTATGGATACAGATGAAATTAATGTAAATAAAACTAGATTAATACTATTATGTTTGAATTATAATTTAAGGATTGATAATACAATTATTTGTTAATACATATTTGCGAACGTTATTATATATTGTTGTAATGTATTTTTAATTCAAAATTCAAAATTCAAAAATCATTTATTCATGTAGGACATTTTAGCCGCTTATGAACGTCAAATTTTTACATTATAATTTTATATTTACCCTACCGTCCAGTTCGGTATATAGATCCAATTGAGAAGAACTGGCAAGAAACTCAATTGAATTACTTTTTTTTTTTTAAAGCCAGTTTATTTACAATGTATATTTATATAGGTGTCTATGTCTTACATTAAATGAAAATTCAGTGCATGAACGATATGCGAAGCGAATTGGTTTATTGCATATAGGTGCTGTCAATATTATATTACAGCGAGTGAAAATGAACACAGCTAAGTGAAGCGGCGACGACGAACGTTTTTTTTTTATGCAACTTAGAATTGTAAACGGCTGAGGGCCCATCTGATGAAAAGTAATTTAATTGGTGAAAATGGAATGGTAACCCCGTCTGTGCTATCAGTATGTGCTGGCAGGGTATCAGTGAGGGATGATAGGTGAAGATGAACGAATAGTTTCTATGGGGAACCGTGTCAAGGTCGACCTGATACTGTGTATATTGCTATCGGGGCTGTTAGACCCCATTACTAACAATCCCTTTCCCCCCGGCCTAGTGTGCTTGTTAGGTGTATTACAAGATGTCAGTGGATGCAGGTGGCTCAAAACTCTATGGCATTTTAGAGACAGGCTAAGATCGGCTATGGACAAGTAACGACTGAAATATCTTCAGATTTGAAACTGCGACATATGCTGAGTTAGCAGTCCTTTGCACAAACACTGCTACATTCATTTTGTTTTTTATAAGTTTTTTCTTTTATTCAAAATTAAAAGTAAAATAGTAATGTTATTATATAATTGTGTAATCTTTATTATTATGTTGTTTTGTTATATGTAATATGTATAATTTATATTATCACTGTATGTGTAAATAAATAAATAAATAATGCTAGCAACGGTACCAAGTGGGAAATAATAAATATACCAAACAATTGATCTAGCCTTTAACTGGGTGTTTCTCCCATTCGCACCCTATTCTCTCTGCCTACCTCAAAAGGGACTTTGTTGATAAATAAATAATATAAAAACGAAGAAAGCTGAATATATAAGAGAGAATTCGTTCATGCTCTGCTTACCCCTTATGAAACGTGGCGTGCGTCAATTCCTAGTGTTATATATAAATGCGAATTACTATTGCGACATATTCGAATTCATTGAATATGTATCAGTGAATATTTGTTTATGCCAACATATGTAAGTCATTGGCGAAATATCTGAACTGAACTTTATAATACTGATAAGGTTATTATTATAGTATTATTATTCGCATACGCGGTTTTTTTTTTTTAATGGATGATAATGGGATGGTAACCCCACCCGCGTTATCGATATACACCGGCGGGGCACCAGTGAAGGATGATAGGTGAGGATGAAGCAGGTCAGTTAGCCCATCGTGACGAATTCAATAAGAATTGTTCACGATGGTTTCCAGGGGGAACCACGTGGAGGTCGACCTGATTCGATATTGCTAGCAATGTCGAACTCCATTGCTAACAATCCCTTTCCCCTCTCGCATACGCGGTTAGTTACATGATTTTGTTTATATATTTTTTTTATTAGTGACTTCTTTTTTTTTTCCTTATACTCTGTAATGTATTTTTTTTTATATACAACGATGATAATAATGTGGTAATATAGTATGAGTTTACGGTCCACTGTAAATGGCTATCCAAAGCCCATATATTTGCAACACTAGGGTTGTCACATGTGTATTGCCAACGTTGAAGGAATCTTGTGTAAGTTTTCAAGAAATGGTCAACAATAAGCTAGTGAAAACTATCCAAGTTCAGTGGAACTAAATTTCGCAAGCCCCAACGCTCAAAAAGAATCCAAAAACTCTCTGATCACAAGCTACATTTTATGAGGAAAAGGTGTGAATTTTGGTTCCAGTCTTCAACGTCTACAATATAGGTGGCTCAATAGGCAAATCTCCAAATGTATACGGCGTGATATAGGCTAGTTCTATACTATATGCATTGAACAGGCAATAGAGCTGAACCAAGGCTCCGAAGTGTTCGCCAGAGATTTGGCTATTGGGCGAAGCCAACTGACAAACTTGAAGACCGACACCAGTCATATAATTTCCGCCGAATCTGAGATTTTGGCTGAGATTGAGAAGTTCTATAGACAGCTGTACACAACGTCGTTAACACCGCGTACCAATGCGAATAACGACCAAAGAGCTAAAGTCCCCCGACACTATACCGATGATATCTCTGACGTCAGTTTGCAGATTAAAATGAATCTCAAATAGCTTAAAAGGGAAGACACCAGAGGAGAACGGAATTACAGCAGGGCTTCTGAGAACAGGTGGCAAACCATAGCCTCGGGGGTAACATCCATAACGATGTTACCCCCGAGGCGTAGAGCAGAAGTGCGGTAGTCCTATTCTTCAAGAAGGGTAACAATACTCTCTTAAGAACTATAGACCGATATCAATTATGAATCGCGTCTACGCACTGCTTCGAGAGTCTTTCGCGCAAACTAGATGACTTCCAACCACCTGAACAAGCTGGCTTCCGAAAAGGCTTTAGTACCATAGATCACATATATGCGCTACGGCAGATTGTACAAAAGACCTAAGAATATAATTTGCCACTATGTCTGGTGTTTGTGGACTGTGAAAAAGTCTTTGATTCGGTCGAGACATGAACAGTACTACTGTCCCTCCAGCGGTGCCAGATTGACTATAGGTATATCGAAGTATTGAAGTGTATGTACAATAAAGCTGGGATGTCTATCCGAGTACAGAACTAGTGTACGAAACCCATCCCAGTGCAGAAAGGTGTAAGACAGGGTGACGTCATACCCCCGAAACTCTTCACAGCTGCATTGAAAGATGTTTTCAAACTCTTGAACTGAAAGATATGGTATAAGCATCAATGGGGAATACATCACTCACCTTCGATTTGTCGATGATATAGTAGTCATAGCGGAATTTCTGGAGGACTTGAATACTATAGTACAATGACCTCAGTAGTGCTTCTCAACAGGTAGATCTTAATATAAACATGGACTAGATTAAAATCATGTCTAACGTCTATGATACATCTATACCTGTTATGATTGAAAACAGTACACTCGAAGTTGTTGACGAATATGTTTACCTGAGACTTGTTCAACGAGGTAAGTCCAACTTCGATTGAGAGGTCAACCGACGAATCCAACTTGACTGGACACCGTTCGGAAAACTACGCCACATATTCTCATCCAAAATATCTCAAAATTTTAAGACGAAGGTCTTTAACCAGCGCGTGTTGCCAGTGATGACTTATGAAACCAAAATATGGTGCTACACGGTTGCCTGTATGCAAAAACTTCAAATTACTTAGCGTGCTATTAGGAGAGCTACGCTCGGAGTTTCTTCGCGTGACAGAATACAAAATAAAAAAAAAATGTCCGCAAAAAAAAAAAAAAACAAAGTAACCGACATAGCCCAAAGATTAAACAAGATGAAGTGGCAATGGGCTGGTCACATAACTCGAAGAACCGACAACCGATGGGGAAGAAAAGTTCTTGAGTGGCGACCTCGTACAGGCGATCGCTGTGTGGGTCTCCCGTCTAAATGGAGTAACAACCTCAAATATAATAACAGAGGGAGACTTTGTACAAAAGTCGTTTGCTTGGATACCTATGTTCCATTTTTTATTTTAACCGTAAAGCAGTTGTGTTTGCATGGCTGTGTTTCGGTTTGAGGGGTAGGATATGACAGTGAATTTACAGGGTACAGAGGATTAACACCTGAGTCCTCAGGAATGGCAACGCATGGGGGGTATCATGGGCGAAACAATATACTCTGTTACGTCCATGGTACTGCTCATGTCTACAGGCGACGATTACCACTTTCCTTCAGGTGGCCCATCAGCTTGTTTGCCATTCTAAGTTGTATAAAAAAATATATATTGCAGGGAGTCAGTGCAGGGGACTTAGAATTGTTCTTTGTGTCAGTCTATGGGGGACGCTTTTGTTCAGCAGTAGACAGATGATGGCTGAGATGATGATGATAAAAATGTTTAAATAATGCCTTTAGAATATATTTTTATACAGAAGTATATTCTATCTCCTTTCCTATAGTGCTTTGTTCTATAAAAATTATGGTTATACATATTATACATATATTCTGATTATTTCTTGTAATTGTTTATATTTATAATAAGTTTACTATTGTAATCTTTTGGAGGTAATAATAAAGAGTATCTATCTATCTGTCTATTATACTGTGAATCTAACGGCACATTTGCCTTGTCTGCCAATTCTCAGGACCTTTTTATGAAATGGGAAATCCCATTTTCAGAAACGTCTCTCAAGATCAATGCGCTGCGGGGGTCGCCATAATGTTAAATATTTTCAATGTCTTCAACAGACGAACCCTGGCATTGGCTGAGGAGCTCGGCGACGCGGCCGTGGAAGCCCAAGCGTGCTACTCCCTCGGGAATACCTACACTCTCCTGCGGGAATACAGGATCGCGGAGGAATACCACGCTAGACATCTGACAGCCGCCAGGAAGCTCCAGGACCGCGTCGGGGAGGGCCGCGCGTGCTGGTCCTTGGGGAATGCTCACGCTGCTCTGGGGAACCACGAGAAGGCCCTGTATTATGCTAATGAGCATTATAATATATCTAAAGAGGTGAGTGTCTATCATAACCTCTGTAATAACCGACTTCAAAAAAGGAGCAGCTTCTTAATTCGGTTGTTAATTTTTTTTTTATATTTGTTACCTCATAACTCCGTCATTTATAAACCGATTTAGAAAATTATTTTTTTACATGAAAGTATATACTTTCGGATTGCTTCATTGGAAATTTTATCAAATTCGGTTCAGTAATAAATTTTTAAATAAAAATAATTGGTTTTGCTACGGCTGAAGTCGGTTTTTTTTAAACATATTTTTAAAGTCTTTATTTTTACATAGTTATATTTATTTGTCTGTAACGTACAAACATACGACCGAGACAAAAGCCTTGGGTTTCAAGTAGGTAAATATAAGTTATTATATAATCGTTTGGCAGATGCTATCGTGTCGGATCAAAGGCTTAACATCTCTCTTGATCTAGCATCTATTTGTAGTCTTTATGTTTTTTAAAACCGAAAACATGTTTTGTTCATTAGTTACATAATATCGTACCATTATACCTGGCGAGACTAAAAGCATGCACCAGAGTGTCGCATGCCATCATAATAGAGATCTCGAATACAAATGACATGTTTTTTGGAAGTTTTAGAAGCCTGGCAGCATATGCACTCTCGCAGTGAAGTTTGTTCTTATTAGCATTATTAGACATTTGGAATAATTAAATTACGATTCAACCGTAGATTTCTCATATTTCCATTTATTCATTTTATTTCTTTTCTTATCTATAATTTTAAACCAATATTTTTTTATGGGAGAAAATGGTATGGTAACCCCGCCTGCGCTAACGGTATACGCTGGCGGAGCACCAGTGATAGGTGATAGATGAGAATGAAAACAGGTCAGTTAGCCCATCATGATGAATTCATCAGGAATTAACCATGATAGTTTCCAGGGAGAACCACGAGGAGATCGACCTGGTTGGGTATATTGCTAGCAATGGTATTCTCAGTCTCCATTACTAACAATCCCTTTCCCCCCTTTAAACCAATATTAAAAAGAGGAAATATTTGTTTATATGTTTCTTTTTTTTATACAACTGAGAATGGCAAACAAGTTCACGGCCCACCTGATGGAAAGTGGTAACCGTCGCCTATAGACATGAGCAGTACCATGGACATAACAGAGTATTACTGTTTCGCCCGTGATACTCCCCATGCGTTGCCATTCCTGAAGACTCGGGTGTTAACAGGAATTGTTTAATATATTAATGCGTGTGTTTCCTAGCTCGGCGATGTGCTTGGCATGGCGACAGCTCAAATGAACATCAGCGACCTCCGGAAGGTGTTAGGAATGCCGGCCGAGGCAGAGTCGCCGCCCGCGCCCTCTATAGAAGAGGACAGGACGCCGCGGACGCCGTTCAACGCTCTGCGGGTACGACGTCAGAGTATGGAGCAACTGTCGCTTATACAGGTCTGTATGCATTTGATACTAATAATTCATTTTTTTGTATGCAACTTAGAATGGCAAACAAGCTGACGGCCAACCTGATGGAAAGTGGTAACTGTCGCCTATAGACATGAGTAGTACCATGGACATAACAGAGGGTACTGTTTCGCACATGATACCTCCCATGCGTTGCCATTCCTGAGGACTCAGGCTTTATTCCTCTGTACCCAGTAAATTCACTGCCATATCCCACCTTTCAAACAGAAACACAGCCATGCAAACACAACCGCTTCACGGTTGAAATATGGTGGGATAGAGGTGCCCGAGTAAACGACTTTCGTACAAAGACTCCCTCTGGTGTGGTATATATCATATATTGATTTGTGGGCAGACAATTACTTCAACTTCATTAATAATCTAACTCGTCCATCATCACAGACAGGACAGTTCCAGCGAACATACCTTATGTTATGGTGATGAATCCAGGGTGTTTTTAGTGGATGTCACCATACCACATGACGAGAACGTCGTGAAAGTCGAAATCGAGAAAAAGGGGACATATCTCGACTAGGCTCACGAGGTGGCCGAAATGTGGAGGTTTACATCCACGGATATCATCCCAATCGTCAGTGATCGATCTTATCCCAACCAGTCTGAAACAATATCTCAGACGATTGGGATTCCAAGGCGGTCGACTTTGCTTCTGCTGGAAGTTAGTTTGCCAACGCCTATCCTTAAGAGAGAATATGTGAATATTTAAAAAAAAAATACCATGGTCCCTCAATTAAGTCGTTGGTATTATTGTATGGTCCTTATTATTATTATCGTAGTGGGTAACTTGTATTGCCACATTGTCGACTTAAGTATCAGATTTTTTTTTATCACAATACATTGCCAACATTTATTCTAGATTATAGATTTACTATGTCCACAGTTAAAAATAGGTGTCACTTGTATTTTAATCTCCTATAATCCTAAATAGAGGCATGCAAATGAATGCATGCATCTATTCAGCAACATTTTCGAGCTTATTACTTTATCTCGAAGGCTACTTCCTCCATTAATTGTTTGACTGGCACTTCAGTACGTTTCTTTCTAAATATTGGTTATTGTATGTTGTCATTGCAAACTATAGCCGACATGTGGTCCCGGCATAGAATAGGCCACCCTTCCCTTTCCCGTGGATGTCGTAAGAGGCGTCCAAGAGAGGGCGAGGGATGGGCAGTAGCATCTCTCTTAAAATCTCTTAAAACATCTCTAAAGCCTGATCCAATCCACCTGCCAAGCATGGGAATTACTGGCAGAACCCCTCAAAGTGGAGGGTTATGCCCAGCAGTGTACTATTAAGGGCTGATATAATGAAGATTGCAAAGTATACGAGGTCTGTCCGGAAAGTTCGTATAAAAGTGTTCTGGAATGCGAGAAAGAGGAGTGGGGAGGCCAGGTAAGCGCAGGACCCCTTCCTTATGTCCCTAACAATGCTTCAGTTCTGGTCTGACCGCCGTGCGGTGCGAACTGGCTTGTCACGCCATCTGTGAAGTTACCTCTTAACGAAACCCCGTCGGCATGGAGCCCGCTTCCGTTGAAGAGCAGCGCGTCGTAATCAAGTATCTCTCGAAACTCGGCAAGAATGGCCGTGAAATTTTTGCCGATCTCAGAACAGTTTATGGGGATGATGCTGTGAAGGAACCAACCGTCCACAAGTGGCTAAAAAGATTCAGAGAGGGCCGAGAAAGCGTTCAAGATGACCCACGTTCAGGACGTCCTTCCACTTCACATTCCGACGAAAACGTGGAAAGAATTCGAACTTGTGTTAATGGGGACCGTCGTTTAACGGTCAGACAGGTGGCTGAAGAGCTTAATTTGGGCAAAACCGTGGTCCACGAAATTCTAAGAAACGAACTTCAAATGAAAAAAATTTGCGCCAAGATCGTTCCGTGAGTTTTTGAGTAAAAATTCCATTACGGTGACCGAACACCCCCCTATTCGCCGGATTTGGCCCCGTGTGACTTCTTCTTGTTCCCAAAAACCAAATTGGTACTTCGGGGGCGGCATTTGGGGGACATAAATGAGATAAAAAAAGCTACGACGGGGCAGCTGAGAAACCTACAACCAGAGGACTTTCAAGGAGCCTTCTCACAGTGGAAACGGCGTTGGCACAAGTGCATTATGTCACAGGGGGAGTACTTTGAAGGGGATAAAATTGATTTACCTGAATAATTGTAAAATAAAATTTTTAAAAAACTTTTATACGTACTTTCCGGACAAACCTCGTATGATCATTGCTATTTTATTATTTTTATTTATATATTTTTTATTTATTATTTTTATATTTTATTAAGTATTTACATACATATCTAAATCCTCTATTTTACATTCAGATAACACCAGACAATAAGAAAAAAGAGTCCGAATTAGACAACGAGAAGAAACACGAAGTGGTCAGAACGGAATCCGAGGAGAACCCGGTGGATTCGTTCTTCGACCTGCTCAGCCGGTGTCAGTCGGAGCGGATGGACGAGCAGCGCGCCACGCTGAATGCCAACAAAGAGAACCGGCCTAAACCCAAGGGGTCCAACAACAAGCTACAGAGGTCGGCCAGCAGTGGGAACAAAAACCCAAGGTATGTGTAAGAATATCAATAATATCTGGTCAATTGAATTTTATGAAAATTTAAACAACCTAATGGTCGGTGGATGGTCGAAATTCAACCATAACATATATTGTAATAAATGAATTTATTATTGTTACGTTTGACATTCAGTAAGACTATAGACAAATGATATTAAAGGCAAACAATATTAATCTATTCTCAATTTGACCACAGACGTCAACAATATACAAAAGAGTATATATGCGTGTGTGTGTCAAATACATGGTAGTGTGTGTAATATTTTTTATTAATTTAATGTATTTTTTTGCATAATTAAAAAAATAATAACAACATTCTGCACTCCTCTATATAACGAGGAAGTCCTGAAAAGAGTGAACGAGAAAAGAACATTAATTAAAATAATAGAGAATAGAAGAGGCAAAATGCTGGGCCACCTTATACGACATGACGATTTTTTAAAGAGCATAGTAGAAGGAAAAATAGAGGGCAAAAGAGGAAGAGGAAGACCGAGGAATAACTACATGGGACAGATAAAAGAAACACTAGGTGTCATGTCGTATAGGGAGATCAAGGATATGGCCTGGGATAGAGCTGGCTGGAAGATGATGCATGAGTTAGTTGCACCGACAAGGGGAAACTCTTAAATGAAAAGAGAGACTCCTCTATATAAACTATAAGTGTGCCAAATTTCATACTTCTCTGTCCGCACAAATTTCGTAAAAAGGGAAACAAAGTTTTTCCTTCGCGTATTAATATATAGATAAAGTCTTCAGTTATGTTAGTGGTACAGATTAAATTCAATTAATTTATTGAACGTTTCGACTTGTTACTGATTTCGTCTAGCAAATGTTTGTGTGATAAATTCAACAAATTTTGGTTCCTTTACATTGAGTTCTAATTAGTCTGGCCATAAAAACTGTTACATAAACATTTTTCTTTTTTTTTTCAACTTTTTAATAATTTGGATTTTTTTTTTTATACAACTTAGAATAGCAAACAAGCAGACGGCCCACCTGATGGAAAGTGGTAACCGTCGCCTATAGACATGAGCAGTTCCATGGACATAACAGAGTATACTGTTTCGTCCATGATACCCCCCATGCGTTGCCATTCCTGAGGACTCAGGTGTTATTCCTCTGTACACTGTAAATTCACTGTCATATCCCACCCTTCAAACCGAAACACAGCCATGCAAACACAACTGCTTGACGGTTGAAATACGAATGGGACAGACGTACCCAAGCAATCCCCTCTGGAACACGTTTATTAATTTAAAAAAGTTCAAAATCAAAGATTTTGAGCCATTTCACATATTTTTTCGTGTTTACTATCAAATAACAATATGGAATGAGGTGTTAAAGAAAATAGAATTGCAGTGATCGCCTTGCACAAAGTGGGTATGGAGCTGTCGGTCATATTCCAGATAATTACAGACTGTGTACGTTTATAACTGCATATAAATTTTCTTATTCGAGCGCCTAAGTTTGGACTACATCAGGGCAATTTTTATTTTTAAGGCTTCTTTGAAGAATGAATATTGTGCAACTAAGCCACTCCTTTGCTGGTTATTTAACTTGAAATACTATTTCTTGCCAGAACTACTTTTAAGTAAAAATAGTATTTACGATATTTTTTTTTATATAACTATAGTGGTAAACAAGCATACGACTCGTCTGATGGTAAAAGCAGTTACCGTAGCCTGTAGACTATCCTCCCATTCATAATCCTTAAAAAAAACTAAAGTTTTGGTGAATGTAACACTCATCAACTCTTGAATAAAATAGAACTTTTCACTTTTCCATACGATTTTTCTGACATTTTCATTCATACAAACTTTAACCTGACAATTACAAACAATATTAAAAGAATTC
Organism: Galleria mellonella; assembly: GCF_026898425.1. Taxonomy (NCBI): domain Eukaryota; kingdom Metazoa; phylum Arthropoda; class Insecta; order Lepidoptera; family Pyralidae; genus Galleria; species Galleria mellonella. Next base: position 14,469,599 of record NW_026442079.1, on the reverse strand, counting down.
GCCAAGTAGTTGCAGACGTTCTGAAGTGATGGGCTTACAATATACACTTTACAATTTATTTTTATAGGGGGGAAAGGGATTGTTAGTAATGGAGACTGAGAATCTCATTGCTAGCAATATACCCAACCAGGTCGACCTCCTCGCGTTTCCCCCTGGAAACTATCATGGGCTAACTGGCCTGTTTTCATTCTCATCTATCACCCTTCACTGGTGCTCCGCCAGCGTATCCCATTAGCGCAGGCGGGGTTGCCATGCCATTTACACCCATCAAAAAAAAATTGATTTTTATTTTGGGGTATTGTTAATAATAGGATTAAAGGCCCCATTGCTAACAATATACCTTATCAGATCGACCTTCACGCGGTTCCTCCTGGATCCTACCAACCATCTTGATTTTTTGTGAATTCATCACTATTGGCCAACTGACCTGCTTTCATCCTCACCTATCATGCCTCACTGGTACCTCGCCAGTGTATACCGTTAGCGCAGGCGCGGTGACTATTCCATTATCGTCCATTAAAAAAAAAATAGATTTTTATTTATATAATAAAATGTTATATTGATAAGTAATCTGTCACTTGAAGAATGCATCTCTCAAAAGGCTATTTATGGCTAAAACCGGCGTATACGTCACGTGTTGACATTTATCTGCCCCTCTTAAATCCCCCTTATCACGTCTCAATCAGTACACGCTGATAAACAATCCTTACCCGATCGTTCGCGTTGCCGAATGGCCGACTCTGTGTACAGAATTTATATTCATTTATAAAGAAACATTTTTAATATCTCAGTAAATGAGACGGTTTCTTTGTTACACACTGTTTGTTTTGTGGCAATGACGGATGACAATCCAAATATAGAATCTGTAACGTATGTATTAATTTGTTTTAATTTTTATTTTATTTTTATTTATTTCCAATTAGCCACACCAACAAATAACATTTTTTTGTGTAGCACGCTGATATGCATACCTATAGCAGGCGTACACAACATTGACTACAGATTACATGCATATAAATGTCATAATATAATTAATATAATAAATTAAATTTACAATTACATATTCTTTATTAAAAAAATCAATTAAATATAAAACAATACTGGGCAATGCCATCAAATCTACATGGTGTTCAGTACCTTACCGCGAAACACTGCCAACGAGCCATGGCTTACGTCTATATCCGGATCTAAACCGCATATATGATTATAGTTACTGCATATTCTTGCAAGCGGAGCATTCAATGCTAAATTAGTTTTGCACAGTGGCACATACAATATCTTATTGATGGGATACCTAGGGATACTGTGAGGGACTACATATTTAATTTCACTCAAAAGCTCGGGACAGTCCATGTCATGATGCGTAATCTTATGGAGAAATACCAATACATGATTTTAATCGATATAAATGTGATATTTCCATTTAAAAATTTGAAAAGGAAGTTGTGTGTTTCGCCCAAAATATATACGGAAACTACTATTAAATCATTTTGAAGGCAATCTAAAACGTTGGCTCCAGGAGAAATGTTTTTATTCCAAAAAAGAATTTGTAAAATTAATTTTGACATGTTAATTTTTTAAATGAATGTATCTCATAGGAATTATTTTGATTGTAGTTAGAAATATTGTTAGTGTAACGTCTGGAAATATCTGAAATGTATACAAGTAAATAATACTACCATTTTGCACGCCATTGAAACAATGTTAGCCACGTTATATGTGATTTTATAACATTAATTAACCCTTCTTTGCATAATGGTGGAAATTTCCATCATAACATTGAATGCCCAAAAATTATATAAAAGACCAAGTTCACTTAAAGTTGATCGTGTCTGGATACCTTTTTATTGTTCATTGCAGAAAAAAAATATAGCTGTCAAATTAATTTTCTTAATCATTTTTCCTTTAATTTTGAACATGAATTATATCACCTTGATTTATTTCACCAATAAAAAAAAATTATGCAAAGAAGAGTCAAGATCTATTTCAACTATATTTATGCATGTATATTATAATTGTTGTTGTGTCCACGCCAGTCCAAACGACGCAATGCTGGACATGATCACGGACCTACAATCGGAGAGGATGGACTCCCAACGCGCCGAGCTCCGTCCCGTGCCGAAGAAACTCAGCAAGGAGAGTAAAGGCACCTCCCTGCCAGGGCTCCGCACGCAACAGACTACCTCCACGAAGCCGGAGGACGACTTCCTGGACATGATCGCTCGCGTACAGGTAATGTAATGTACTAAATCATCGACTAACATCATGCACATTTGTCATTCAAGTAATCATTTAGTGTGTAACGGGCTTTGTCCAATAAGTGTTTTTTTAAATAACAGTTTTAAAAGGTTGTTTCAACATATCCTCCGGTATCTTAATATAACATTTAATGCCCATTCCTATAAAAGACCTAATAACTTTTTCTATAGAAAGTTTACTTCACAACAGCTAGTTTATATTTGTATCTAGTGTTAAGATTATTGTGATCGCTATTCTGCATATTAGCTATTAACTGTCCACCGCTGAACAAAGGAGCTTCGTGATACTTGCAAATTATAGATTCAGAATTTATTCTCAGCAAAAACAATATTATCAAATCCAGAGGGAGACTTTGTACAAGTCGATTGCTTCGGTAGCTCTGTCCCATTAGTGTTTCTACCGTGAAGCAGTCGTGTTTGCATGGCTGTGTTTCGGTTTGAAGGGTGGGATATGGCGTGAGTTTACTGGGTACAGAGGAATAACATCTGAGTCCTCAGGAATGGCAACGCATGGAGGGTATCATGGGCGAAAAAGTATACTCTGTTATGCCTATGGTACTGCTCATGTCTATAGGCGACGGTTATTACTTTCCATCAGGTGGGCCGTCTGCTTGTTTGCCATTCTAAGTTGTATAAAAAAAAAACGAAAATAAAATTCTCAAAAAATAGAACATGTATCTATAGTATAGTAGTAATGGAAAGCGTTATGCAATAATAGGTACATAACTTGTACCATATAGTGTTCTTGGCAAGTGGTAGGAAAAAACTATTAGTATTGTTTTGAGACAATACTAACACTAGTTTTAAGGAATTATCATTTATCAAGCATTAACCGTCAACTGCTAAAGAAAAGTCTCTCCCTTGGAGGGTTTTTTTTTTGATGGGTGAAATTGGTATGGTAACTCCGCCTGCGCTAACGGGATACGCTAGCGGAGCACCAGTGAAGGGTGATAGATGAGAATGAAAACAGGCCAGTTAGCCCGTCATGATGAATTCATCAGGAATTAACCATGATAGTTTCCAGGGAGAACCGCGAAAAGGTCGACCTGATTGTGTATATTGCTAGCAATGGGATTCTCAGTCTCCATTACTAACAATCGTTACGTTTGGGGTTTACGACATATAAATATACTAAATACGAGAGATACGTCTGCAAAAATAGAAAATACTAACTATTCTCTGTTCTAGAAAGTGGGAAACAATCCCTTTCCCCCCTATCCCTTGGAGGGATTTGCCAGTAATTGTCACGCTTCGCAGGCGGATCGGCAACCGCGATTAGGTTTTAGAGATGTTTAAAGCGGGAGGCTGCTGCCCAACCCTTAATCGCCTCTTACGACATCCACGGGAAAAAAAGGTGTGGCCTATTCTCTGCCGGGACCTCACGACAAATAATAATAATAACGTAATATTATTACAGGGATCCCGTCTAGAAGATCAGCGTTCAGAATTGCCTCGCCCAAAACCGGAAGAGCGGCCCAAGACTGTGCCGGATGATGACTTCTTTGCACAGCTGATGCGCGCGCAGGCCGGCCGCATGGAGGACCAGCGGGCGACGGTAATGTATTATAAGCCACTATTATGTACATTAATAAATTATTTACAACAATCGACAATCAAAAAAGTATACAATAGTCAAATCGATAAAGCATAACTATATCTGTTTGTCTCCCATTCGCGTTTCCGCCGTGAAGCAGCCACGTTTGCATGGCTGTGTTCAATTTTGATAGTAAAAAAATTACACGATATAGAAGTGTAACCACCTTAATCTATGGGCATTTTAGTTTACTCTGTGACACTCATGGTACTTACCGTTTATTTTTGTATGTTACCATGAGATGGGCTATAAAGATGGAATGGTTTGGTATGGTATTCCAAGTTACGTTAGGAAAAAAAGTGACAATAATTTAAGACTTTCACAAATATTGCGGCTTCGGTTAAATAAATAAATCTGTACAAATATAAACGAAGATAACTGTCCAAATATTACAAGCAATAGTAATTTAAAATTGTGTTCCAAAAACGACTATGAACTACCAATTATGGGGGGAAAGGGATTGTTAGTAATGGACACTGAGAATCCCATTGCTAGCAATATACCCAACTAGGTCGATCTCCTCGCGCTACCGCCTGGAAACTATCATGGTTAATTCCAGATGAATTCATCACGATGGGCTAACTGGCCTGTTTCCATTCTCATCTATCACCCTTCACTGGTGCTCTGCCAGCGCATCCCGTTAGCGCAGGCGGGGTTACCATTTCATTTTCATCTAATAAAAAAAATATGCAAATACCAGTTACTTTAATTTTATAACTAAACTACTAGACCATTTTTGATAATATTTCTATAAGAGCAAAGTCTAAGTACATCCTTTCAGGTAAAGAATTTTCCAAATCGATTTATAACTGACAGAGTTATGAGGTAACAAACAAAAATATACAATTAAATTGAAAACCTTCTTTTTATTTATTTATTTGAAAATTACTCACCACACTTACAGTCTCCCAAAACGTGTAGTGAGCCACAGGTTTATTTTACAAACTTACAAATGTTGTACAACATTTAAAAAATATATCTATTTTGTCATTAAATATGTCAATATCTGGCTGCTGAGCAATCAGAGAATTGAGCAGAGAAATAGCCTGATACGTGGGAGCGAACTGAGCAGTACAGGTGCGAACCGGTGGTGCCGATAGTAGTCGACAAGCACGCAATCGCATGCAGCGTTGGGGTGCGTACAGAGAACAACGGCTAAGAGTTGCAGGATTGTCTATTCCGCCGTTGAGCAACCGATAATAGTGCATCATCAAATTGCACTTTCGCCTTACCTCGAGCGTTTCTAGACCTACCATACCGGATACGATCAGTGATGGGTACAAAACATTTTTGAAGTCGGTTGAGAAGAACATGTACATATTGATAAAATAGCGCAATAAAAAAAACTTATTGATCCAAGTGAGGGCGCTAAGCTCGCCTCCTCTACTCTGGATTCAAATATGCTCGGCAAAATGTGAGTGTCGAATTCACTTCAACAACAGTAGTCGATTAACGTCTCTGACTACCCCATCACGACTACAGTTGTGAACATATTTATATTTTGGTTTTAAAATTGCATAGAGCAAGAGATGAATCTACACTAATATTATAAAAAGGAAAGATTTGTATTTTTGTGTGTATGTTTGTAATGAATAAACTCAAAAACTACTTTGCCCATTTCAAAAATTCTTTCACCATTAGAAAGCTACATTCACTCCGAGTAACATAGGCTATATTTATTGCTAGAAAAGATTAGGGACCCTTACTAAAACTTTAGTAACGTAATTTAAGGTGTAAAAAAATGCTATAAAATATCTTTGATCGCGTGCGCTGCGGAAACTATTGGTGATAGAACAAAAGTATGTTCTACAATATTGAATAAGATAAAATATTATATAGCAAAACAACGTTTCCTGGATCAGCTAATAATCTATATCTCTCTCTGTCTGCCCCGTAAAGGGTTTTACGCCGTGCGTTAAGAAGTAGATTATTTACTGCATGTTTGTTTCAATTTCAGATTCCGTTACAAGAAAACCGTCAAAACAAAAGCGGTTCCAACGCCAAGAAGTAGACTGGTGTATGTTAATACAGATATTAGATGCAACTGTAGTTTACTTCGAGTCGATACGAGCAAAGTCAGGTAGTGATTGTGTTCCGAACGAATCGTACGACCTAACACTGACCCCACTGTCGTTGCTTTATTGTTACTCTTTGACAAATTGATATTTTAAATTGTTTTACACTTTACAATTTGTATTGGAATGAAAATCGAATATGTTTAATAATTGTAATATTGAAATTTACAATTTTTTTTTTTTTTTTTACTCTATGACTTGACACAATTTATGAATAATGAATTATTAATTATAATTATTTATTACTATTTAAAATTTGAACCGAAATCCAGCGATGATATTATTTTTTATACGACTTAGAATGGCAAACAAGCTGACGGCCCACCTGATGGAAAGTGGTAACCGTCGCCTGTAGACATGAGCAGTACCGTGGACATAACAGAGTATACTGTTTCCGTCCATGATACCGCCCATGCGTTGCCATTCCTGAGGACTGAGGTGTTATTCCTCTGTACCGTGTAAATTCACGCCACGCTGTTCCTTACACTGAACAACCTTTATGAATAGCCATAGACAATAATATGTTAAAATAACTTTTTAATTTTTATCCTTTTTTACTTTTGACACAGCGTGTTTTATATAAAAGGCTGCAAATATGTATATTTTTTTTTTATATTTTAATGTTATTTTGTTTGTACAAAGACATTCGCTGGATTTCCTCTTTTATTTTCTTCTTATTCTATAATAATCTAATATATTTTTAATTATCTTTATTTAATTTTATTTCTTTGACATAATCAAGGTAATATTAATAAATAATAACAGAACTATACGTAAACACTTTTTACTCTTTGACATATTCGAATTTTGATTCTTATATTACATTCCTTTCCGCATTTAATCTTTTACTTAGTCTATGCATTTTTTGTGACTGTATCTATGTTCATACATATGTCAGTGATATGTCAAATGTTTCATTTATGTACAGTCATACGCAATATTACGAGCACAATTCCGTATTGTATTGTACTGATGCAACGGAAAAGATTATATATACGGCAGAAGTTAAAAGTAATTTTGCCTGTTAAATTTAGTCTATGACATGTAAACTGTTTATACAGGGTGTAAAGGACAGGTTGGCGAAAATTTTAATAGTGAAATCAGACCATTATTACGAATTGGAAGTGGAAAATCTTTTCGGAAAATTTAAATTTTTTTCTTTTTAATTTCTGTGTTTCTTTTTCATTTAAAGTCATATAATCTCTGATACTATATCATAATAATAAATAATATTATTTTATAATGAATTACTATGAAATACCAAAAAAAAAAAAAAAAAACAGCAATGTAATACACGTATTAAAATACTACCGCGATCATCAATCTGCTGTGAAAGGTCAACGCCCCAAGCGTACGAAAACTACCTATAAAAAAGCGCTATTGAGCGCGCCTTGTACGCGTCGCGCGTATCGTAAAATTTCAAATACATTGCGCGGCTTCAAAACTAAGAATCGTTAATTACATGATTGTTGTGTATTTTCCAATGGGAAAATAATCTACCATCTGATTCAGGTGGTCTACCATGAAATGAAATTCCGAAATTTCGGGCTCAATTTCGTGTTTTTGTTCGTATCGAAATATACCCAGTAAATGGAGCTTAGCATTTCGTTCATAATAAATCCTATTCTAATAGTCCAAAGGAACGATATTTTAACATTTCTAATAATTTTAATCAGCATGTATTATGTAAATTTAACATCAAATTTCTGTTTCGTTCGTCCCTGAAATTTCGGAAAATACTTCTTTTTTTTTATACCACTGAGGTGGCAAACAAGCATACGGCCCACCCGATGGTAAGCGGTTACCGTAGCCTATGAACGCCTGCAATACCAGAGGTATTACGCGCGCGTTGCCGACCCTGAAGAAACCTCTTTACCCCCTTTTGAAGAACCCTATGCTGTAGTCTTTCGGGAAAACCTCGGCAGGGAGCTCATTCCATAACCTGAGTGTTCGTGGGAGAAAGCAGGTAGGTATTCATGGTAGGCCCTCAGATTATTAATCTGAATCAGTTGTTTTCGTTTCAACCAACCTGTCCCATCCACCCTGTATATTATTATAATTGTTAATAAATAAATAAATAATACAGTGTAGTTAAATCGTAATAACTTACTGCAGTGTACAGTTACCAACAAGTTCAATGCAATTATCGTGGCGACACTAAAACGAGCGATATCGAAAGGCAATATTGGATTGTAATACATTGTATACAACGTATCATAATAACTGTGCATGTTTTATACAAATAATATAAAAGTGACTATATCTGTATATAAAATGAACAGTCTGTTAGTGAATAATCTTAATCAACAAGGAATATAAAATGTAGGATAGGTTTTCGCTTTTTTTTTTATTTTTTAGACGCGGCTCTATTAGGCTTATTTATTATATTATCTATGCTTCTGTATAGTTTGGGATCCAATAACAAAGTGTACTTTGAGAAGATTAATTAACGCCTTTTTACACGCGCCGGAGTAATTTTGACTGGTTTTAGTAACAGAACTTACCAGCTACGTCCTTCTCAGTGCCAAACTCTATATATATATATATATATATGGCATTTATATACGTCGAGGCACTAAGAAATAACTAATTCAGTGGCACAGCTAGGTAACCAAAGGCCCTGGGGGAAAAAATAAACCAGTCTAAGAATATAGGGGAGTTCCCCGCAAATTCCAAACAAGAATGTTCTAGATTTGCTGGGGGAATTCCCATATTTTTTTTCAAATAAGTTGCCATTATTAAAGTCGCGTTCTTGGAATCTGGTTTATTCAAATTCCGAATGTGGGAGAAATTTTGACTAGTTCAATTTATAGTTTGTAAGTCATAGTCAGAGGGGAACCTGAGCTTGGGGCCCCGGGGCCCCGTCTAACCCTCTGATAGATACACCACTGAACTAATTTCACAATCGATAGTTGAATCCAATTTAAGTAGGATTTGAAAAGAAAACATGAATTGTTTAATATCGGCTTTAAAAATGCATTTTCGTAATTGTAAAAAAAATAAACGCGGAGAGAAATGCTTGTCTATGCCGTCGCTTATGACATTTTTCGTACATCAAACAGACCTGTCAAATCTACTAGTTGCCCGGCACGTGTATAAAGGCCTTATACTTCAACCCCCTTATTTGTAAAAATTAAAACCCCCAACAAACCTATTTTAGTGATTAAAATGTTTTGTCACTGGCTTTCAGATTGGAAAATTTAACGAAAAAGAAAGAGAACTGAAATAGGTTTTTATGATTGAGAGGGTAAGAGTGAGATTTCCTTGTTCGATGTTTTTATATAAATTTGACAATATTAGTTGCTTTGCTGTTACGAAAGCGATCTGTAAATGAAAATAAATATATGTACTAAGAAAAACAAGATACAACCGCGTGTAATAATAGGTAAGCGTTGTCGCAGTGAATTCCAAAGATATTTGGTAAAATATTTTTACTGTTGAACGCTTCTGCGATCGATGTTCTAAGATTGATGGGATCAGGTAAAATTTAATACGACATGATGCCAAATTGTTTACTATATTATTATACGTGTGTGTATCTAGTGGTCTGTATGCAGATGTTAGAGAGAATATACCGACCCGAAACTAATGTTGATATTTATGGAACTTGGATTTTTTTTTTAATAAACATAGTGCAAATAAAGTCCCCGTATAGCTACTCGGTTTGTGTAAAAGAATCAAAATTATATACTGGTTGGTTTTATACTACGTCCATAGTTTTTTCAAGTTGAAAAAAGTTGACCAATTTCATAAATAGTCAAAGTTCAATCTAAGTTTCAGTTGGGTGTGCCGTCTCCGGGAGGCCCTGTATAATTTTGTGTTTTAGTACTCGGTGCGTCCATTAATAGTGCATCACAGAAACTATAATAAGTTTTCAGGCCTACGTATTAATAGTGAATTGTGTAATCATATATTTATTTAACTGTAATGGCTCGAATATTGTTTTTTAGGAAATTGGTTTCGTCAATTGCCAAATAATTGTTTTGTAAACGTTAATAAAGTTGGCTGGCTTATCACTAAATCGCTGAGTTTAGAAGCACGAATGTTGTTGAATGTGAAAGAATCCTCGATTTGCTATGAAGTTTAATGAATCCTTATTTATGTGCTGATTTAGTCTAAATTCTATTATGATGTACTTCGATGCTCTGAAGGCTTTCCCGATTATGACCCTAAACTTACTGGTCACAGAGTTTAGTTTTGCGTGCAACAGTGATTTGGTGGTAAATTTATTGTTAAGGAAACCAAATAATTTTATAACTATTTATATCGAATATATTCACGTATCAACTTCGTGATTGTCTGACCAGTTTCCAAATATATCTTTGGAGTCAGAAATTATTGTCATAATAAACATCTGTGGTTTGCCAGTTTTTATTTTGGCCTATTTGAAAGACGTGTTTATGATTTTTGTCTCTCGTCTTGAATATATGTTTAAAAATTTATTTATTTATCTATAATTAAATTAATTTTGATATGATACAACATTTTTTTTTAGAATAAATATTATAATCCTTGAATAGATAAGGAGCTAATGAATTTAGTTATAAACACTGATCAGATGGGACTTTCGGTGCAGTGACTATGGAATATTCCTTATATAACTTGTTTAAATTGAAATATTGTCTAATGTGAATGTACACAAGGTCCCATTTGGTTTGAAAACATTCATTTATAACGAATATATTTACGAAATTCTTTATTAAGACTGTTCTACATTCGACACGTTTTTATTCGTGACTGTTTATTATTAATTATTATTAATGTAATTATTAAATTGTTAATGTAATCATCACGTTTTTATATGCATTTTGTCTGTTAATTTATTTATTTGTATTGTGTATATGGCTTCGTTATATAGAGATAATAGTAATATAATGCATACGTTATTATTTTACTAGTTGTCTTGGTAGTGTTAACTCAGCCATAACTCATTTTGAGAATAGGTCAAGTTAACACACGGTCAACTGAAAATATAGAACTAATTCTGATATTTAAAAAAAAAACTAGACTGTAACAAACGGTGGAATCCCAAACACGGGAATATCTGGTCGGATGGCAACTATATTTTTAGCGTAGTCTAATATTGTAGTTATAGGAATTTGAGTTTAATTAAGACCATATTTAATTTGATATAATCAGGTAACACTGATGTTTCTAATCAAATATTAAATTATCAATAGATGTCGCTGCGACTCTATTTGGTAACAGACTCCACAACTTTCGCTATACAACGAAGCTGTAACTCGAACATTATACATTAACCGTGATTATACAATGTACTCATACTAATGAATTTGTAATACAATTATACTTAGATAATATGTTATATTAGCTAGTGTTATGTTTATAGACGACCCACTAATATATTAACAACGGTTATGTATGATTACTTAGTTGAATAAATAATTTAGTGATACTTTCGAGTGGTCAACTGGGGTGAATGAATAATATGAGTACGGCTGAGTTAACTCAGCCGAATGTAACGATAATTATATTAGCTATATTTTCGAGTGGTCGACTGGGGTGAATGAGTAATATGAGTATGGCTGAGTTAACTCAGCCGAATGTAACGATAATTATATCAGCTATATTTTCGTGTGGTCAACTGGGATGGATGAGTAATATGAGTACGGCTGAGTTAACTCAGCCGAATGTAACGATAATTATATCATCCATTTTATTTATTAACAGACAAGGCTACGTTACGTTCAGCCTCTAATCCATGGCGTAGACCGTTTGATTTAATAATAAGTGTCTCGTTCAATAATCCTCGTGTTACAGCATGGTGTAAGGGACTACGTGTCACTGAACCCATAGAAATAAAATACCCTGACAAAGTTTTAATAGATTACTGAGCAACTGAAAAAAATTTATTGTTAAAATTAATTTATCGTTATTTTTAGATTTATTGTGGCTGAAAAATATCAATTTCTCTAGTTAAATGTACCAAAATGTCTCTTTCAAATAAAAAAAAGTATATAAATGACGTAATTACACGTAAAAAAAAAAGTAAAATAAATTTAAACTATTTTGCTTTACTACGGAAACCCATCTATTTTGCGCGTATTTAAATGGTATTTAACATCAAGATATTATGAAATCAGTAAACCAAGTTAAACAAATATATATATATATATATATATATATATATATATATATATATATATATATATATATATATATATATACAGGATAAACACCAGTTTAATAAGTAGATTTATAATTTAGTATAATTTTTGGGGTAATTAAATATTTGTTATTTTATCAACTGCAACGGGAACAACTTTGATTTTTTTATTTATACGTCTTAGCATTTACATTACATGTATATAGCGTGTTAATGATAGTTAAATTTTAAGTTAGCTGTCGGCCTTATCTATAAAAGTTAGATGTAGCAATTAAAATGAAGCATATGTTTAAATTCTATTTAAACTGTATCTGTACAATTTTCTACCGTGTACATATTAATGAAAGGCTTTCGAAATATTGCAAAATTTACACTACTAAGCTAGCCAGGCGGCCTGGTGTGACGATTTGTCTAGTGATTTCTTTGCACTAGTGCATCGTGCTTTTTCCCAGCTTCTTCTCTCTTTTGGAATAAATTAGTGACGTATTCCTTCCTCGTCATGAGACGTGTAGATTCTTTATTAATTAATAAGGTATCTGAAGGAATTGATTATAATAAAAATGTTACGCATTTGAGAGTTAGTAATATATGCTGTTGAGTGTACTCTATTCGAAATAATAATATACTCGGCTCGGTTTTGGTAATACATTAGGTGAGTGTGTGTTCGACAGGGGCTTTCTTGAATCTATGAAATTAGGCTTTTTCACGTTTCTATTTGATAAAACGTTAGATTTCCGCTGTTTGTTGATTACTCAGTTAAGTCAAGGGTATTATAAAATTATAGTTATGAATATAGTAAAAATTAACCCAGCGGGTCGATACCTGTGAGTATCTTACTCCCTATGCTTTGAAGCCTGCGATGGAGATACCTATAGACAATTGGATGACAAAAAGATTAAAGGATACAATGTGATTTCAATAATATGAGTGTACAAGCAACGCAGTGTTATGACTTTAATAACAGTTAAAAACCTGTTTTATTCGAATCCGTATGATTTTATTTCGTACAATCCGCCGATATGACAGCACTGACCCGTCAACCTTTCTTTGCATTTTTTTTTATTGGTGAAATAAATCGAGGTGATACAACTCATGTTCAAAATTAAAAAATAAATTTGACAGCTATGTTTTTTTCTGCAATGGACATTAAAAAGGTATCCAGACACGATCAACTTAAAGTGAACTTGTTATTTTATATAATTTTTGGGAAGTCAATGTTATGTTGGAAATTTCCACCGTTATGCAAAGAAGGTTTCGTATCGTAGCAGCGCGAGTTGCCTATTACATACGGCGATTTGTATAAAATGAATCTTATTACGATGCATGTAAAGCTGATTTTTATCCCAAGAACGGTGTGGTTTAAGTACCAACTGGCGGTGTGCTAGGAAAAAAAGCGCAGGTGGATTGTCAATTTGTTAGTATAGGAGTTTAACCTTAGATTAAGGATTCATTATTCTAGTATTTAGTAGCGGTCTAACGCACCTTCCAGTTGTCGTGGATTCGATTCCTATACGATACAACTATTTATAACCGAAACATATGTTGCCATTGGTCTTGACAATTTCTACATTTGATAAATTTATATATACAATAAATTATTGTATTTGTCTGTCAATTGTTTAGTACAAACTTTTGCTTAGTTTGCTAACTAGATGGCGTTGAGTGACATTATCATGGCTATGTATTTATTACATAGTCCTTAATCTAAGCGTTTAACATTCGAGATAGATTCAGTTTATGTCAATTTAATTTAAACATAAATAACGTTTTTATTTAAAAAAAAAAATGTAGCTTTTTTAAGGCCTCTCAAAAATAATTTTGATATTTTTAAAAATTATGCATTAGAGAGGAGTGTTTCCCACACATAACAACATACAAGTGCGGGCTTTGATCTAGTAGTCATTTTGGAAAGTGGTAACCCATACAGGAATACAATTTGTACATAATAAAACTAATTTGACCATGTCTGAAACATATGCCACGGGTAAACTACTATGTTGAAATTTGATATGAGGAGTAGTTAGTTCTTGGGTCAACGTACAAGATATTCTTTACTGCAGTACAATGACTTGTGCTTGTGGAAAGACAAAACTGCATCGCGCCAGCAGCGTCGTCTGTAGAACTAGTGTGTAAAACAAAAGCGGAACATTTTTACAGTGCAAATATTCAGCTATAGATGAGGAATTTATCTTTGTTTCGTAAGCTGAAACCACGGAAAATAAAGAGGTTAGAAGATTAAGAAAATAGTAGATTCGGAAATTTGAACAAATACTATTGTTCTATGCTGTGTGGTCCTGGCATAGAATGGACTTCTACGCCGGGACCACACGGTTTATTCACACTATTCCTTCTTCCGTAGGCGACTGAGGGAACTTAATAGTCGAAAGATGGACAGCAGCGTCCCTCTTAAAACATGAAAGTCTAATTGCAAACGTGAACCCGCCTTTCAAGCGTAACAGCTACTGGAAAATCCGTGCTTTTACGACGGTTACCACTCTCTAGATCGACCACTGGTTCAAAGTCGCACTATATATATATACCTACGTTCTGTATGTCTATAGTGGCACATTAGTAAACGGACGTGGTCTTTTCAAAATCGATTTCAAAAAGAAGTGTTTGAGAGAGAGAGAGTAGATTTTTTATCTGTTGGCTCATAACTCGGTCAGTTGTAAACCGACTTGGAAAATTCTTTTTTTTTTTTGTATCTGAAAGGATAGTTAATCTACAAATTTTCTTAAACCTATAGTAATCTTATTAAAATCAGTCTAGTAGTTTAGTTTTTAAATGAAAATATTTTTTACAATTTAAGTTTTTTTTTTTTTTTTTGGTGTAATCCAATCGAATTGTCGAAGTAAAAGAAAATGAAACGACTAAAATGAACATGTTTATTTTAATATGAATTTATTATATATTTCTCTATATTACTATTTAGAGTGAGTTTTATTTTTAAAACACTAAATTTGATAAGTAAATACAATGAGACTGTTTAGTACAGTATGTTTCAATAGAACTTAACGGGAATGTATACAAATGTAAAATTGACACGACCATAGGATAGTCTGCTAATGATCAGAAATCGATCGAGCGATTGTTTTGATTTGTCTTTAATTTTCTTTTAATGTCAATTTTATTAATTAATATAGAATTATGCCACATATAGAACAGATCAGCGGTCTCCTTTCGTCGCCTTCCGTTTGAGAGAATTATTATGGGGAATAAAATAATGTCTTCCTAGATATCAATTCATATACGATACACTTCATTATATTAATTAGTGTGTAGGTTAGTAATATATATAAAAAAAATAGCATTTCGACAGTTTGACCTTAACTAATAAAGCTTTTAAGAAAAAAAAAATTAATTAAATTGACTATGCTTGATCTGGGTTGTGAATAGGTCAGAAGTTGGATATAGGTTAAGACGGTACTCCGATGTAACGTCCCTCTAAAAGGTTATATATATATATATATATATATATATATATATATATATATATATATATATATATATATATATATATATATATAATATATGTATATGCGTGGGTAATATTGGTACTGCTTTAATATCTATGTATTGGATTCTTTCAAACATTATTGTTGTTTGATTTTCTTTATAATTATTACTTTATCATTCTATTTAATATTGTAATGATTATTATATTATAATATTGTATAAAAACTATTGGGTCCTTATTAAATTATTAATTTATTATTATTAATGATGGCGAATTTAAAAAAGGTTATAACCCATATTAATATCTATCGGGGTTTTACACTTCGACATTCAAATGTCTGTAAACCAATTTTTACTTGGTTTAAATGCAACATATTCGTTATTAGGTCAATGCTACTACATATATATATATATATATATATATATATATATATATATATATATATATATATATATATATATATATATATATATATATATAGGTATTACTATATATTACCTACCGCTGTAACATGCTGACTTTGCGATTAATAAGTTACATTTTTTTTTTTAGTTAACATTAATTACGATACCAACGATCAGACTTATTGAATTTCAGAATAATTGAATTAATTACTTGGTTATTCACCAATGTTTTTTTTTTTCACCGAAATTACAGATTAGTATATGTTTATTGCACCAAATATGGCCGTCCATATAAAATTATTCACAGATTAATTTTCAGTACCGTATTCATCACCTTGTGCGTATAAACGTAAAACGTCCTTACTATAAACATTAGTATGTCTTTACACGTACTTTCGAATTATGAAATTAAGTAATATAGATTTTTCAAAAAACTTTAAAAGACCTCAGGGGTTTCAATAAATTAAGAGGCGTGGACTAAACGTGTCCTTAGTACAATGTGTAAAGTATCTAAGACTCCATTAAATTCCATTCTATTACTTGAAATTTCAAATTCCGTCATTCTATAAGTATAAATATGAAAATGGACCTTTGTGCTGATTAGAATAGAGTTTAAAATCTATTGCATTTTTAAATAATCTAATTACTACTCTATTGCTAAGTTACTGTTTGGGAAATAATTCCATTTGGAGCATGTACACTGCGTGAACAGCTGTTAGGGCAGAAGGCTCAAAATTTATGTCGTTTTTGACATATGTTTCGTATGCAGAAACGCTCTGTTTTATTGATAGAACCCTTCTTTAACCAATAATAATATCACTCAGAATGTGCTGTATTTAAAAAAAATACATACGTATTGTTACTGGAAAATCCGAGAGGGAGGCAATGTTGCAACAGGATCGTATAGCTAACATTCAATATCTTAAAGGTGTTTTCCTCCAACCTACTCTTTTTTTATTATATATCATTCCTGATGTTTTTGAACAATGGATTGTCTAGTGTGAAAATTTAACCTATATACATAATTACTCTGTATTTTTATTACATACGTATTAACTTCGTTATTTATGTAAACATTTATATGACTGAAACTTTTCGAAGGTCTATATTAATGGACTGGTGAAACGTATGTAGTGTTGCGAGCGATCATGAGCTGTGGTGACCACTTACTATCGGGCTGTATGGTTGATGTATGGAAGCCGTCCTCGTTGCATGATTTACAAAAGCATATCTTATACATGTTTGCCTATATCCAAATGTATATGTAAAATTAATAATGGTCATACATTTGAAATAGATCGCTTAATATAGTTATTTGACAAGTTGTCATCCCAGCTCACTAGATGTCGCCGGTAGATTCTATTGCGATACATATACTTGCAGATTGTGTCGAATCCACTTGAAATTTTGAAAGTTATTACTATTTATTGTTCGTTGACTTTTACATGATCTCTACGACTAATATTTCATTGATGATAAGAGAATAATACTGAAATGTAACACCAAATAGACTTATGGGCCAAAATTGTTTTATTGCGTACCGCAAGAGTCTCTTTTACAATGTACCAATGTATTTTTTCAAGTTGAAATAATTTGGAAACTACATATTGTTTATATGATTCAATTTTAGATTATATAGATGGAGCATCGAGCCTCAAAAACGGGTCAACTTATTGTCAAGTAATTATCCAATTAGCTGACACGTTTTTTTAACAGTGTTCTAAATATTTACGCATAAAATGTATATCTTGACGTATTATTTAATAAATAAAATAAGTGTTTACGCATTAAAAAGATGCAGAAATTATAAGACGGAATAAATATAGAAGTTATAAAGGAATCACACATAACTATTTGTCACACAAAATTGTATGAAAAAGTTGATCCGCTTTTTTTAATGCATTCGTATAGTGACACTGTATCTATATAATCTAAGGCTTCTATACTCGGTTTTGTATGGAAAACATTCAAACACACAACAAAAACAACAGTCCTCCAGAGATTTTCTCTTTGTGTTATTACACAAACTTGTATCCATACAACAGTCTTATCGTTTTAAAACATTTTACAATAAAATCAGTGACTCTTTCACGTTATTATATAATTGTACTCGAGTTGTGACGTATACGTGTTGTTATCTAATCCATCGATAATATTTACTCCATCGTGCAATGATAGCATCTGTAAATAAAAAGTTGTATAATCATATTATCTAAAGTACCTAAATATAGTAACGTAATTACACTGAGCCCTGTGTCTTGTGATCTTTTGCTTGTGTTACGTCCTCACTAATTGATATGTTTATTCGCATCTTAACAATTGATTTATTACAACTAAAAATGGTTAATATTCAATATCTATTTGCATGGCTGTGTTTCGGTTTGAAGGGTGGGATGTTGGCGTGAATTTACACGGTACAGATTCCTCTGTACCCTATGTATCTGTACAATATTTTTGACTGTGTCTCGCTTTCAAATCCTTACATAAATGTCAAATTAAGTTTATTACTTTGCATTCTTTTACCAGAGGGAGACTTTGTACAAAAGTCAATTGCTTGGGCACCTCTGTCCCATTCGTGTTTCAACCGTGAAGCAGTTGTGTTTGCATGGCTGTATTTCGGTTTTAAAGTTGGGATATGGCGTGAATTTACAGGGTACAGAGGAATAACACCTGAGTCCTCAGGAATGGCAACGCATGGGGGGTATAATGGGCGAAACAGTATACTCTGTTAAGTCTATGGTACTGCTCATGTGTATAGGCGACGGTTATCACTTTCCATCAGGTTGGCGGTTATCTTGTTTGCCATTCAAAGTTGCATAAAAAAATCAATATATTGGTTTTTGGATATTGATAATCAGCCATTTTAATATTGCCCACACCAGTGTATATACATTAAAATAAGTTCAAATATATAATTAAATAAAATCAAAAATAAGTTACACTGATGCGGCACTGAAATTTATTTATAGAAACACATAGTAATGTCAAAAGTATTATTTTGTAATGTATTACTAAATATTTTGAATGTTCTTGCTCTTCAAAAACCATAACAACATTTAAAAGTCAAATAAAAAAAAAAATGTTCAATGTCAACTGTTCTATGACATGTTTTGTTCAACGGAGCCCGTTTAAGTAAATCGTATACGGAGTACAACGAAAGAGTATAAATGTTATGTAATAAAAATAAAACTAGACAGCTTTCCCTATGAACTTCTGTAAGAAACCACTTTCCATCAGGTGGGCTGTCGGCTTGTTGGTCATTAACAAATGGCTAACACATCTATCGGTAGGTATATCTTCATCACTCGAGTATGAAGAAACGCCAGACGTTGCTGTCTCGTTCTATTTCATGCATACAGTAGCGTAAACGTGTCTATCGTTACAGCAACCAGTATAGTTTTCGACAATACTATTTTCTAATTTAAACGCATTGTAAAAGAGGCTCTTACTCATAATTAAATAATTGTTACTAACAAATGCCAAATTATGCAATAAAATTATAATTATTATTATTTGTGCTTTATTTGTCTATATCTAACCCATTTTTCCCCATTTTTTTAATAGGGGTTTACTTTTAATAATAGTGATTTAGTAGCTGTATTAGTAGTAATAGGTAATATTGGGAATCTGGGGGGAAGGGATTGTTAGCAATGGAGTTTAACAGCCCCATTGCTAGCAATATCAGCCCTATCCGCGTGGTTCCCCCTGGAAACCATCGTGAACAATTCTCGTTGAATTCGTCACGATGCCTGCCTGCTTGCTTGCCTGGCCTGGCCTGCTTCATCCTCACCTATCATCCTTCACATGGTGCCCCGCCGGTGTATACCGATAGCGAGGGCGGGTTACCATTCCATTATCACCCATTAAAAAAAAATTAGGAACCTACTAAATTCATTTTAATACTGATAATAATTTTATACACGCATAAATGATTATATCAAATGATTATAATTTAGAAAAATCCACACCTATTGCAACTAAATTAGTAAAACAATTCGTTTCAATAAAAAAAAACTTTTAAAATCGTTTCACAAATGACAAAATAGATAGATAGATAGATACTCTTTATTGTTTCCTCCAAAAGATTACAATAGTAAACTATACACTATAATACTATAATACACCATGTAACAAAGAGAAATAGATGATTTCCGAACGGTAACAAGTCGAACGCTTGATTTTAAGATCCTTTGTTATTTAGTTCTTCGCTCCAGTATCCATGGAGGTTTTTTCTTAATGGATGATAATGAAATAGTAACACCGCCTGCGCTATCGGTATACGAAGTAGATCAGTTAGTTCATCGTGACGAATCTAGCAATAAATCATTCACGATGGTTTCCAGGAAGAACCACAAGGAGGTCGACCTAACAGGGTATATTGCTAGCAATGGGGCTACCAATCTTCATTACTAACAATCTTTTCTCCCCCCTACCCATGGAGGGTATGTAAACAGAAAGAACCGGGACTAAATCTTAATTAACACTACATCTTAATTACAACGCTAAACTAAAAAAAAAATAAAAAAAATGGGGGGAAAGGGATTGTTAGCAATAGAGTTTGATAGCCCCATTGCTAGTAATATGCCCTATTAGGTCGACCTCCTTGTAGTTCGCCCTGGAAACCATCGTGAACAATTCTTGTTGAATTCGTCACGATGGGCCAACTGACCTGCTTCATGCACATCTATCATCCCTCACTGATACCCCGCCAGCGTATACCGATAGCGCAAGCAGGGTAACCATTCCATTATCACCCATTAAAAAAAAAAAACTTAAATTTATAACTATTAGCACTTAAATATATAGCTGGAAGACATCTCTTCCAGACATAAGTCCACTCATCTCACAATATAACTATTTTACAGAACTAAGTGTTATTTTGTAGAAGACTATATCACTGGATAGTTAATTAGAATTGTTTAGTTCCGCTATCGTATATATATATAGCTCTTATCTGTGGAATTTGTAAGTGCAATAAGGAATATATACATACATATATTTATATATACCTACCTATATATAAAATGTAAACAAACAAATAATAGACTTGACCATAAGATAGTTGGCTGATCTCCGACAGTATTACAAGTTAAAAATCAAATAACAGATGGCTGTTTAGATTTGTTACTAAATATATTGGCTAAATCTATTATGGGGGAGGCTTATGTCCAGCAGTGGACACTTAACGGTTGATATAATAATGAAAATTATGCTATACAACAGGGGTGGCCAACCGGTCTTCGGCCTTAGTCCAATCGATCGGGGGGAAAGGAATTGTTAGTAATGGAGACTGAGAATCCCATTGCTAGCAATATACCCAACCAGGCCGACCTCCCCGCGGTTCTCCCTGGAAACTATTATGGTTAATTCCTGATGAATTCATCATGATGGGCTGACTGGCCTTTCATTCTCATCTACCCTTCACTGGTGCTCCGCCAGCGTATATCGTTAGCGCAGGCAGGGTTACCGTTACCATACCATTATCACCCATAAAAAAAAGTCCAATCGATCACATAAAACATACATACATACATGCCTGTCTCCCATTAGGGTAGGCAGAAACAATGGAACGCCAAATGCTTCGATTCAAACAAACCTCTTTCGCTTCTTCCACATTCATCAATCTTGTCATACACGCTCGCCGGTTACGGGTACTTTTAATAAAACATAATATTTAAACTATAATTATTTTATTTTTCACATAAAACATAATATTTTGCTAAACTAGCAGCAGTGCTCACACTAATATAAATAAGTAGTTACTAAGAATAATTTTCAATTTTATATTTTCGCTCTTAATAGAATAAACAATACTATAAAATTACGTAATTGTGTACTAAAGTATGTAGTTTAATTTGAGATTTCAATAAGTATGTAATTGGTAGATTTTTCGTACGTGAACAGTAGATTTTGGGTTAAGTCAAGTCGGCCACCCTTTCTGTACTATATCCCACTTCATTGTTTGTACAATCCAGTTATCTTTTCAAACAATTTATACTGATTCGTATATCTGTGGAGATAGTGTCAGTACACAGTAGGTACGTAGAGAAATATTTCCGGCACTATCTTTGTAGGTAATGTCAGGGTTCAAATGTGACTCATAGATGTTATATATTATAATGTATTATGATTTAAATACGTTGTGTAAATATGGGTACTTATAGTACATACAAGTGCCTACATACCTACGGCACGAACTGTTAAGTATAGTATGAAAGAACATCTAAATAAGGAGAAGACCTTGTTTCCAGTAACGTAATATAATACTCGTTCAATTAATAACATTTCCGTTTGAAATGAGAACTTTAGAACCAGTGTGTACATAGATTAAGGTTAGAACCTACACATTCTTTCTACGATGTGCATGATGTCATCACATTCTGCATCTTTGGTATATGCCAGAATAGAGCACAGGGATGGTAGTTTGGGACATTATTTCTCTGTTTACTTTGCAAGAGATTTGACATGATTATCATCATATCAGCCGTTAACTCCCATGGGATGACTTTGTACAAAAGTCGTTTGCTTGGGCACTTCTGTCCATTCGTGTTTCCACCGTGAAGCAGTTGTGTTAGCATGGCTGTGTTTCAGCTTGAAGGGTGGGATATGTCAAAGAAATTACAGGGTACAGTATCACAACACTAGTCTTCAGGAATGTAAACGCATGAAGGAGATCATGGGTAAACCTGTATACTCTGTTATGTCCATAGTACTGTTCATATCTATAGGTAGTTTACCAGTTTTTATCTGCTCTTTCCTGTAAGGAACGGTCTGCTATAAAGACCGGCTTCCTAAAGGGATCTAGCATGAGTGCAATGTAAAAACAATGTGGCGCCAGCATGGAGAGATAATAATATTACTATTGTATCGGTCTAAATTTCCAAACTCCATATAATTTGTGTATTTTTTTTAAACATTCTAACGGTTACAGATACCTATCTGCATAATATTTATGAGAATGCCATCACTGACTTCTTTGTGGTTGTAATGAAAAACAACAATTTCATCACATATTATTTTATTATATTTCAGCATTTTCGATGAAAGCTCTCAGTGAACTTGATTTTTTCCTATATCTTGAACAGTTATAGTCATATTTGAACAAATTAACACAAAGCAATTTTAAACTATACGCATAAACCTTCCTCTCGAATCACGCTATATATTGATGAAAACTACATTAGTCTTTTGCATAGTTCAAAAGATCTAAGCGTACAAACGGTGGGAAGCGACTACGTTTTATACTACGTGGAAAAAATGTAATGGTTACCCCGCCTTTGCTATCGGTGTATACTAGCGGGGTATTAGTGAGGAATGATAGATGATGATGATGAGATAGGTCAGTTGGCACAATGTGAAGAATTCAACAATGAATCAATCACGATGGCTTTCAGAGGAAACCGCATGGAGGTTGACGTGATAGGGTATACTGGTAGCAATAGGGCAGTTAGACTCCATTACTAAAAAATCCTTTCTTTCCGCTATTCCAAGTTACATAAAAAAAAAAAAAACAATTATGTTATGTATTTTCATTCCCTTTTTGTAACAAAAGAGACAGAAATTAAGGTGACAATAAATATGTAAATAACTAGGAAAATTGAAAAATTACATTTCAGAGCATTAATGCTTACAAAATAATTCTTATTTAATTTTTTTGTTATTACTGATAAAGGAACGTACCGATTGAGAGATTGTTTTGACAAAACGAAGTTTGACTTTGACGTTTTAAAATTGTAAACCAGAATTGCCTGATTGAGAGTTATAGACTGCGACATAAAACATAAATAAATTGCCTTTCTTGTTGTGCCTTTACTGTTTTTATACTTGAAAATATTTATAGAGATACTATATTAATATATTAGATTATTAACCTTAGGTGCTATAAAAAATCTGTGCAATAAATTAGTAATGAGCCAAATTTATAAAGTGTAAGCTAGTCGTTTACGTAGTGGACTTTGTAGTGTTGGAAAATCTGCAAAATAAATTTCTTCGTGAAGTTTCCATGCTTTATACAGCGAGATGGACGATTTTCACGAACAAGCCAGCACAACAAACCGCGACCAGTAAGTATTTTTTTGTTTTTTTGCATATTATTGTGTTGTTTATTAGCGGCCGGACACATTACAACAGTGTTTCAATATGAACTGTAACTGTAAATATTTACAATATCCTATGTAATAAACTCATTATATATTTTAAGGCCATATACACTAGAATTATAGAAACAGTTCTATATTATCAGATATTTATTAGAATATTTATTAGAATATTTTAATAATGTTTTTGTAATTTTCATTGATTCACATCCCTCTAATTAATATTAATTAGAAATTATTAATGTTTTATATATATATTTTTTTTATTTATTATGATGTATATAAAACGAAGTATTTTAATGCAATGTAACAATGTGTGTTACACAAGCTATGATTAGCATATTCCAGCTCTATGACGTGATATGTTAATATATTCACTAATATAATAACTGTTTCATACTTATGCTTTTGGTGAATTGACCTTATGTATCTAATACATAATAAATAAATATTGTACGTCGGTTTATACGAAATTTTCAAAATGAATTACTTCATGATTATTTCATTTATTTAAGTTACATGTTTCACCTTTTGTAAATTTATAAAAAGGATAATACAAATAGTCATATTTATTTATTATTTAGAATTTAGTTCAATGCTATTATTTTATTAATATTTTACTGAATTAGGTGTTGTTTTGCAGAAATCCATATCACTAGTTGATTAGAATTATTTTGAATTTTTTGGTTTGTGGAATTAAACAAAATAATTGTAGGCAACTAATTTATTATTATTAATATTTATTAAATATTTCTAGTATTATGACTCAGTCTGTTACTTTATCTAAGCTATTATATATAAGTACAAAAATATAGCAATTTGACATGAAGAGTTTTTTAATTATATTATATGATAATTTTTTTTTTCATTGGATGATAATGAAATGGTAACCCTACCTAACAGTATACACTGGCGGGATAACAGTGAGTGATAATAGGTGAGAATGAAAAGGCACGACATTTAGCCCATTGTTATGAATACACTTGAAATTTAGAAGTATGGTTTCTAGTGGGGACCACGTGGAAGTCCACCTGATAGAGTATATTGCTAGCAATGGGACTGGTAGTCCACATTATTAACAATCCCCTTCCCCCTTATTGATCATATTACTATATTGATATCTAACTGATTTTATTTACTTCTAGGAAGATAATAGTTTGATCTTGTTACTATTATTGATACAAAAGTTTGTGAGGATGAATGGATATTCGATAAAAACTACTATATGGATTTGAATTGAATATTATATATGTATAGGTTATATCCTAACACATAGGATATACTGATGCATACTTGACAAAGCCTTAGAAAATATTTTTTTTATACCGCTGAGGTGGCAAACAAGCATACGGCCCACCTAATGGTAAGTGTTTACCATAGACTATGAACACCTGCAATATGATATTATGATATTTGAAATTGAGTTTTTGATTTACTTTTGTTTTATTTACTTAATAGCACAAGTGCAATTGACAAATTACACTTGTGCTATTAAGTTTGTGACATAATATGTATAAAAGAGGGGGGAAAGGGATTGTTAGTAATGGAGACTGAGAATTCCATTGGTAGCAATATACCCAACCAGGTCGACCTGTTCGCGGTTCTCCCTGGAAACTATCATGGTTAATTCCTGATGAATTCATCATGATGGGCTAACTGACCTGTTTTCATTCTCATCTATCACCATTCACTGGTGTTCCGCAAGTGCATCCCGTTAGCGCAGGCAGGGTTACCATACCATTTTCACCCATCAAAAAAAAATATGTATAAAAGAATTGGGGCATAAAATCTTGTAACCAGACAAAGTAAAACATACCTGTGGACATGTGATTTCACATTGTAAATTCAAATATTTTCAATTTGCAACTACGAAACATCATGTCACTGGTGTATTTTGTTACTAAGTATTGAAGTGGCTTTTTTTGTTCAGAGTAAAATATTTCTCTTATTTTCATTTACTTGAAATATAAACTGTATTATTCTTACTTCCATTGAATTTTTTATGTGTTTATTATTTAGCAATATTCAGTTTCTTTAGAAATATCTTCAAAATACATAATGATAGAAATGTATCTATTGTTGTCTGCAGCTAATTACGTTGTTTAGGTTTATTTTAAAGTTAACCACCAGCAGGATACCCCCAAGGCTTAATAAACATTGAGACATGCGCAATAGTGTTGTTAGCTCCCATTCATCATCGTCATCACCATATCACCCTTTAACTGTTCACTGCTGAATACAGCCTACCCCTTGGGTCGTTTTATCAGTTAGGCTTTGGAGATGTTTTAAGAGGCATGCTGTTGCCCATCTCTAGCTCTCCCTTAGTCGCCTCTTACGACACCCACGGGAAAGGAAGGGGTGGCTTATTGTATGCTGGGACCACATGGCGATAGTTTCTATTACTAATGGTCATTCCCCTCCTCACCAGTTTTGTTTAGTCGGGCCATACATTACTTATTAGCTATATCCTATGCCTTTGCTTGCATAATTTTTTTATGTGACTTTTGAGCAATTTGAATGGATGATGGATACTAGATAGTGTATGCCATGTCTCTTCTTTCTAGAATTCTTAATTAAAATATCAATATACATATACTAATATATTTTAAATTTTACGTGTTGATGTACGATTCTAAATTAAGTGCAATACAAATACTTATATCGATTATAATCTTCGGTTAATATTCGATTTAGGGTTTAAACTTTAGAAATAGGCCAAAACAGTGTTTTTAAAGGGTTTAGTGTTAATTTGAGATTGTTATCGATAAATTCTGTTTTGTAAAATCGATCCAAGTTGTTGTAGCGACACATTTAGTTGTCAACTAAATTGACAATGTATACGACAAGTTGCGATTATGAAAAATTTCGTATATGACCAACTGTAATTATGGAAAAGTGGGTAAATATTGTCTGTTGTGTTCTAATGCGTACGTGAACCAGTGCATGTGTGATATGTGGCCTGTTCTATTAGGCAGGTTCCTATACGCGCAGATATTTACCAGAGGGAGACTTTGTACAAAAGTCGATTGCTTGGGTACCTCTGTCCCATTAGTGTTTCAACTGTGAAGCAGTTGTGTTTGTATGGCTGTGTTTCGGTTTGAAGGGCCCCACCCTTAGGAAATCCTCAGGAATAACACCTGAGTCCTCAGGAATGGCAACGCATGGGGGGTATCATGGGCGAAATAGTATACTCTGTTATGTCCATGGTACTGCTCATGTCTATAGGCGACGGTTACCACTTTCCATCAGGTGGGCCGTCAGCTTGTTTACCATTCTAAGTTGTATAAAAAAAAATCCCCATGTCCTACAGCCTCAATGGTCGCGTACTGTGCGTGCGTGTGTCCAGTAACTCCCTGTCGATGGAGAGTCGTACAATGGTAGAAAGTGGCTGTGGGCATCATATTGAACAATTCCTCTGAGCACAATCTATTGTACAGGCGGTAGAACACGCAAATCTGATGGTATTTTGTCAACATTGTAATTAACGGTCCCTTCCCTCCAACGTATACTGATTTAATAAACATTACTCAACGTTCTTTATCTCAAAATTCCGACGACTATCGTCTAAAATTCGTGTCATCGGCGCTGTCCAATTTATCTATGGATAACAATCGGTTTCTAGACATTTCTAGAGTTCCATATCGTACGTTGTAGTGCGGCGTATGCGCAATCAATGCGTAGTCCCATTTTTTTTTTATTTACTCTTACTTACTATACAAACTTTGTAGCTAGACGATGTGTGTACACATATGGGAATTATTGAAGAAAAATATATCTAATCTATGGGTTTTAATAACACCAATAGAAGCCAAAATATGTTATTTCAAAAATTTTGTCCGTTTATGTGTGTGTATGTTGGTTCCGGTAGAAGCAAAGACCACTGCGCGAAATTGAGGGCACTTTTCATATGTCTGTTCCTGACAGAGTAATATAAAAACTGTTGTATCTCAATATACATTTTTATGTTTCTGAAATCTTCGCGGATGAAGTAGCGCGCATAAAGGTAGTAGTATAAATTTCTTGTGTCTGGATTTGTTTTTATCTTTCCTAATAAATAATTTATAAAAGATAGGATAATCCTTATTGCATCTACACTACGAGTTGTACAATTTTATTCCATTGATTATTGCTAGATCACGCAGCATTTTGATAGCGTCGGATATGTATTGACTTAATATACTCTGAACGATTCCAACCTCCATAATATTAACTTTAAATTTGGCAATAAATAGCTGCCCTCGTTCTTTTATTCTGCAAACTCTCACAGTTATAAACATTACAAATAGGCTGATTTTTCCCAAAATATGTACAAATTTCCTAGTCCCATAATGATCATTTAAAAGTCTTGGATTTATTTATATATTATTATTTCATATGCAGTCTATTAAATATGGAAATTTCTTGCAGTCGACAGTTACCTATGAATAAGATTCATGTTAAAAATAGATTTCTAGACCTTTCTAGAGTTCCATATCGTACGCTACATATAATATAACACGTCTTTAAATAGACACGCCGTCCCGTTTTACAATATCAATGAACAATTAATCAGTCATTCAAATATATTTTCTTAATTTTCATCTTTAAATGTCTATCCATTGGATGGATAATAAAAATCGATTTCTAGACGTTTCTAAAGTTACATATCGAAACAATAGCGCGAGCTGAAATCAACCATTTTACAATATCGGTAAACGATTAATTAATTACTCCTGCGATTCGTAAATTTCTATCATACCAAGAAATTAATGTTTGTATCAAAATTGTTAATCAATCGTTGGAACAAACAACCTAATCGAGTGACAAACGCGGTTGCTTCTAGATGCGTCTACAAGTTTCATTACAAATTTTGTTATCACTAAATAATTTACATTATGTGGCTTACTACGCGTAAAATCACTTATCTATTTATATAGAAAATATATTTATATTTAAGAAGTGAAAATGGTATTATAACTCTACGTACACTCTCGCTTCAGCTGGTGAGGTGCCAGTGAGTGATTAAAGAAGTTGGGCCATTTGGATTGTGACGAAATCCTTAAGGATTGACAGGGTACAGAGGAATAACACCTGAGTCCTGAGGAATGGCAACGCATGGAGGATATCATGGGTGAAACAGTATACTCTGTTATGTCCATGGTACTACTCATGTCTATAGGCGACGGTTAGCGTTTTCCATCAGGTGGGCCGTCGGCATGTTTGCCATTTTAAATTGAATAAAAAAAAATTAACTGCGGTTTTGGTGAAGGTCATCATAGCTAGGTACTTGGTAGTTGAAATAGATGATGAAGAGGAAGCCATGGCAACGGTAACCTGCAGTTTCCCTCTGGCAAATTATATTTTAGACTAGCCGTTTCCTGCGGCGTTGTCCGCTTCTAACTATGTAGTTCACGTATATCATTCCCATTGGAACTCTTCATGAATCTGGCCTCATATTGTATTATATACTTAAATGATAATAACATGCCTAATACCTTCATAAAATTTCAGCCAATTCAACTGATCGGTTATTTTATAGCATTTTATATGTGATTCTTTAGATTAAAATATAACTTTTTTAATTATGAACCTATTGAAATAATACAAACACTAAATGTTAAATGAAGCAAACCGCAACGCATTAGTGGAAACCGCATTCAAATTGATTGGCGTTTCTGAGATAAGCGTGCACAAACGTACAGACAAATAGACAAAAATTAAAAAAAAACATAGTTTTGGGTTCTATTGCATTCATAAAGCCGCCATGTAGTAGTTTTTCTTATATATCTTTCATGTAAAGACGATCAGTTACGATTTTATTATATGTATTAATACGAGTACGTCATAATTCCATAACAAATCATGGCTAATAATCCAATATCGCCCGAGGTCAGTTTTATTAATTTCATCCCAGCAACAATTTTCATACGCAGTATCGTAGAATTGCAATCACGGAGTTTTGTTAGGAAAGTTAATTGCTGTATAATATATATTCTAATAACATAAACAAATTAAAAGCATTCCTGCTATGTGTGTGTGTGAATTTGTAAATTTTAATACGTAACTGCTATTTTTCTGTTCATCTAAATTACAGTAATAATATTTATATTATATTTCGCTCACCAATGATTAGGAAAATTTTGCCAATTTAAGTTGGTTTTAAGGTTAATTCTTTTTTTTTGTGTATTAGATAGATAGATAGATAGATAGATAAACACTTTATTTGAGCCATTTAACACACGTAAATTAATGAATAAAATGATACAATTTGATTATTTACATTTTTTCAAATATAAAACAAAAAATGAATATTGGAGATATGTTTTCACCAAGTGTGTCGCAATGACCCAAAAATATTATATCCTTTTTCTTCCTTATTATTCCTTTTGTTTAGATTTATTTTGAATTAATAAACGACTAGCACTCTATTACAATGTTTACATTTCGCACGCACACATGCGTCGTATATGATTGTAATGTAATAATATTTTTGACTGTATCTCGCTTCCAAATACTTACATAAATGTTAAATTAATTTTATTACTTTGCATCCATTTACCAGAGGGTGACTTTGTACAAAAGTCGATTGCTTGGGTACCTCTGTCCCATTCGTGTTTCAACCGTGAAGCAGTTGTGTTTGCTTGGCTGTGTTTCGGTTTGAAGGGTGGGATATGGCGTGAATTTACTAGATACTCTGTTATGTACACGGTACTGCTCATGTCTATAGGCGGCGGTTACCACTTTCTATCAGGTGGGCCGTCAGCTTATTTGCCATTCTAAGTTGTATAAAAAAAAACAAAAAAAAATGGCGGGGCACCAGTGAAGGATGATAGGTGAGGATGGAGTCAGGTCAGTTGGCCCATTGTGACGAATTTGACAATAATTAATCACTATGGTTTCCAGGGGGAACTGCGTGGAAGTCGATCTGAAAAGGTATACTACTAGCAATATGGATTAAGCCCTCCATTACTAACAATCCTTCTCCCCCTACTCAAAAGCGACTGCACCCAATTGGACGCGATTAACACAGTAGTATTTTTGAAAGTGTCCCATAAAATATGGCGAATGTTTCATCTTACGTCTAGAAAAGGCCTACTCTTTTGGTTTTTCTACATCAGAATTTCTACCGGCAACACACCTGCAATGCCGCTGGTGTTGTGGGTGATCATGGGCGGCGGTAGTCACTTACCATCAGGTGAGCCGCATGCTCGTTTGCCCCCTGTGTTGTAAAAAAAAAAAAACGGAAATGACGCGCACGAAGTTGCGGGCAGAAAGTTTGTAGTTTATGAAAAAAAAAACAATTGCAATTCTACTAAACGTTGTTACATCATTTGTAGTGTTCTAGAATAGTTGGGATGTTGTTTCTGTCAACGTATGAATTTATCTACCGATTTCTAATCTTTAGTATATAAAATTCTCGTGTCGCGGTGTTTGTTACCAAACTCCTCCGAAACGGCTTTACCGATTTACCGCATATGGGTAGGTCTGAGAGTCGGCCAACATCTATTTTTCGTACCCCTCAATGATAGTAACCCACCCATAAATATTTTTTTATATTTTTTCGTAATTTTTTTTATTTTTATTTTGTTATGATTTAGCATTGAAAAATACATACAAATTCAAATTTTCACGCTTTTACGTTTAACCCCTGTTGTTTAATCTCAATTTTTATATGCCGCAATATGGTTGCAAGATGACAGTAGAATATAATAACTGTAGTACGATGTATTTTCATGTATAGTTCTAGAAATAATGTATATGGTAAAACAACGTTTGCCGAATCAGTAAGTATTATATAAAAACATAGAAAAATGTACTTTGTTTTTTGTGGCTCATTGCGTAAGTACTTATAAATATTCCAGGTAGGCGTGTAACGAATGAAAAAGTAGTCAAGTACGTTTCGTAATATTATTTTTAGGTTCATTGTTACTTCTCTTTTTACTTAATCGGGAATTCTGTTCGTTTCATTTGTTAAGTATATTTATTAATAGATAGATACTCTTTATTGTTTCCTTCATAAGATTACAGTAGTAAATTTGTTATAGATACAAACAATTACAAGAAAATATTACACTAAGAAAACAATAGGCGGCCTTATCGCTAAGAGCGATCTCTTCCACGCAACCTTTGGATGGAGAAGAGTAATTATAAACAGTTTTACTGGAGGCACGAAACTCTGTTCGTTTTTTAAATACATATAAAGATATGCATTCGCATAATATATATATATATATATATATATATATATATATATATATATATATATATATATATATATATATATATATATATATATATATATATATATATATATATATATATATATATATATATACACAGAAATAATATATTTCACTACTGCACATAAACGGCCATAAAGCGGTCTTGACCCAGCATCTATTGATTTTATGGGGGCCTTAAAACCTTGCTTTACATGAATCATAATAATACTTGATTTGTATAATCTGCCAGTGCAAATGAACATGCCCTTTGATATTACAGTTCAGCATGAGAGGACTATTAAACTCGGCCGGTTATGCAAAGTAAATCCTGTTAGTGGTTTTTGAACCCTCTGAAATGCATTTGTGATCGTAGTTCTATCTAGAGTCATCATCATCATACCAACTTTTAACTGTCCACTGCTGAATATAAACCTCCCCTTTGGGGGGTTTTGCTAGCAGTTGCCACGCTTGGCAGGCGGATTGGCAACCGTAGTTAGGCTTTGGAGATTTCTTAAGAGGGACGTTGTTGCCCATCCCTCGCCCTCCCTTGGTCGCCTCTTACGACACCCACGGGAAAGGAAGGGGTGGCCTAAACTACGCGGGTACCTCACGAGAAAGAGTCATACTCTTCTACATTAACTTGTACAGGGTCGCCATTCGAGAACTATTCTTTTCTATTGGTTTTTAGAGCTATAGAGTCGCCCAGTTTTTTTTATGATAATGGAATATTAACCCCGCATGCGCTAACGGTTTGCGCGGGGACCAGTGATTGATGGTAGGTGAGAGTGAAGAGAAAAAACTGACCTGCTGTTGTCCTATCGTGATAAATAGTATAATTAATTTAGTACAATGGTTTCCAGGGGAGACCATAGTAAGGTCAACCTGACAGGGTATATTGCTAGCAATGGGGCTGATAGTCCCCATTACTAACAATCCCTTTCACTGAATGGCTCTGTTGCTCCTTGATTATCCTTCCTTCATTTCCCGTTTAGTCTCTGAATTCGAATTGATGGGGTCATATCTCAGTTCCGTTAGATTATTACTTACAATACTTACATGTTGGCTGTGTATATTTGTTCATTTTGGTAATTTTTCTTTAATTCACATGATCACTTCCGTACTTATTCTATATGATTCTAATATGTATGAAATCTCTATTTGTTCTTTTGCGGTGCCAAATAAATAATTTTACCATGAGATATGAATAGCTCGAAGCACCGACAACCGATGGGAAAGAAAGGTTCTTGAGTAGCAAAGTATTTTAACCCCTGTGTGGGTGTAGTCGCATATTTCTGTAGAATAAAGTTTCTTTCTTTCTTTCTTAATTGTAGGACGACCCCCCACTAGATGGAGTGACGACCTCAAATGTATTTGCATGCAGGTGGCTCGGGAACGTTCCTTATGGCAGTCTATGGGGCAGGCCTATGTCCAGCAGGGGACGGATAATGGCTGAAATAATAATGATGAATGATAATGATGATATGAATAATCATTGTTTTATATATGTGTTATAGATATTTTACTTTTATTAAGTATATAGTTGGCTACCTTTTCCTAATACGATCTATTTCTCAAATTCGTCATCTTCCTACCCTTGTTATCTATTTGGAGTCGGCGTAATATTATGTTTTGTTTTTTTTATACCACTGAGGTGGCAAACAAGCATACGGCCCACCTGATGGTAAGTGGTTACCGTAGCCTATGAACGCCTGCAATACCAGGGGTATTACGCGCGCGTTGCCGATCCTGAAGTAACCTCTTTACCCCCCTTATGAAGAACCCCATGCTGTAGTCTCTTGGGATAACTTCGGCAATGTATTTGCAATCATTTCGGTATTCCCTCCTATTGTAGTTATTCATCTTTCACACGGTCCATTTATTTCTTTTTAACCTCTCAACACTTACAACCATCTACACACATATTTAATTTCTGTAGTGATACTCTTTTACACTCTTTCGAAGTGGTGACCAGTACGAATGCAATTATGTTAATTTCTAAATGAGCTGGTAGTGGAAAACTAGTTGGCGGATCGACTGATGGAAAGTTGTGGCCGAACACGAATTGTATAACGAACCTACAGACAGATTACTTATCTATATTTAAGATATTTTTGACAAATTATCAGTTGGTCAAAAGGCGGACTTAATGCCAGAGTATTTTCTTCCATTTTTTTAAATATGTTAAGTTACAATTTAATGAAATTAGAAATAATTATAATTATTACACGTCGGTAATAAAGAAACAGGTATGTAAGTGTTATTTACTATTAAAAAAATTTTATCGCCTTATTTTTAAGCTCCGATAGTGTATTTAAAATTTTATTAAGATTGCCATACGTAAGATATTTTACTCTGTATTCACTAATATAAAATACTTTTTTGTATTTTCCTTTACATACCCGTGCCCAGCTGGACTGGGCCACTAGTGAATTTATATAAGTTGTATAAAAAAAATTTTTTTTTTATACAACTTAGAATGGCAAACAAGCTGACGGCCCACCTGATGGAAAGTGGTAACCGTCGCCTATAGACATGAGCAGTACCATGGACTTAACAGAGTATACTGTTTCGCCCATGATACCCCCTATGCGTTGCCATTCCTGAGGACTCAGATGTTATTCCTCTGTACCCTGTAAATTGACGCCATATCCCACGCTTCTAACCGAAACACAGCCATGCAAACACAATTGCTTTACGGTTGAAACACGAATGGGACAGAGGTACTCAAGCAAACGACTTTTGTACAAAGTTTCCCTCTGATTATGGAAGTAAGCTGATTCGCCACATCCCTGCCGTGTCGGTCCCACCGTACCTCTGCGTGAATATATCGTAACTCTTTCTATGTTCAATTGTATTTTAAACATACATAATTGCATACAGTTCAGTATATTTTGCGCGTCTGTTATTTTCAAGGATACCGATAAATTTGACTAAGCCAATTCCGTCGGAAAGTTCTCTTAAATTATATACGAAATATATTTAAATTCGTATCGTTTGTTGACGTATCACAATATACAATGACGTATACAAATAATAATGTAATATTTACTAAATTGTTTCTTCTAGAATAGTCAGTGGTCGTTACTGGAGACGGGGACAATATCCGATATTTTAGTGTTTGGAATCATCTTCCAGCAACATTATTTCCGAATCGATACGACATCAATAAAATGGTAACACATGGAGGGTGTTCTGAGCGAACAGTATACTCTGTTATGTCCATGGTACCGCTCATGTCTATAGGCGACGGTTACCACTTTCCATTAGGTGGGCCGTCAGCTTGATTGCCATTATAAGTTAGAGGCTGGGTTACTAGTCTCACATAAACTTATTTTAACTATTTAAATTAAAAAAAAAAAATTCTTTTGAATGAAAGTGGTAAAACATTACATAAGGTAAAATAGTATATTAAATCTTTTTTTATGTGTCCAATGTAAATTATATACAATAAAGATTTTATAATAAAAAACATTTAGGAGTTTTAGTTTTTATTGAGTAATAGGGTTTGAGTATATCCGTTACAAATAAAAAATCAAATTTTTCCTTTTTATAAAATCAAATCAATTAAACAATTTAACAGTTTTTCAATCAATTTAACCAAAAACAATACAACGTTATCGTATCTTACGATATCTTTTCCTGCATCTCAAAGTAAATGGCAAATTCATTTATGTGTGTGTTATTAGCATTCCCGTGTGGTCGGCCATTCTTTTCCGTGGGTGTCGTAGAGGCGATTAAGGGAGGGCGAGGGATGGGCAGCAGCGTCCCTCTTAAAACATCTCCAAAGCCTAACTGCGTTTGCCAATCCGCCTGCCAAGCGTGGAAACTATTGGCAAAATTCCCCAAGGGCGAGTGTTTAATCCTGATGAGGATCTTGAGGAACTACTCGATTTATTTAATTGATTCTGTGATAAATAATAACGTTGTCCTGTTATACGAATATTTTTAATGAGAATAATCTTTCTCTTTTATTTTTTGGTCACCATGGCAACGCGTGCCTCTCTCAGTTGCCAGTATTATTGTCTACTTATTTATCTAAATAATTGAACTAAACAACGCTCTATATATATAATAGATGACAATATGTTTGTGTGTACATAATGGATATATTACAGTGGGATACTTAACAGGGAGGCTTATGTTCAGCGGTGGACAGTTGAAGGCTGATACAATTATAATGATTATAATGTTATTAGAATACTCTAGGAATACTCTGAGAAAGTTCTAGAATCCAGACGTTAACACACTAGTCCTTGTTACGTAAGCGTAACAAGGACTAGTGATATACCCTGTGAGGTCGACGTCCACGCAGTTCCCCCTGGAAACCGTTGTGTTTATTTCTTAATGCATTTGTCATGATTGTGCAACTGGTCTACTTTTATCTTTACCTATCATAACTCATTGGTGCCCCGGCAGCGTGCGTCGATAGCGCAGCCGGGGTTACTGTTACGTTATCATATAATGAAAAAAAAAACGCGTCAGGCGCGAGTTGAACTCACACGCCGAGGGTACCGTACTTACATAGATATAATACAAAATAATATTGTTATTCGTGTGGTCCCAGCATAGAATAGGCCACCCCTTCCTTTCCCGTGGGTGTCGTAAGAGACGACTAAAGAGGGCGAGGGACTGGAAGCATCATCCCTCTTAAAACATCTCTAAAGCCTAACTACGCAAACTGCAAATTGCAACTTGCAAATCCGCCTGCTAAGTGTGGCAACTACTGGCAAAACCCTCCAAGGGGGAGGCTGCTGAACATAATTCAGCAGTGGACAGTTAGAGGCTGATATGTTGATGAAAAACCTTTATTGTAATTTATATAGGAAATAGACACCTAATAGTTATTATTATTGATACTGCAATACTTAATTTTGGGGCCACATTTCTTTTCTTTTTTTTTTTAAAGACACCCTAACAATTTGCTCACAGCAATTAAGCAAGCAATGTACAATGTTATAAATAAGTAAAAGTGGAATATTACTATTAAAAATGCTTAAATTTAAGTTTACTTGAACAAAAACATCTCACTCCTCCCTACCAAGCTTAAGGCCATATGAACACATCAGTTATAGGTGTATACAGCTCTCACAGATAAGCGTCAATGTATACTAAGTAACAATTATACAATTAGAAAAGACCTAACTACAAATCCATATTATTAATAAGCCTAGTAAGTAGTTTTGATTATAGACTAGACCGCATAACTGTTTGTTTTTGGAGATATTTTATTAATTACTCGAAAACGATGCTATATAGAAACGTTGTTTTATTTTTCCTGTTAACTTCATTCATATATACAGTTACAAATTGTAATTTTTGTATTTTTATCGCTTTACAAAATTCGGTGATAAGGGGGAAGCGGAGGGGTGGCTTTTTCCCGCATTTTCAATCATAAGTAAAAAAATACTCGCCATAAAAATAAATAGAAATCAATTATAAAAAGAACAAATGAAGTTATTTTATAAGATATCCCACTTGGAGAGAGTAGATAGGATAGGATATAGGATAGGATAGGATAGGACATAGGATAGGATAGGACATAGGATAGGATATAGGATAGGATAGGATATAGGATAGTATATAGGATAGGATATAAGATAGAATATAGTAGATTTATTCTAAAATTTTGATCACCTCTTTTGGACCCAAAAATAATAGTACATTTTCAGTTATTTCTATTGCAATATGTGTGGACCAAAAATATGTAATGCTAAATTTTAAGTCGACAGTTTTACTAGTTTTTGAGATATAGCGCTGTGACAGACGGACGGGTGGATATACAAAGAGGCACCATAAGGGTTCCCTTGCACCATTTTGGAACGGAACCCTAAAATAGACGTTACTGTCTAGTTCTATCTTATGCATACAGTAGCGATAACGTACAAGTATAACAGTTACTGTATAGACTTGTGTGCATCGAGTAATACGCTAGAAGGGCTCGTGTTGACATGCAGCGGGTTTTTTAATGGGTGTAAAAGAAATAGTGACCCCAACTGTCGGTATACACTGGCGGGGCACCAGTGATTGGTCAGTTGGCCCATAGTGGCTAATTCAATAATTTAATCATGGTGGTTTTCAGAGAGGGCCGCGTAGAGGTCTACCTGATAGGGTATATATAGCAATGGGGCTGTTAAACACCATTATTAGCAATTCTTTTTCCCTCACAGAGTAACACGTTGTCCTCTCCATCTATTATACAATTTTTGAAATTCCTACAATCTGTTCATTTGTTTGAAATCGTTAAAAAGTTTTAAGGGTTCCGCAGACGGTGGGCATTTTGTTAATTAAAAAAATTTCCCTTTATTGCATTGTGTACCTTGTTTGATCAGGTTTTTTATAATTTAACGAGAGGTAATCACTAATTCTCGCTGTGTATTATTGGGCGTAATAAAACTTTTGAAGTTGCATGTTACAACGGTAACAAATTGTTTAAATACACGACTAATCATTACGTATATTCAAAGTATGTATGCGCTTCATACGTGTGGCTTACATACAGAAATTACGTACGCGATAAAATGTCCATCGTCTGCACAGGCCTCTTAGTCACAGCGTCGATATATGGACTTCCATAATCTTCCAGCACTTACAAAGCATGCATCTAACACAGCGAAATATTGTCCACGAATAAATCTATATCTATATATATATATATATTTTAATGGGTGATCATAAAATGGTAACCCCGCCTGATACCATTTTATGATTATACGCTGACGGTATACGCTGGCGGAGCACCAGTGAGGGATGATAGGTGACGATGAAAGCAGGCAGGTCAGTTAGCCCATCGTAATGAATTGTACTAGAATTAACTACGATGGTTTCCAGGGGGAACCACGTGGAGGTCGACCTGTTAGGGTATATTGCTAGCAATGGGGTAGTTAGACCACATTACTAACAATCCCTTTTTTCTAATATAGATATAGGGGGGGCCCCTATATCTATATTAGAAAAAAAAATACAGAAAAAGCTTTCATTTGCAATCAAATGCACTTTATAAAAAACAAACAAAGTATCTATCTATCAGTCCATTATTTGCATAGGCGCTTAGTTAACAGCCCACAGCGCCGTGCCGAGTGCATACGATCGCTGCGTAGCGATGTATCAATCAAAGTAAAATGGCACAACGGATAACAGTTTTAATGAGTATAATCGCTTGCTAACGAACCTGTAACTGAATCAGACAATAGGATTATTTCGAGGCTATGTCTGTTTACTTTTGTTCACTCTGTGTAGATTTGGCGGCCTGTGGAGCGGGGTGTATTCACACCACATGTATTTTTTTAATGGGTGATAATGGAATGGTAAGCCGCCTGCGCTATCGGTATACACCGGCGGGGCACCAGTGAAGGATGATAGGTGAGGATGAAGCAGGTCAGTTAGCCCGTCGTGACGAATTCAACAAGAATTGTTCACGATGGTTTCCAGGTGGAACCACGTGGAGGTCGATCTAATAGGGCATATTGCTAGGAAAGGTGTTGTCAAACTCTATTGCTAACAATCCCTTTGCCCCCACACCACATGTATTATATATGTAGTCAAATAATATTATCCTAATAGAGTTAATTGCTAGTAACTAGGACTAACGTCCGTGTGTTTTAGGGGATTGTTAGTAATGTGGTACTAATAGCCCCATTGCTAGCAATATACCATCTCAGGTCGACTTCCACGCGTTTCTTCTCCTTGCAAACCATTATACTTAATTCTTGTCGAATTCGTCACGGTGGGCCAACTGACCTGCTTCATCCTCACCTTATCATTCTTCACTGGTGCCCCGCCGGTGTATACCGATAGGGTGGGGTTAGCATTCCATCATCACCCATTAAAAAAAAGTAACACAAAACAATTTAAATTATACGTATAAATCTTCCTCTTGAATCACTCTATGTATTGATAGATAGATAGATAGAGAATTTATTTACATTACTTACAGCACACAAATTACAATAAAAAAAAACATACACGTAATACACAATAAAAGAGATAAAAGAATGAAAATAAAAAAGGACAAAACAAAAAAAAAAAAAAAAAAAAACAATATATATATAAACTAACAATCTCCCTTCTTTCCCTTCCTTCATGCGTGTGCCATAGTAACATAAAATGGTCACATCTCAGTTTATTGCTTTGCCCTTAAAAGAGCAAAACACTGATATTCTGCTGTGGCCAAGAGTCAGTTGATGCAAACCATATTAAAATCGGGTGCGGAGTTTAAAAGATCTAAGCGTACAGACGGTGGGATTAGATTTTTTTTTACCATACTACGTTGTGGAGATTAAAGAAATTTACTAACTATAGTTATTACGTCTGACTTTACACCCACTCGTTTAGGAAAATGGGCTTGGAAAATATCGTGTACAGACTGATCAGGATCACGATTTGACGTCAATGGAGACTTTTTATATTTATAATAATATGTATTTATTTATTTATTTATATTTTTGCACACATTAAAACATGTCTACAGTGCGGACTAAATGCCTGATGGCATTCTCTACCAGCCAACCGTTACGATAAACAGAGAGAGTAAATGTCGGTGCATAGATTAAAAAAAATGTAAATTAAATAAATATTTTGAGAAATAACAATTTAAGATAAATAAACATAGAAACATATAGAATAATATACTTACAAGATATATATATATACATAAATCACGTACAATACATATATAAATAACTATTTCTCAAACATGCTTGGAAATGTGAGCATTATTTTGACAATCTTCTTCGAGATAAATCAAAATTGCCGTACTGGCCGAAATACATGCGGGCAGCGGCCGGCAAAAGTTGTATGAAAATCCATATCTGTCGGGTTTTGCGGCCAGATAAATTACTATGTAAACTCATATCTGTCCTGTAATTTAAAAATGGAATGACCTTGTACTTCGAAACATGACTACCAAGGATGTAACTAATACAAGGTTTTATTTAAATTTCGAACTGCAAATAGAAAGCTGTTTATTGAAAAAAAAAAAAAAACAAAGCAACATTATAGCGCCTGTAAAATTATTATTGTTCGTTATTCGTCATTAAATTTAAAAAGTAAAATTGTGTTTTTGATTTCCGCGCATTGTTTGAGAAAAGTACTATACAAGCCTTGGCCACAACTAGGCATTGATGGACTCACGTATGTGTGCCTCGGATACGCCTCGGCCCATTTGTATGTTCGTCCATTAATGCCTCAGTTGCTGGCCGCTGCAGTAATGTACTAAATACGTAGTATATATTGAGTTAATAAATATATAAATCATAATTATATTTTATATAAAAGTCCAGATTGAGGCTTTTCATTGTTGTGATAAATTGAAGTAATATTCACGAAGGGACTTTTTGAAAGAAAAATTTAGCTATTTATATATTTATTAGAATACTTTTTTAGAAGAAATGGGTAAAACTGTAAATAATGTTGAGCACCATAGGCTTTAATTCACTTATATTTCTTTATTTATATAATCTAAAATTTTGCAAGAAGCTATGTCATGTAGCACAAAGTAAAGGAAAAAAATCTCCGAAAACTGTAAATTTGTGGTTATTTCACAAAAAAATTAAGCTTGATGCACGGAACTCTCGTTGTGCGAGTCCGACTTACACTTGACCTAGTTTTTTTACATACACTCTAGCCTAGCTAATATGTTTTAGACTTATAATTTAAGTTTATAAAATTAAAATTCGTTATTGTCTATATTTATATGATACTCAACGTGTACGTTATTTTGGAAAGTAGCTGTGGATTTCTATATTAATGAATAAAAAAAAACAAAGTGCGAAATTGTTATTTTTAACCGACTTCAAAAAAAGGAGACTATGTATCACTATATACCAGTGTCTACGTCGTTTGTGAATCGATTTTTTTTATTTTTTTATTCGAAAGAGTCAGAACACCATTGTCAGCAAGTGAGAATCTGATGATGAAATCCAAAGAAAACGTATAAATAAAGTATTTCATATATATATATATATATATATATATATATATATATATATATATATATATATATATATATATATATATATATGATTTCAAACAGATCAGTATGTAGCATGTACAATAGTATTTTATTTAAATTAGTAGGTGATCATTTTATTTATTGCTTTTTAAAGAGTTTTAAGTAGTTGTTTCATCTTTTTTGAGGTCGGTTCATGGTGTAAAAAAGTATAAATTCTGTCACTCGTAAATACAGTCTAGCAAACCATTTACTGAAAATTTATCGAATTTAACGACATAAATTACTTTTTGTTAAAATTACACGAATGTTTGAACAATACGCCAATATTTGATCCAACTCATTGGCAACGTGTACTAGGCACTTAATTGAACTACATCGCTACTTACTGCTGCATAGTCATAGGTATAGGTACTAATCTTAGGTATCAGTTTGAGCTGCCACTCTGTTACAGGTAGCGAGGCGGCCGGGAGACGAGGCTGGCGCAAGTTATGACGCGGTACAGGTACTTGCCTAAATATCGCGTGAAATATCTGATACAGGGGGCAAAGGGATTGTTAGTAATGGGGACTGAGAATTTCATTGCTAGCAATATACCCAGCCAAGTCGACCACGCGGTTCCCCCTGGAAACTATCATGGTTAATTCTTGTCGAATTCTCGCATCATGGTGGGCCAACTGACCTGCATACATTTTCGCCTATCATCTTCCACTGGTGCCTCGTCGGTGTATACCGATAGCGCGGGTGTGGATACCATTCTATTTTCACCCATTGAAAAGATTTCCCCCTATGGGGGGGGGGGGGGGGTTTGAAAGTAATAGCTACGTTTAGCAGGCGGGTTGGCAACCGTAGTTATGACGCTACTGCCCATCCCTCGACAATTAAGATACTTTCATCATCGTATCATATCAGCCTTTAACTGTCCACTGTTGAACACAAGCTTCCCCCTAGAGGGGTTTTGCCAGTATTTACCACGC
This sequence comes from Galleria mellonella, assembly GCF_026898425.1. Lineage (NCBI taxonomy): Eukaryota > Metazoa > Arthropoda > Insecta > Lepidoptera > Pyralidae > Galleria > Galleria mellonella. Next base: position 14,426,464 of record NW_026442079.1, on the reverse strand, counting down.
TTGGCAGGCGGATTGGCAACCGCAGTTAGGCTTTAGAGATGTTTTAAGAGGGACGCTGCTGCCCATCCCTCACCTTGCCTTAGTCGTCTCTTATGACACCCATGGGAAAGGAAAGGGTAGCCCCTTGTATGCCGAATTCACACGGCTATTCTTTTTTTAACACGTGATAATGGAATGGTAACCCCGCCTCCGCTATCGATATACGCTTGCGGGACACCAGTGAGAGACGAATTCCACTAGATTTAATCACTATGGTTTTCCGGGGAAACCGCGTGGAGGTCGACCTGATAGGTGTATCGCTGGCAATGGGTGAGCTAGACTCCATTACTAACAACCCTCCCCCCCCCCACAGCTATTTGGTATGTTAATTTGTTGTTGCATACCTATATTATTGTTATTAACAAAGTATAATAAATATGTTTTGAACGGAATGTGTAATGTTATATTAAATTACAGTGTATGTTGCATAAATGTGATACTAAAACTAAACATGCTGTATAAGAATTAAATTAAAGCAACTACATTGATATAGAAAAAAATCTAGAATCACAATTGAACACTAAAAATGACAGTGGAAATATTTATTTATTTATTTATTACATCAACTGTATGAGCTTTACAGTCTTCAAATATGCTAACTCAGGAGAGCAGCAATACAATAATAATAATAATAAATAGATTTATTTTTCTCTTCACAATTCATTACAGTGAAATACAATGAGACATACTTATATTAATCAAATTATAAATATAATTGTGGGAGACTGGTGCCTGAGATAGGTATAAGAATACCTGTATTACAGCTCACCAGGGCCTCACTCCGCAGGGTTATTTACTAAGTACTTGTAATATAACAAGTGAATTCAATGTAATAAATATAATTTATAGGAAGAGATAATTAGTTATAATTTAAAATGGAAGTTGTGTGTGTGTGCGTGCGTGTGTGTGCGTGTGTGTGTACGCACTCGCGCGCGCGTGCATGTGTGTGTGGGAGTATGTGTGCGTGTATGTATGCGTGTCTCTGTAGGTGCATGCGTGTTTCTCGCTGTGTGTATTTGTGTTTGTACGCATTCATATAAAAATTATGGTCTTTAAGTTATTTTCTCACATCTGTGGGATAAGTAAGGCCTCTGTAGCATCATAGCCGAGTGTTTTCAACCAATTGGATATGAGCTTTTTACAAGTGTACCTATGATGTCGGTAGATTGACAACTGAGCGTTGAACAATAAAATATATAAATAGAAATAATACACATAAATATAAGGAATAATATAAAAAAAAGATTTAACTTAACTAGAAATAACATTAGATCTTAAATTTCTGAACACAAACACTCTGTGGTCATCCGACGAAATTCCAGCAAGTTGGAGGCAAATACGTCCAATTGTGGATACCGGCTCAAAATATCATTGAGCAGTTTCAATGCATGGGAGATATGCATAATGCTATATAGTTTTGAGTCCTCATGTAAATTAAATAATTTAATTAACTATGGACTCAAAACTGTTGAAATGTTTTTACATCAGGTTTCGTATTTATGGCAAACTAAAATACTTCTTTTAATTTTAATTTTTTGACATTTTTCAACTAACTTTAGAAAGAAGGAGGTTTCAATTCGGTTGTGTGTTTTTTTTTGTATGTTTGTTACCTTATAACTCCATCGGTTCTAAGCTGATTTGGATTTTTTTTTGAAAGGATATATGTAAAAATTGGTCCAATAGAAATTTTATCTAAATCAGTTTAGTAGTTTAGTTTTTAAATCAAAATGAGTGATTTTGTCACGTTTAAAGTATTTTTTTTTTGTTGGTTATAATCTTTAATTACATATGCAATTTATTAACTTGTATTTACGAATTTAAGTCTAAGGTTTTTTTCTTGTTTTTATGGGTAAATTATTGAAATTTTTTTCGAACGTTAATTATTATTTTTACAACTGGCAAATTCTGATCGATATCTATTTATAATCATGTAACGTACGATGGTACGGGACACGTTTAGAAGGACAGGTACGAGTATGATCACGGGAGGGCGCCACTGTACTGTCCCGGTCTGCGCGTGACGAATCTCTTGTTTTGTCATAATGTCATATTCAGATAGCTCGAGTTATTAATTTTATTATTTCTTCAATGTTTATTTCTCAATAGATATTTATTTATATTCATATATATATATATATATATATATATATATATATATATATATATATATATATATATATATATATATATATATATATATATATTTATGCTTTCAGTAACACTCGAGTCTTTGTCTGTTTCATAATTAGATGTTTATATTTTATCAATTATATTACAGATTTCCTATTTTGTATCATTATTCATTGGATTTCTTATATAGACGGAGAAGAAATAATTGCCATTCTACTTTGCCTTTTCGGTAATAGATTTGCCATTATTTTTATCTTTATATCTATGTATTGCGTTGATATTGGTTGGTGTGCAATTTTTAAATACAGGGTTCTTGGAAACTAGCGCTATGACACTATGGTAACTAAATTGACTTGCGACACAACATGATCGTGTTACTAATGTATGACGTAATGAAATTAATCCATATTTCTTTGGGAAATATTGTATACACCCTTGTAGAATATTGCTTTAAAAGTATTTTTTTTATACAACTTAGAATGGCAAACAAGCTGACGGCCCACCTGATGGAAAGTGGTAACGGTCGCCTATTGACATGAGCAGTACCATAGACATAACAGAGTATACTGTTTCACCCATGATACCCCCCATGCGTTGCCATTCCTGAGGACTCAGGTGTCTGTACCCTGTAAATTCACGCCATATCCCACCCTTCAAACCGAAACACAGCCATGCAAACACAACTGCTTCACGGTAGAAACACGAATGGGACAGAGGTACCCAAGCAATCAATTTTTGTACAAATTCTCCCTCTGGTAGAAAGTACTCCAATGATAGCGATTTTAATCTTATGTGCTTGGCCGTGTAGACCGGGCATAGAATAGGCCACTTCTTGTTTTCCCGTGGGTGCCGTAAGAGGCAACTAAAGGTGTTTATAGTCGAGGGACGCGTAGTAACGTACCTTTTAAAATATCTCCAAAGCGAGGGGTAGAGATTGTTAGTAATGCTTACTACCAGTCTCATTACTAGCAATATACCCTGTCAGGTCGACTTCCACGTGGTACACCCTGGAAACCATCATGCTGAAAGTGTATTCATTATAGTGAGCTAACTGACTTGCTTTTCATTGTCATCTATCATCCCTTACTGGTGCCCCGTCAGCGTATACCGTTAGCGCAGGCGGGGTTACCGTTCCTTTATTATCTATAAAAAACACCTCTAAAGCCTTACTGCGGTTGCCAATCTGCCTGCCAAGCATGGAAACTACTGGAATAACTCCCCCAAGGGGGAGGCTTATGTTCAGCAGTTGACAGTTAAAGGCTGATATGACTATTACTAATAATATTGTAAAAATTTCCAATGTTTTCACGTAATTATGTACGCGCGAAGTCGCGGGCGTAGCTAGTGTAATGTCCCTATTTAAGTTTATATTGTGTAAAAGGGGTGCAAGTTAAAATGAGGGTGCACTGTAATTTAGACTTTAAAGATAGACAGTGGGCCAGGGTTGGGGGGAGGGGGTCGATCCACGTAAGCCTGAACTGGGGGTACGGCCTGTCATCTGCAACAGGTTGGCAACATTGTATAGTGTTTACGTAGCCAGTTTAATTTTAGAAGCATAAAAGTACTCAGAAGGAAATTGATAAACTTATAGCCTTTGAAATGTGGTGCTGGAGATGGATGGAGAAAATTAGCTGGAGGGATCGAATTAGCAATGAGGAGGTCCTGCTTAGGGTTAAGGAAAAAAGACAAATTGTTAGAACTATTGAGGTCAGAAGGGGAAAAATATTGGGACACTTGATACGACACGACGACCTTATGAACATTATAGTAGAAGGTAAGATAGAAGGAAGGAGGGGAAGAGGGAGACCGAGGCATAGTTATATCAGGCAGATCAATGAAGGAGTTGGTGTCGTGTCGTATCAAGAGGTGAAGAGACTCGCTGAAAATCGTAGTGAGTGGCAAGAGCTCCACCGACAAGAGCGCAGCTCTAAGGTCACAATGGAAGTCTCCAGATTCTAATACATATTAAAGTGTTGCGTTCAATGACTTTAGAAGGTTCCTGATACGAATATGTTTTTTGATATCTGCATAGATTTGAACTGATTTTGTTTTTCTTTTTTATAGTCGTAAGGTTCAGTCCCATATTAGTTTTGTACTTTAACTAGCTGATGCCCGCGACTTTGTCCGCGTGGTTTTTTTTTTATACTACTTAGAATGGCAAACAAACTGACGGCCCACCTGATGGAAAGTGGTAACCATCGCCTATAGACATGAGCAGTACCATGGACATAACAGAGTATACTGTTTCGCCCATGATACCCCCCATGCGTTGCCATTCCTGAGGACTCAGGTGTTATTCCTCTATACCTAGTAAATTCACGCCACACGCGTGGTATTTGTTATTCCTGTTTAGTATGTATCGATGTATGTATCTACCTTTAATACAGGTATTCTTATACCTATCTCAGGCACCAGTCTCTCACAATTATATTTATAATTTGTTTAATATAAGCATTGTATTTCACTGTAATGAATTGTGAAGAGAAATAAATCTCTTTAAAATCTGTTTACCTATTTACCATGTCTGAGTATACTGGGCCAAAATTAACAAATGACGTGTCGCTCTCACTTTTTGCCTTAGGTCAAAATTACTATACTTAAGTAGCTTGTGTACTAAGCTGTATAAGTTACTATAGTTGTTTAACTATACTACGTGAACTCTTTAATCGTTCGTGAATTAAAGTATCTAAAATGTAAACCAGGGATGTAAGGTACCGCTATGCAAAAATTCATTTAAATCGGTTTCAAAGATTTATTTATATATAGAGATTTCAGAGATGCTAACAGTTTCGGAGATTAGCCCGTACAAACAGAAAGAGAAACAAAAACTTTGAAAAAGTTTCGATGTTTTCTATTCACTTCTAACATACCTCTGTCTCTGTTTTTAGCGTTTTTTTTTCTATATACAGACTTTCTATCACTACAGTTTTATTATATAATATGTATAAGTAACAGTTTTTGTCAAGATTGAAATATGTTTCTCCGCTGTTTCCAACTAGTCCACGACTTTATACGGGTGTCCGGAATGGAAAATACTCTGTGTCTTTCTCCATTTCATATAGTACTTATAAATCAAATTTCATACTGATTGGCTAGCACGTTAAGGCGCGGGGGGGGGGGGGGATTGTTAGTAACTAGAACTAGCAGGTTCTCCTCGACCGTCGACGTCCACGTGGTGAATCCCAAGTGTATTCATTACAACAGGCTAACTGACCTGCCTTTTCATTCTCACCTGTCAACCCCTAACTGGTGCCCCAGCAGTGTATACGGATAGCGCATATGGTTTTGCCATTCCATTATCATCCCTTAAAAATATCTGTTAAAGTGATCACGGGGGGGGGACTGCTAGTTCCATTGCTAGTAACATACCATCCATCTGGGTGACCTCTACATGGTCCCCCCTGGATACTAATGTAGTTAATTCTTGTGGAATCCTTCACGATGGGCTAACTGACTTGCTTTCATCGTCACCTATCACCCCTCACTGGTGCCCCGCCATAAAGAGGTAACAAACAAATAGTTTCACTCTTTATGTAGTAAATTGCCAAGTATTTAACCATAAATGAAAATGTTAAACTATATATATATATATATATATATATATATATATATATATATATATATATATATATATATAATATTAATAGTTTCCCGCAGCTTTGCCCGCATGAGTCAGTATATAAACTAGCCCATGAGTTAATTTAGGATTTAATCTAACCGTGTGTCAAATTTCATTCAAATCCGTTCATTCGTTTAGGCGTGATTGAGTAATAAACAATCCGATATGTAAACATTTCTACAATGTTTCACATTTATTACATTGTTACGATATTAGTCATCATAGATTCTTTGTCTCGTATGGTCCCGGCATAGAATAGGCCACCCCTTCCTTTCCCGTGGGTGTTGTAAGAGGCGACTAAGGGAAGGCGAGAGATGGGCAGCAGCGTCCCACTTAAAATATCTCTAAAAACTTAAATGCGTTTTTTTTTAATGGATTAATGGCCTGCATTAATGGTATACGCTGGCGGGGCACCAGTGAGTGGTGATAGGTGAGAATGAAATAGCAAGTCAGTTAGCCCATCGTGATGAAAACATATAGAATCCAGCGTCATGGTTTCCAGGGGGGACCACGTGGAGGTCGACCTGACGGGGTATATTGCTAGCAATGGGACTGGTAGTCCGCATTACTAACAATCCCTTCCCACCATCTAAATGCGGTTGCCAACCCGCCTGCCAAGCGTAACACTTACTGGCAAAACTCCCCTTATCGGCTACAATCGGCTAAAATGACTTAATTTGTTTATAATTTTACAAGTTTAAGAGAATCGATGATCCCTCTTTTAATTCGGCTAATGTGATTGGCGAAAATCGCAGGCTGTAGGGTAGTGCGACTTTGAAATTTTGGATAGTTGATGTTTGACAGTTTGTTTGTTTGCGCATTGAACCCTCGGTCCGCAATATTAATAAACCTTGTTTCCTTTGCACGGATGTTGCGGTGATGGCGCGTAGGTATGTAATTAATTTGGGAGCCAACCCTCCGGCCAGTTGTTCATACGATGATCAATACGTTTCTATTCCACTCGGAGTTCATTGTAATGGTAAGTTTCATGACGATTCACCTTTGTATGGCTGCCGCTTTGTTCCTTTATGTTGGGCCGTGTGATTCAGATGCACTAAGCTATCTGGATTAGTCGGAGATAAGTTAATTATCGTCAATTCGGAACGGTTTAAATCCTTACACATTCAAATTGAAATCATCTTTATTTAAATAGACTTGTTTACACTTAAGTACTTTTAAGTCGACATTTTTTTTAAATCTACTGCCGGGTTCGGTAAGTTATCTGTTGAGAAGAGCCCGCAAGAAACTCAACAGTTACTCTTTTTTTAAAGTTACCTTGTTAATATTACACATGTGGTTGTAAATTTTTGTTGTAACCTATCGCTGCTTCAGCGACTAGATCGATCAACATAAGGACATGAGGTACTTTTTATTTCAGTTAGTAAATAACTATGTCTCGTGAACGGAGTCGCGGGCAAAAGTAAAATGAACTAGTTTCTCCCCACTACTTCGTCCTCGTGGACTTTAGAAGTAGAAAAATTCCCAAGCCCTTCTAGATGTGGTAGAAATGTAAAGCAATACACCAGCTTTTAAATTAGACATTCAGGTAGACTTAGTAGTTAAATAGTGGTCCATTCTACGTCGGGACCACACGGATTAATAATAGATATAAATGAAACGTAATTACAATTATAGTTGCAAAAGTATAGTTATACATTACAAAAATCTCATTTCTCAAATAAACAACATAATTATGTTCTGATATTGCGATTGGATAGTCGAGTGTCGAGTGTCTGCCGGCGGTGTCGGGTGGTGTTAGAGATGGACGCTGAGGTCAGGAGGTGTGCTTAGGTGTCGCACCCCACTATTATGTTCTTATCGTGATATTTAATTATCCATTCGATATTCCTTTTTGAAATGCTTTTAGATGGAATATTCTTAATGTGATTCTATTTTTTTTTTTGTATGCGATAAATTCGCCAATCCTAAACCGAATTTTGCATTTTTTTAAACGTTGATTATGGAATGGTAACCTAACGACCTGCAATATCGGCATAACAGGTACCAATAAGGGATGGTAGGTGAGAATAAAGTCAGGTTAGATCGGTCATGATGGTTTCCAAGGTTGACGGCGAGGACATCGACTAATTAATATTAAAATACAGGACGTCGTATTGATTTACGTCGTTTTAAGTTAAATCGAACAATGTTTTGACATTATTCCTTAAGTATACGTCAATTGTTTCGATTTCCGGCATAGGAGAATTCACTTAACTTTCTAATTAATTATTTTAAGAACTTACTTTTGATAATTAAGTATGTATATCCTCCGTTATAAATGCAGTTTTTTTTTAAGTCCGTGTGGATCCTAACCCTTGAGTTTTACATATAAACATATGAAAAAACATGTCTCGATTTACGTCGTTTCAATTTACGTCGCGTATTTCGAGAACGTACCATGCCGTAAGTACGAGGGCTGCCTGTACTACAATTCCTTTCCCTCTATTTTGACAATTAATCTAGCAATCAATAATGGCAAAGTCTGGTGCTCCTGCTCATCATAAACAACGTTTTAAATTCATCTCCTCTACCCATACTTTTTACTCTCTTCCGAAAACTTTTTCCACGCGACTCCTTTTCATTTCATTAACTTTTATCACAGTGTCTGGCCAAAACATGTCTATTGACAAATGACCGTCAAATGCACCGGTTTCCGTATTTATTATTGTTGCCTTTTTGACCGGATGGATTGTATGAGAGATGATATGGCCAGAATGTGAGTGAATGCGGAAATCACTGCCAATAGAGACGTACGTAAGAGGAAACCATATTACGTCGACCCCAAACAAATAATCGGGACAAGGGTAAGAAGATGATTTGATTTATTTTTCTTTTACTTTTCTTAAGTGGTTTTTAAACTTGTCTTTTAATATAATGTAATGTATATTATTAATTTCTGTATTGCGATAATTCTATTCAAAAAAATTGTGATTGCAAAATTATCTAATTACGATTTTAAAGATTTGTGTCCGACCATTTAATGTTGTATTGTAATAAAATATCTGTATTGGATTTTTTATTTTTTTTTTTATTTTAAAGTATTTTATCTTGTTCAGGTATATCAGCTCTATCCTAAAATAATTTAAATTTGATGAATACTTTCATACCATTATTTTCTATATTATGTAAGTTTTAACTGAAAACTGTAAACCACACTATAGGAGATTTTTGAGGTCATGAGAAAACAGTAACTACAGTATTTTTTTATACAACTTAGAATGGCAGACAAGCTGGCGGCCCACCTGATGGAAAGTGGTAACCATCGCCTATAGACATGAGCAGTACCAAAGACATAACATATAGTGTATAGCTATTTTTTTTTGTCAATATCTTTAAAATCCTTTAGTGGGTAATGGCTGTATCATCATTATATTAGCCATTAACTATCCGCTGCTAAATTTAATCCTCCCCCTTGGCAAGTTTTGCCAGTAATTGCCACGCTTGGCGGGCGGATTGGCAATCGCAGTCAGCTCTATGGTTTATTTGACTCCATAATTTTGTAAATCAGTTATATCTAATCCGTTTGTTAATGGAATATTTTTGATTTAATAACATTTCTATTATATGGGTTACGTTAAATGTTTGTGGATTACTTGATATCTATTCGATTGGTCGGCTTCCGGTGTACGTAAGGGATCATGTTTGTATACTTTTGGCTGTAGATTATAATGTTTATTTGAATTACACCGAGCCAAGACAAATAGCGGATTGTAGAATTTTGTTTTTTTTTTTAATATCATATTCATACACCGAGTTGCTCAAAAATAATATTAATACATTCACATGGCGTGGATATTTGAATTTTTTTTGTCTTCTTCCTGAATGTTTGGATATTGTTAAAAACTTTTTTTTTACATTTAGTACATTCTAGAAGCTACTAAACTATCAACATTAGGGATGGGTTTGAATGTAATACTTTTAAGAAAAGAAAAAAAAGGTGATTATTTCGATAAATTTGTTAACTGTCTAGTTGTATAAGGTGATTTAAAATTTTCACATTGTTTACGCATATTTTACATTCAAGAAACAGCAAAAGGAATGGAGGACTTTGAAGGGTCTTAAACATTCTAAAAAGTTCTTAAATGACAATGTTGAAGGATGGGATAAACTCATCTACAGCGGTGGCAGACAACAGGCAAGACTCATTATGCGTGCCTTAACTGGACATATGCCAGTAAGGCATATACTACACAAGATGGGTCTATCTTCGGACACACTGTGCAGACTGTGCGGGGAGAAATCGGAATCCATGGAACACTTGATGTGCAACTGTGATTCGTTGGCGAGCATGCGTATGAGTCTACTGGGAACGGCTTATCTAGATCCAGGGGACTACAGATATCTTAAACCGCGAGATATCGTTAAGGCAACATAAAGGATGTATGAAATGATGGTATAAGGTAGGGGGAAGCACAAAAGATCCCGATGGGTCGACGTGCAACGGCTTAGCTGACCCCATATACGAATATAAGATAAGATACATTCAAGATCCAGACTCCACGTGATACACCCTGGAAACCATCGTGCTGAATGTCAGGTGTGTTCATCACGATGGGCCGATTGAACTGCCATTTCATTCTCATCTGTCATCCCTCACTGGTGTCCCTTCGACGTTCAGTTTTTTTTATAATATAGCGTGTTACTATACCCGTTTACATGACATGACTGCTGACATTTCATCATCAGCCATTGACTGTACATTGCTAAACATAGGCGTCCCCCATGGGGAGGATTAGCAACCGTAATTATACTTTGGTGATATTTTAAGAGGGACGCTGCTGCTCGTCGCTCGACCATAAGTTTCTTTAGTTGCCTCTTTCAACACCCATCGGAAATGAAGGTGTAGCCCATTCTATGCCAAGACTACACAACTATACATTTGGGGGCAAACGGATATAAAGTCTATAAATGGGATCAACTGAAAATAGAAATTTTCTCGCTCAACGGTTGATTGCACTATGTCGGCTCAATAAGTGGTGTTTCACTTTACGTTTGAAGGATTCGTGCTTATAGGAAAACCATGTCATAACCTACGGTACGGTTCACGTATGCGCCCGCAAATTTACCGACTTACCATCGTTTGATCCGTAGTAAACCGATGTGTTTGTCTACGTACGCAAATGTGCATTCACCTTTAGCAGAAATCGCTGGACCTTTACATATAATATTGTTTGGTTATTACTATTTGATACGCCAACTCTACTGTTTACCATATATTCATTTGCCACGTAGAAAAAACTACGATTGGCATGCATACGTTTGTATTCACCGGGATTTCTTTATGCGGCACTGTTTTATTCATAGATATGTTTGAGTAATGATCAGATGGAGTCGTGGTGTATTTTTTTTTGATGGGTAAAAAGGCATGGTAACCTTGCCTGCGCTAACGGGATACACTGGCGGAGCACCAGTGAAGGGCGATAGATGAGAATGAAAACAGGTCACTTAGTCCATCATGATGAATTCATCAGGAATTAACCATGATAGTTAGGGGGGAGAAAAGGGATTGTTAGTAATGGAGACTTAGAATCCCATTGCTAACAATATATCCAACCAGGTCGACCTCCTCGCGGTTCCCCCTGGAAACTATCATGATTAATTCCTGATAAATTTATCATGATGGGCTAACTGATCTGTTTTCATCCTCATCGATCACCCTTCACTGGTGCCCCGCCAGCGTATCCCATTAGCGCAGGCGGGGTTACCACTCCATTTTCATCCAATAAAAAAAAAAACCCATGATAGTTTCCAGCAAGGAGGTCGACCTGGTTGGGCATATTGCTAGCAATGGGATTCTCAGTCTCCATTACTAACAATCCCTTGTCCCCCCAATCGTGGCGTTTGGATTGCATACGCTGATAGCCACGCTTCTGCTCACATGATCATTGGTTGAGAGGGAATTTTTATGGATGAAGAATGGAACGGTAACCAGCTTCCGCTATTGACATATGCTGGCGGAGTGTCAGTGAGTGATCATATGTTTGATGAGTGATGATGAATTGGTCAGTTGTTTGTGATGAATTCGTCAGGAATTTACTATCCTGTTTTCAAGTATTTAATGGGGGGTCAGGTGGGCCGTATAATTCTCTGGTGCCCAAATTTGGAGATTCACAAAGATATGTTTACCAGTACATATACCCTTTTTTTAAAGGAGCCAGGTCCACCCTAGAAATAAACCTTAAATATGCCACTGTTTTCAAAGATATCGCCTGGAGCTTGACCTGATGGGGTATACGAGGTCTGTCCGGAAAGTTCGTATAAAAGTGTTCTGGAATGTGAGAAAGAGGAGTGGGGAGGCCAGGTAAGCGCAGGACCCCTTCCTTATGTCCCTAACAATGCTTCAGTTCTGGTCTGACCGCCGTGCGGTGCGAACTGGCTTGTCACGCCATCTGTGAAGTTACCTCTTAACGAAACCCCGTCGGCATGGAGCCCGCTTCCGTTGAAGAGCAGCGCGTCGTAATCAAGTTTCTCTCGAAACTCGGCAAGAATGGCCGTGAAATTTTTGCCGATCTCAGAACAGTTTATGGGGATGATGCTGTGAAGGAACCAACCGTCCACAAGTGGCTAAAAAGATTCAGAGAGGGCCGAGACAATGTTGATTGTTTTTTTCGATGTTCGGGGGATTGTCCATCAAGAATTCGTCCCTCCAGGCCAGACAGTTGATGGAAAATTCTACGTCGATGTGCTCAGACGCCTCAAAGCTCGTGTGGCACGAGTTCGTCCAGAATTGGCGCGAGAGGGGCGTTGGATTCTTCACCACGACAATGCCCCTGCCCACACCTCTCTTGTTGTCCGTGAGTTTTTGAGTAAAAATTCCATTACGGTGATCGAACACCCCCTATTCGCCGGATTTGGCCCCGTGTGACTTCTTCTTGTTCCCAAAAACCAAATTGGTACTTCGGGGGCGGCATTTGGGGGACATAAATGAGATAAAAAAAGCTACGACGGGGCAGCTGAGAAACCTACAACCAGAGGACTTTCAAGGAGCCTTCTCACAGTGGAAACGGCGTTGGCACAAGTGCATTATGTCACAGGGGGAGTACTTTGAAGGGGATAAAATTGATTTACCTGAATAATTGTAAAATAAAATTTTTAAAAAACTTTTATACGTACTTTCCGGACAAACCTCGTATTATTAATAGTGGGGTTGCTAGTCCCCGTTACAAGTAGTCCTGAGTTACAACAGCTTTTCAGTGTAAAGCGCCCTTCACTAATATCTTATTAATAGAAATAGAATAACATTTATTCTGAAATTCTTATAGGAATATTATTATGGAGTGAAACAGTCGACGTCCAAAGGACATTTGTATTATAAAAGCTTGTCAATTGCACGATTTATTTTATGGGAAGTTGTGAAACATTAAGAAAGAAATAGGAAATTTTTTAGAAGCAAATGTTCTCACTGTAGCTTCACAATACATATATGTAAACTTTTTGTATGTGCGCAGGAGTCTTTAACCGTTTCTTAAAAACAGCTATCTCAATAATCTTAACAATAAAGCGTTAATTAAATTAAAAATAATAAAGTAATTAAATTAATAGAAAATAAATAACTGTTAAGTTTTTTTCGAGTTCTTCTCAACAGATGAAAATATTCAGAACGCAGTAGTGAAAATCATAAAAAAATACGATTTAATAGTTTTTGTAAAATAGTATATTTGGATAAAGATGATTATATTGAGAAAAAAAACTTTATGTTCCTGTCAAAGGTGTCAAATGGCGCGATAGACGCCGTTACGGTGTGGACCCCTGGGGCTCGCAATTGATACTGTACAAAGGACGGGGAACTGACCCACTGACCTAGTAGGTCAATCCCAATATTTACTTCCATTGCGTATTACATCTGTCTGTTATGTCCACTTTCCCATACATCCCGTATTTGTTAAACAAATTCAAAAAGATGGAGCTTTCTCAGTTCGCCCGCATTTTTTCTATATTACGGAATGTCTTCGTCAATTATGAATCTTATTTTTTTTTCGTGTATACTTTCTGGATTGTTCCGTAACAGGTAAGTTTGTTTAGATTGAACTAGCTTCTAGGATTCTTTATTTAAAAGGTACAAATAAACACTTATTGTGCGACTTTATCTGTCCGTCGATAGGTCTGTCACAGCACTATCTCCCAGAAACTATCAATTTAATTTTTGGAATGATTTTGCGTATTGTTAGCACACATATATTTCAATGGATATAATTGAAAAAATAAATTTTTATTTTCTTTGTTAAGGATTCGAAAATGAGTATTCATAATTTCAAACTTATAATTAAAAAAAGTATAAAAATAATCTGCCACCCATTCTCTTCTTTGCCTTCGAAGTTTGTGAAGCTAACGATTTGAAAAACAGTTTTTAAAGCTATATGTATTTAGTATAACAAGAAATTGTATGTTGCCCAAATATAATGAAATAAAATAAATGTGTAAATATAATCAATCAACCAAAGTCTTTATTTGCAAGAAATACAGGTTATTATGATTATACAATACAGAAATAATAAAAGCACATGCCGCATTCTAACCATAGGGTGTGCAAAATTTAAAAGAATATTCATTCGACTTATTACTAAATATTTTTTTCTTATATTTCTAAAAACAGTAGTGGTCCCAGAATGTTACAAATATAAGGAAACATAAAAGTTTCTAACGAGTACAATTTTGAGAAAGTTTTCAAAAACCTTCGAAACCATATTTAGTTATGTAGCCCAAATTTAATCCACAATTGTGACCCAAAATAATAAACTACGAATTATAGTTTCAATAATAATAATTATCCATCAAAACCATAAAATGTAAAAATATGCCAAGTCTCGCAAAACAGTTGTTCCAAAAAAATTGAGATCTCTTGTAAAACTAAGTCAGATCGTTAATGTCTATGGAAGCATCTATTTAATAACTTTGTTATCAATTGTTATCTAAACAATTACCTAATAACAATTACAAAGACCAAATCAATATTAGGTGTCTTATTTCTTCTTATAATGATTTGAAAATTGCACGGCATCACAATTGAAAAAGAATAATCTAATACAAGCTTATATACGAGTACGCGTGGCAATAACAGGCAAAATCTGCGTTATGAGAGAGGCATATATTTAGCAGTCGACAGTATTTGGCTGATATAATAATAAAATAAAAATCTAATAAAAAAAAACAGTTATTTCGATTTATCAGTAAACTTAAAGTATTTTATTTGTAAAATATTTTACTGCGCGATTTATAGCGATAATTTGAAAACTAATTATTGGGTATATTGGCGCTACAGCCAGTGATAATATGTCCTCTTGATCATTAGACATTTAAACTTCTTGCATTATCCAAAGTTATGTCACAGTGGGGTCGAAAATGTCGTGTGTTACTTCGAGAAAAGGATGATATGGCTGTACTCGACTCGGTGGGGACACTGCCGTGCCCCCTGATGATACGGTTGTGCTCGACTCGGCGGGGGCATACCGTACCTCTTGATTATATGTCTATAAAATCTATATTTCATATAAAAAATGCAATAATAGTCGAATGGATAATCTCAAATTTGCTCTTCTTTTTATGTCTAAATACTTTTAATATATTTTTATAAATAGATCAATGTTTTATTAAGATGATAATGATTGTTGTATTTATTTTATTTTACTAAAGTCTTTCTGGTCATCTATGTTACGTTTTTATAATGTAAAAATTACATACATAACTTCACCAGGAGTCGAACATCAGTACTGAAGTTTTCAACGGCGTGGCGTCTGGGCTACGAGCTTGGACTTCATGAACTTATTGTCATACGATAATAAATAGAGTCTTATTTAAAAGATAAATGCATCTAGATTAATTCTTTGCTTGGTTTCTAATAATATAATCATACAGTAAGTAACATTGCATTTAGAGATACGTGTAGGAGGAGAAAGGGGTGAGAGGGGGCACAGGGGATCGTAATCAACAGGTTGGAATTACCTTTAAAAGTATCGGCGCCAAAAAGTTTTACAAAAGCCCTAAAAATAGGGCTCTACAGTATTTTTTCCAATCTTTCCACTTATTTACAAGACTATATACTCGCATTTAATTATAAATTAATTTATGTCATGTTACATATTATTTTGTATAGTAAAATTTCAAAGGTTAAAGTTTATTTTCGGAAAGTGACCGGTTTTATTTTTAATGTTAATTGTCTTTCTCTATCAAAATCCACATCCATTTTTGTGAATATTGAAATGTCTAGTCAGTGCTTGCACTCCCATTATTTCGAACTAATATTTATGTATTGCTAATGTATTTTCCATGTACAGAATGCAGGTGCGTGATCTTATTCCATCCACGTATTGGTAGATCGTATTTAAGATGATTGTCAAGGCACATATGTATTCTCAGACTTGCCTTTGCGCGTAACTGAAAACCTCGCTTATCCTACAATGGACACCATACAAATCTAGGATGCCCCCTCCCCCTCCCACCCTCCACCTATGCCTATGCCAAAAATAATATACGTATAAAATGAAATTGAAAATAAGCACACTTTTAGGGAGTATTTAGAAACATAGTCGAAAAATGTTAAGTTGCTATTTAATTTCTTAATATAAATAATTAAAGATATAACAAAACCAGTTATTTTGCTCTAAAAACTAAACTACTGAGACGATTTTCATAAAATTTTTGTGAGATGAATCTGTAAGTATATCCTACCAGATAAAGAAAAAAGAATTTTCCAAACCGGTTTAGAACTAATGGAGTTAACAAACATAAAAAATATCACAACCGACTTGTGAGTTTACTTCTTTATTGAAGTCTATTAAAAATGTACCTGTGTATTTTATGATTTTATTCCAGTCGATGGGTATATTATGTTCCCCTCTCTGGGAGTTCAAAGTCCAATTGTACAGCCACAAAAAAAAAAAAACTTTCCAAACGCGGCCACCTGAAAAGACGAAATCATAACAAAACTTCGACGTTTGCCCGCCAAAATTATTTAAAAAAAAATTATATACTTTTTTTTACTGTTCCGATTCTAAGTTTGAAATGTTAAAATTTTCGACCTGTACGTTCTGTGGGAAAAATATTCAGTTTCACTGTTAGTGTACTTCCTTAAAAAAAAAAAAAAAGTGTATGCATAAGTTATTTCTAAATTGTATAAAACGAGCTCGCACTCCGCGTCCGTCAGTTTCTCCACTTGCTTCTCCTAAACCACTTGACGGATTTTCATATGAGTTTCGCAGTCAATTATGGTTTATTTTTTTTTAAAGAAATATCTGTATGTGATACACATTTCAAACTTTTATATAAGTTGTTAAATTTTTTTTTTTATAATAATAATATTTACTTTTGATGTCGTGGCGGGTCGTTAGTGAATAATAAATTCAGGTTTTTTTTTCCTCAATGCGATTTCTACTGTGACATACTTTGTAATTGGGTCATTTCGGGAGTAAAGCCTATTACATATAAAAATAATTGTAAAAACCTATTCAAAATACATAATACTCTTATATGATTTTAATTATGGGTATTTATAAAGGAACTTTATAATTAATATTATAAATTTATATGGACCTATTTATATTAGTGTAATTTACATTGTTAGATGTCATTTAAAGTGAGTTTTAAAAATTATATGTTTGCTTGCCTGTGCAACGTAGAATATGGGGGATTTAATAAATAAATAACAAATAATATGTATTGTCAACAGCCAAACTCAAGTTTAAGCAAATGAATGATTTACTATCTGTACTAAATATATTAAAAAATTGCAAGCAATGTGAAAACTAGTACTTTTGCTATCACTACGGGGAAATGACCCCTTCTGTTTCACAACATAAAATCTATTTTTGTTTTACTGAATAATGCAAATATGCGTCCAAATATGTAGAAGTCATACACAATGTCGCGGTCAATGAAGTTTATTCTAGAATAGGATTACTGTATGTCGTGTTTTTTGTCTAACTCGAACTGTCATCATCAGGGGGAGACTGTATAAAAGTCGTATGCCTTCGGTCCTCTGTCCCATTTCTGTTTCTGCCGTGAAACGACTGTGTTTCGATTTGAAGGATGCAATAAGGTAATCGAATTAACGCGCCAGAGGGAGACTTTGTACAAAAGTCGATTGCTTGGGTACCTCTGTCCCATTCGTGTTTCAACCGTGAAGCAGTTGTGTTTGCATGGCTGTGTATCGGTTTGAAGGGTGGGATATGGCGTGAATTTACTGGGTACAGAGGAATAACACCTGAGTCCTCAGGACTTCTCAGTTCTATAGGCGACGGTTACCACTTTCCATCAGGTGGGCCGTCAGCTTGTTTGCCATTCTAAGTTGTATAAAAAAAAATGACTTCTCTAAAGTGCCTCTGTTAAATGTTTATCTTTAATAGAGGCATATCTTTAATGTATGCACCACTGGAAATATTCAAAACGATTGATTGAACTATCTCAGCTTATTGTCAATATAGTTGTACTCACGCGATCGGCGTGATGCATTTTATATCTACCATACAGTCGAGTGCATTTCGATTCATTGCATAATAATATTGCGTTCTGTTTGCAAATTACTCGGCACGTGTAACCGACCCACTGCATCGGTGCGAGTACATCGCTACAATACACTCCAATGCTGCTTCTCTTTGATATAATTGGCGAAGTAGCTTCGGCATCGATCAATGGATTGATCAGTGAGATATTGTTGTTTATATACGTTTGTGATGAAGGGCGCGAGTCATGAGCGCGCATACGTCACGATGATGCACTTGTCGCTAGCGGCTTATATAGTTATACATACATATATAGTTATACAGTCCTATAAAGTACTAGGAACTATTACATGGTATTAACAACTAATAAAGTTTAATATGGGGCTCTCTCTATATTAGTCCAGGTGGGTTTGTAGAGATTTTTTCTTTTTTCGAGATCCTACGTTACATTGTTGTATGTACTCGTATCTGGTAACTTCATTAGTTAATGCTTCAGAGAACGGCTAAACATTTTTGGTTATATTTTAGTGTGCTATTCTTGCGTACTCTAAATTTTAATTGACGATAGGATAGGATAGAATACATTATTTCACCTGTTGCACTGAAATTTGAACAGGATTACTGTCTGTTCAGCTAGTTATTAGAGAAAGGCTAAACAACTTCGGCTATATGTTAGTGTGCTATTCTTGCGTACTCTAAATTTTAATTGACGATAGGGTAGGATAGGATACATTATTTCACCTGTTGCACTGAAATTTGAACAGGATTACTGTCTGTTCAGCTAGTTATTAGAGAAAGGCTAAACAACTTCGGCTATATGTTAGTGTGCTATTCTTGCGTACTCTAAATTTTAATTGACGATAGGGTAGGATAGGATACATTATTTCACCTGTTGCACTGAAATTTGAACAGGATTACTGTCTGTTCAGCTAGTTATTAGAGAAAGGCTAAACAACTTCGGCTATATGTTAGTGTGCTATTCTTGCGTACTCTAAATTTTAAGTGACGATAGGATAGGATACATTATTTATTTTACCTGTTACACTAAAATTTGAAATAACCACAGTCTGTTCAGCTAGTTATTAGAGAAAGGCTAAACAAATTTGGCTATATTTTAATGTGCTATTTTTGCATACTCTAAATTTTAAGTGACGATAGGATAGGATAGGATAGATACTAAAATTTGAAATAACCACAGTCCGTTCAGCTAATTAATTTAGTAAATACAAATTTATTTTATTATTACATTACGTAGATAGAGAGTTTCCATACAAATGCTTCAATTAAAAACAGGTCAACTTTTTTTTATCATTGCGTTCGTAAACAGGGTTACCGTAATGTACATTTATTACTCAATATATATTGTAAGGTTAAATTGAATAATAAAAACGATACAAAATTCTTACGAATGTATTTGAAAGAACAAGATAAACAGTGCACAATGATTTGTAATGATGCTTATCATTATTGATTACTTTAATTTATTTCCAATTATAGTCTTATGTGTTTTCGTTTTGAAATCATTGTGATTGGCTGCCAAATTATTTTTTATTTAAAATTGAATACAAATAAGCAATATATATTAATTTGGTAATTTTTTTTATATAATTTTATTGACCAAAATAAAATATGGTACAAAAGTAGCATTCTCTACCAGTCAACCTTTGGGATGAATAAAGTCACGATTACGTATATATATATCGTTATCAGATGAAATAAATGTGAAAACAAATAAAAAAAATAGATTTGTTCTGGACAATATTTATTTAAAAAAATGCCGTTTGTATTGATTTAAAAAAAATATCTGTCAAATTGAATCAGCCAAACATCAAATTAGCTGATTAAATATTGACAAGTTTTTAACACTCGTTGTTTTATTTATAAAATTTAAGATTTTATTAATAAGTCTATTATAAAAAAATAAATCAGTTTAAGAACTAAATATTAAAGTTTTGTTTCCGATATTGATGTGCATACAGTACAAAGTGCAGTGAAGTGAATGCGCTACACTATAAGTCTAAAACTGTAAAGTGCCCTGTTATTCCTAGTAGTTATTTTCCATCCGTTTAATTTATTTATTATATACGAGTACTTATAATATTGGAATCAGTTACGAGTCACTTACTACGTAAGTTTGTTTCTGATATAATGTATAAAAAAAACTTACGTAACGTATTAGAATTTAAAACTGAAATCGGAAGTCGTGGGCGGAGGGAGAGGGGTCTTACACGATTAGGGTTGCAACATAGATAGACACCCCTTGCTGTTCGAAATTCGAATGCGCTTCGCCAGTGCGCTGCAACCGGTGGTCGCAGCGGCACCACTAAGTGACCACAGCGGACATAGACAGTCGGGGTTGTAACACCGCCCGGTGTGGTCGCGTGCGCGCGCGGTCGCGGTCGCGTCATGGCGCGTGATTACTCTCGAGTGCAGGAATACTACTTCCAGCTGCATGAGCTGCAGCCCCCGCCGCAGCACTACCACCACCATCCGTATGAGATACCCCAGTGAGTTCTCTGATCAGACGGTTCACAATTTATAATTGTTCCTTTTTTTTATAAAACATATTTCGCATTGCGAATTTTATATTTCTTTTTCACATTTTATTATTGCCAGTTTCTAATTATTGAAATACTTGTATTGTGCCAGTGTTAGTGCCTTGCGTGGTTTTGTGTAAATTTTAACAATTGTGCGTCGTTGGAAAGTTGATACTTTGGTGATTTTCTTTTCGGTAATTTATTATGAAAAGTATCTTGTAATAGAATTTTCATTCTCTTCGTGTTTATCAATGAAAATTACTAGATATTGTTTAGACTACTACTATTACTAGATTGTTTTTTTTTTATATTACGTCTTCGTAAGTATTATTGTATGCTATACCTGGTTGTATGTACCTCATTATGCATTTATCTTAGTCCTTTATTACGGATATTAGTTGATTTGACAGGTAAATTTAAATACTTATCAATTAATAAATTAAAATGTATATAAATATCGTATTAAAAAAATCGATTTCTATTTTAATAATAGTATTAAACCTCCTTTCTTTACAGTTTTTAATAAAACCAAAATTAACTAAATATAATTATTAAAATTAATATAATAATAATATGTTTAATATTATTTTTTAATAGTATAGTGAGTAATAGGTAGGTACTTGTCGATTTATTTTTAAATTATGTTAATATTTTGTCCAAAGTTTTTTTATCAGCCAGGATCTACTTATATTTATAGTGATATGAATCTTGATAGCTTACTACTGAATTTTATTGCTTTTTTTTTTAACTCAAAAACAAAAAAAAAACAATTAATTATACAGTAGGTATTGTAAGTTTTTGGATTTGTATGAGTACTAGATAAGCGTTTAAAATTGGTTAAATAGTTTTCAAGTTTATCCATTACAAACAATCGAATCGTTTCTTTGTACAGTAGTATATATACATTAGGTATACTAGCTTGGGACTAAGCAATTCATAAGTCTATGTATCTGTAATTGTTCTCATCATTATCATACCAGCCTTTGACTGTCCATTGCTGAACAGAAGCCTCCCCCTTGGGGCGTTTTGCCAGTAGTTGCCACACTTAACAGGCGGATTGGCAACCGCGGTTGCGCTTTAGAGATGTTTTAAGAGGGACGCTGCTGCCCATCCCTCGCCCTCCTTAGTCGCCTCTTACGACACCTATGAAAACGGAAGAGGTGGCTCATTCTATGCCGGGATCACACGGCAGTGATTGTCCCTATATTATTCATGTATTCTCTTATAAAATTGTATTAAACGTCTCAATAGCCTATCGAAGTGTTTTTTTTTCTTTTACGTTCAATTCCCAAATTGAAAACAAGTGATATAACATTGTAATGTTTAAAATAGATTTGTAAGAGATTTAATTTTTATAAAAGATGGCGTAACTTGACGTTTGTTTGCAAAAGTTATTTATTATGAATAATATTAACAAAGTATCGGTCGCCTTTCGTATCAATTTTTATTATTAAAATTAACTTTATTTATTATTATACACCAGAGGGAGATTTTGTACAAAAGTCGATTGCTTGGGTACCTCTGTCCCATTCGTGTTTCAACTGTAAAGCAGTTGTGTTTGCATGGCTGTGTTTCGGTTTTTTTTTTTGATGGGTGAAAATGACATAGTAATGGAGTTATCATTCCATTTTCACCCATCAAAAAAAAATTACGTGTAAACTATATTTCATGACGATTGCTCGAGTTGTTAAGACTCCAGGAGGTGACAAACAAACTCACTTTCGCATTTATAATGTTAACAAGGATTGTGGACGAGGTTGTTTAACTAGTGGGAATATGTTGACACAGGACTGTAATATGGTTCATGCGGTGCAGTGAAACCGCCGCACTCTATACATACGAGTAGATGTATATACCTATAACGGTACAGTGTGTATGTATATTTTGGGCCCTTCACCGTTTATTTTGTTGGCAATTTAAAGCAATATGAATTTTTTATACTCTTTTTTAAGTATTTGGTGGTGGTGGTGATCTAATGGTTTAAACACAACACGCAATTACGTCAAAAGCTAAACACACACACATATACGTACATACATATATATATATATATATATATATATATATATATATATATATATATATATATATATATATATATATATATATATCAATAACTATAGCCTGTTATACCGAGAAGAAAGTCACCTAAATCACTAATTTATTAGATGACAATGATTTGAGGCGATTTCAGAAGTTGCAACATGTAAATATAGTTTGAACAGTGCGAAAAATATAATATATTAAATATTATATAATTATAATAGATTATATTATTATAATATTGTATATAAACATTGTCCGGTCATATTTATTTATAGTAAAAAGCACCGACTAGTCAACTATTTATTTCCTTTATTTATTTATCATTATCAACCACTGTAGCATTCTCGGCCCGTCAACCTTTGGTGAAATAGAAATGCGGTAAAAAATATATAAAATTATTGTAGGTAATATAAATATATTTATATAAATACAAACATATACAAATATATATCATAAAACATACATATATATGATCTAAGGTAAAACTGAGGTGAACTACTCTTACAGTTTCTTTATGACATATCCGTGGACATTTTTAGCTATTATTTTATTTCATTTATATATTCATATTATTAGCTTTATGGCCGGTACTTTGTACGCATGGATTTTAAAAGAAGGAATCACAATAAATAGATCACTCCTAGATGTCGCATCAAAATAAAACATATACCAGTTTTTAAGTTAGACCTCCAGGAGTACAATTGAAAATTGCATCAAATTTGATGCAAGGATTTTTGCGTGACGCCTGAACAGGTAGACGGACAAAGTATCAAAAATTATTGTTTTAGCATCTAATCTTATTAAGATATCGTCGCGTTTTTTTTTTGATGGGTTAAAATGGTATGGTAACCCCGCCTGCGCTAACGGGATACGCTGGCGGAACACCAGTGAAGGGTGATAGATGAGCATGAAAACAGGCTAGTTAGTCCATCATGATGAATTCATCAGGAATTAACCATGATAGTTTCCCATGGAGAACCGCGAGGACGTCGACTTGGTTGGGTATATTGCTAGCAATAGGATTCTCAGTCTCCATTACTAACAGTCCCTTTCCCCCACAGATATCGTCGAGTTACAATTTTATTATATTAGTAAGATTTCTATTTGAAAAATTAATAATAATCGGTGAACGGTCTTATCCCAACTAGTCTGGAACAACATCTCAGACGGTTGGCATTCCAAGGCGGCTCACTCCCGGGAAAGATGCAGAAAGCGGTGCTCTTAAATTCTGCCCACATTGTACGCCGGTTTCTCTCCCTGGGGCCCTGAACCTCGGCCGACTGTGCTTCTACCGGGGGTTAGTTGCCATCTCCTCTCCTTAAGATGAGACATGTGAATTTGTAGAAAAAAAAATAGAATAGAATTGAAGTGAAATTCCATAATTTATTATTTTTATTGTAAAATCACTGTTATGTAATTATAATTAGATATAATCGAGGAATAGGAATAAAAGAATGAGTATTATTATTTTTACCACCTTCAACCTGGTTTCTTCACGACTCTGGAACGCGCTTCCTGATGCCATTAAGAGAGTACCGACTAAATCGTCTTTCAAAAAAAAAACGTTCACGCTCACTTTTTAACTTTATCCGAGCAGTAAGTACTTTATATTATTCTCAATTTCGTGTATAGTATAGTATATGTCATATATGTGTAAATATATTTGTTATTTATATATATTTACTCGTCTATATATGTAATTTTAGTATGTATGTATATCAATAATTATTAGTACCGCATTCGAGTATTCTGACACTTCCCTATGGTTGACTGGAAGAGAATGTTTTTAGCATTAAGTCCGCCATGTACACATATATGTACTAATGAATAAATAAATAAAAAATCTATTACTACATCCTTATGGTCAACATATATTCACCTATCAGTATAAAATGTAGCCTAGGCCCTTTACCGTCCCGTTTAGTACGTGTATACTAAATTTCATAGTAATCTGTCTAGCTGTTGGGGCGCTAACGTAACAAACAAACTCTATTTCACCGTCAATTTTCGAATGACAGTTTCAAAAAATTTCAATTGTTCCCGCCCGAACATCGCCTAAAGCAATATTAAGTAAACCAAATAGTCGGCCTTTTCCCAACCGACCAGTCAACTAGTCGCCTCATTTCTATTTTTTTTTTATTCAACTTAGAATGGCAAACAAGCTGATAGCTCACTTGATGGAAACTGGTAACTGTCGTCTATAGACATGTGAAGTACCATGGACATAACAGAGTATACTGTTTTGACAAAGATGCCCCCCATGCGTTGCCACTCCTAAAGACACAAGTGTTATTCCTCTGTACCCTGTAAATCCACTGCCATATCCCACCCTTCAAATCGAAACACAGCTATGCAAAAACAACTGCTTCACGCTAAAAACACGAATGAGACAGAGTTGTCCAAGCAAATGACTTTTGTACAAAGTCTTCCCTTTGGTCTCCTCTAATCTCATCCAAATAATAAAATATTTTTAAAGCTATTAGTTGAATATTTTTAAATATTATAAGTAGTACCCACTCTTTTCTGCACTTTGATGTCATCAAGGAGATATTATTTAAAAACTTAAGAACATAATAGAAGAAAAATAGAATAAACTTGTACTGTATATTTATCAGTTTTAATCGAGAGTGCATACAAATAAATATAATTCTTGCAGCCCCACTGAATTTTACAGTTTTCCTTTATTTTTCCTTACATTTAAACTTTTCCAATTTTTCTTTCCCTTAATCGGATTATTAAAAAACATGAAAAAGAAAGAAACAAATCAATCAGTCGCTCGCAAGTGATACGCGTACCTGAATACATATTTTACTTCATATTTATCTATATAAATAACATTTCCATCATATGTGTATATTTTTTACCGTGCCCGAACCGATGTTTATTTGGGGAAAATGTACGGGTTTCTTTCCTTCTAAAGTATGTTAATGATTTCATATTTATCTCGTTCTATTTAACCCGAAGAATGTTATTCGTCCCCTACTGCCACCTAGCGGGCTCTTTTATTATCGGGATATAAACTATCCTGCCTTTCAAATTGAAACAAACAATACACGTTTACAAATTTCATTAAAATTGGTCGAGCGATTTCAGTGATTTCCTTGAATTTACAACGTGACATTGTGTTTTATATCATTTTAAGAAGTTATTATTAACAATCGAGTTGTATATTAAAAGGAAATGAGTTAGATAATTAAAGTATCTTCTCGATTAATGTTAATGGAATCACTCACTATTATATATATATATTTTTTTTGTGATAAAATTCATATTATACGAAGCTGTCAGTGTATTACAATAAAAACGTACGTCACATATAATCTACATTACTATTAAAACATTTATTATTATTATTGTGTCATAATATGGCTGCTAGATACTTGTAGGTAGCAAGTATTTCAGCCATAATTATATAAACGTGGCTAGTATTAAGATAACTAACTCAAGGTAAAGCCGTGTGGTCCCGATATGGAATAGACCACTCCTTCTTTACCTGTGGGTGTAGTAAGAGCCGACTGAAGGAGGGCGCGGGATGGACAACAGAGACTCTTAAAATATCTTCAAAGGCTAACTGCAGTTGCCAATCCGCCTGCCAAGCGTGGCAACTACTGGGAAAGCCCACTAAGAGCGAGTCTTATGTTCAGCAGTGGACAGTTAAAGGCTGATATGTTGATGAAGATTAAGTTTCTAGTATTACGAGTATGTTCACCTTTTCTATCGATTCTTCTTATGTAATAAAGTGATATTAAATTCTTATTAATACTGTAAAGAAAGATAATTTAATTTATTTATATATCTTTATTAATCGAATGAAAATATGGTACAAGAGGTAGACTTTTTTTTGCTGGGTGAAAATGGTATGGTAACCCCGCCTGCGCTAACGGGATACGCTGGCGGAGCACCAGTGAAGGGTGATAGATGAGAATGAAAACAGGCCAGTTAGCCCATCATGATGAATTCATCAGGAATTAACCATGATAGTTTCCAGGGGAATCGCGAGGAGGTGACTTGGTTGGGTATATTGCTAGCAATGGGATTCTCAGTCTCCATTACTAACAATCCCTTTCCCCCCAAGAGGTGGACTTGAAGCTAATAAACATTGTCTACCAGTTAACCGTTGGGTTGAACAGTGAATCACGAACGAGGTACTTCATTATTAGGATAGGTAATGATAATGCCATAAACGTAACATAAAAAAATGTAACGACATAATGACTGTAATATACGTAAATAAGTATAAAGGAAAAATAATATATACCTAGAGATAAATATATACAATATATTATAGGACAGATAAATAGGTATTGTGACTAACTATTACCTATTTAGTGAATTCATAACGTTAACATGGATTTTTGTTAAAGTTACTTTATTCTTTTTAGTTTTAGTGTCTTAATTAAATTTCAAAAACGCATAGTTTATAAAATTTCGTTCATGTATTGACTGATGTAAGCTTTTATATCCAAGTCAATCAACTTAAACAGATCCGAAGTCATGGGTAAAAACTAGTGTTTTAAATATTTTTTCATTCTTTTTCATTCCATTAGTTGCTACTTATGGGATTATAGTGCAGTAGTTTCCCATCTTGCTTTCTGCACCGCAGTTCAAAGACCGATATTTCGCCCTCTGATCGCTGACTACAAGCCCTTCCAGAAGTCTCTTCTTCGGCCTTCTACTAGTATTGATATGGCTGCTGCCCCATATCAGAGAAATGCTTATTTACTGGCGTCATTTATTCGCCATGTCATAGTATCGTCATAAGATTCTTGTAGCTTTTTATAGGTAATCTTGTCCCACCAAGGTTCCCATTACATCCTGTTGACACTACCGCTGTTGGTTGGGGGCTCCTTATTCTATATATTTAGAGCTAATCACCATATCTGGTGGTCATTCCACTATCCACCACCCGTGGACCCCGTTGGTAGCTTACAGCTCACCCCCAATATTTTTTCATAACAATAATAATTCGCAGTAGATTGTAAAAAGTAAGCAAAGATATATTTCAAACACGTACTGTATTGAAAATAGCGACTTCGTCGAAGGGAAGTATTGTGATGGGAAAAAATCGAATAGGACGAGGGATTCAATATAATTATCTACTGTAAAATGTATTTATTAGAGTCTACAACAATAGTTACATCATAGTCAAATTAATTAAATGATTAATCATAATTAAATTATATATAGAATAATAATTATACCTATATATTATATCTATGTAATCTGCGTCGCTCGAAGTAAATATTGCTTTGATATTGAGCGATATAGTATGTACATCAAATGCACAATGTATTTTTTATCGATATCTCTATCAGAGAAAGAATACAAAAAGATATTTTATTTTTATTTATGAAATTAAATGGCGAACAAGCTGACGGCCCACCTCCGTAGTTATAGTCTACAGCAGGGGTGTTTGAGAATAAATTATTTTTTTGCGCCCCATTTTTTCACCTACTTAAAAACTACTATTACTTCAAGATCAACAAATAACCCCCAAGCCTCTACACAACGCCCCATTTTTTTTCTGGGCCTCTTACCGTCCCCTTCTTTGGGCCTGCGGCGCCCACAAGAGGGCGTTATCGCCCACTTTGTGAATCGCTGGTCTACAGACATAAACAGTACCATGGTCATCACAGTACTATTGCACTCATGGCTCGCCTTATGTGTTGCCATTCCTGAGTACTATGATATTATGTATTCGTATTCTATATTATTATGGTTTTATTTATTTTCTCAAAAAAAAAAACATTTACACGAAAAAATACATAATTTTGACCGTTTTCCGTCAGATGGCCTGTAGGCTTGTTTGACATCTTTGTGGTATAAAACAAAAAATTAAAAAAATGTCGGTATGGTAAATATTGAAAATTATATTTATATTTGAAAAGATTCAATATATAAATAAATAAAAATAAAAGCAATATTTCTATGGGCATATAAAACATGATTTTTTAATAGATGATAGATAATGAAATGGTATAGTACCCCGTCTGCGCTATCGGTATAAGCTGGCGGTGCACCAGGGAGAGATGATAGGTGACAATGAAAGCAGGTCCGTTAGCCCATCGTGACGAATTCCATTAGAATTAACCACTATGGTTTCTAGGGGGAAATGCGTGGAGCTCGACCTGATAGGGTGTATTGCTAGCAATAGGGCAGTTAGAACCTATTACTAACAATCCCTTTCCCCCCTTTTCGTATAGTTAGAGTATGGACTAGTAAGGACGTGATTACATAAATAAAAAAAATTAACTTACAGGTAATAGAATGCAAAACGACAGTATACCTTTACAGAGTTACACGCCGGATTTCAAAGATCTGTCCTATTTTAGTGTCTTGTACTGACTGCATAAATAATTATCATAGACATATGAGTACGTTATTGAGTTCATACCAGTACAACCTGATATAACGATCTGGTTGCTATAGGACGTGATTCCCAATTAAGAGTCCCCAGTGCGGGTAAATCTGGCCTTTTAAATTTAAAGCCATGGCTCTTTTCCCGTAAAGTAGCTCGTGTACATTGTTGCTTTTTTTATCTGTATTTTATAGCTAGCATAATCTCCTACACATGGGGCATGCATACCTCTAATTAAACAAGATAGCTTAATACATATATATATATATATATTCTTTATTGCACTAAAACATACAGTAACAACAATAAATTAATAACAATGTTAGCAAAGGCGAACTTATCTCTAAAAGAGATCTCTTCCAGTCAACCTAACACAGTGGCGTGGGTGGAAAGGGATTGTTAGTAATAGAGACTGAGAATCCCATTGCTAGCAATATACCCAAACAGGCGATCTCCTCGCGGTTCCCCCTGGAAACCATCATGGTTCATTTCTAATGAATTCATCATGATGGGCTAACTGGCCTGTTTTCATTCTCATCTATCACCCTTCACTGGTGCTCCGCCAGCGTATCCCGTTAGCGCAAGCGGGGTTACCATTTTCACCCATCAAAAAAAACAGTGGCATAGGAAGTATTGAGTGGGCAGTACATAAATAAGAATATATATATTATACATATATGTATGTTAAATACAATATAAAAATATCAAATAAAAAAGAACACAATGATGACAGTCTTGTAATCAATTATATTTTAACAAAATTGGAAAGATAAAATGATTTTAATATTTTCTTGAAGGGATTGCTAGATTTTTAATCTACAATTTTCCACAAGATAAATAACTAATGTTGTTAATTAAGGTTAACATTGTAATTGGAAGGATATAAGATGTTATACCATATGTTTCCGTTATCGTCTCTTCTATTGTCAATACTCTGGTGCTTGCTCACTAATTTTAGCTGGTATTTATGAATGTGAAAGCGAATTTATTTATTTTATTGTTACCTATTAGTGCCTTAACTACTTAGTCGAGGTGGAAAAGGGATTGTTAGCAATCGAGTTTGACAGCCCCATTGCTAGCAATATGCCCTATTAGGTCGACCTCCACGTGGTTCCCCCTGGAAACCATCGTGAACAATTCTTGTTGAATTCGTCACGATGGGCTAACTGACCTACTTCATCCTCATTTATCATCCATCACTGGTACTTCGCTAGTGTATACCGATAGCACAGGCGGGGTAACCATTCCAATTACACCCATTAAAAACTACTTAGTCGGTTACTATGAAATTTTGCATATATATACAATATGGGTTTAGGAAGGTTATAGGTTACTTTAGAGGGAGACTTTGTACAAAAGTCGATTGCTTGGGTACCTCTGTCCCATTTGTGTTTCAACCGTGGAGCAGTTGTGTTTGCATGGCTGTGTTTCGGTTTGAAGGGTGGGTTATGGCGTGAATTTACTGAGTATAGAGGAATAACACCTGAGTCCTCAGGAATGGCAACGCATGGGGGGTATCATGGGCGAAACAGTATACTCTGTTATGTCCATGGTACTGCTCATGTCTATAAGCGACGGTTACCACTTTCCATCAGGTGGGCCGTCAGCTTGTTTGCCATTCTAAGTTGTATAAAAAAAATACTTCTTATATCGGTTAGTGTATTTGTTACCTCTGGTCCTATTAAATTTAGCATAAACTTAGTTTTTTTTCGGGATAGAGAAAGACAGACATTTTTTTCGTTTTTGGCCACTTAATCAATATATCCCGGGAGAAGGTCGACCTTCGCGGATCCTCTTGGGAACTATCGTGAATAATTCTTGTTGTATTCATCACGATGGGCCAATCGACTTGCTTTCACGCACACCTAGGGTTCTGCTAGCGTATACCGATAGCGCAGGCGAGGTTACCACTCCATTATCATTCCATAAAAAAAATGTCCCGAATACATGTATTTTTACTAATTATTTACAGTGCACAGCGATTTCCTGAAGCGATTTTTTTTAAGTTAATTAACATCTTTTTGTTTGTACCTTCTATCTATATGCACATACACACATAAACTTCACGCCTGCTTTTCATTAAGGTAGGCAGATATAATGGAACGTCAAATATTACTATTCAAACAGATCTCTATTGCTCCCTCCGAATTTATCAACATATCCGTATTTATACAGGCTCGTCGGTTGCGAGTACTTTAACTGGTTTCTTTTTTTGCATGTCCTAACAAATATATATTGGGAAGAAAGGGATTGTTAGCAATGGAGTTTGGCAGCCCCATTGCCCTTTTAGGTCGACCTCCACGTTGTCCCCCCTGGAAACCATCGTGAACAATTCTTGTTGATTTCGTCACGATGGGCCAACTGACCTGCTTCATCCTCACCTATCATCCTTCACTGGTGCTCCGTCAAAGTATACCGTAGGCGCAGGTGGGGTTACCATTACATTATCACCCATTAAAATATATATATATATAACATACTTGTAGGATAAACGGCGATATTATAAAGCTTAAGTTTCAAAAAATTCCCTGCAGATCCCTAAAAATAATCCACTAGCCAGTCCTCACAGAAAAGAGTTAACTTATAATTGGCTGTTCTTGTTATCACTTCTCGATTTCCACCCTTCGTTATATTTTGTTCGTAATTAAAAAAAAATCTATCACACCGTAGTTTTATAAAAAAATATTACAATGTTCAGCGATAACTTATTTAGCTGTCTGTATATATTAAATATATAACAGAGTTACTATATATATATATATATATATATATATATATATATATATATATATATATATATATATTCCTCCAAAAGATTAGTAAACTTATAAACAATTACAAGAAATAATCACAGTGAGAGAGGAGTAATTATATATATATTTACATGCCTATTTTTTGACATTCATAATTTTCAAATAATTTATTTCATAATTTAAAAATCTATGCAACAAGGTATGCAATTTTTATGAAGGGTTCCATTCGTTTCTTGAAGAAAATGTGTGGATCGAAATCATTAGCAACATTTTCGGGGAGTGACTACTCCTGTGTTTTAAAAAAAAAAAGTAATTTTTACTGGTTTCTACAGAAACGTTTTCTTAAGACCGTCAATACGGATGCTTACTAATTTGTAAGAACGCATGTAAGACGTAAGAAGCTTGGATGATTTCGATGCAAAGAACCTTATTGCGTGACTAACATTTTAAATCGCTTCGAGGGCACTTCTGAATGAAAATTATGAAGAGGGGAGACTTGATTTGTTTTTCATTTGCGATGGATAACTCAAAATTAACAGATTTTAGAAATTCTTTCACCTATACATTATATATTAATATGTCAAGTATTGCTTTATTTTCCCTCTATTCAATGATGCACCGCCTACTTATTTTTCGGTTTGCCCAATGGTTGATTGGTAGAGAACACCGTCCGGTGTTAAGTCCACCAAATGTACATAGAATTTTACTGTGTTACGAGTTATGTTTTATTGAAAAAAAAAAACAATGGGTGGTTAAGACTTCAATAATCAGTCTGAAACATTGAAACTTGTTAATTATTAATCTATATAAATAAATAAATAAATAAATAAAAACGTTAAATTCTTTTCATTAGTAAGTGACAAAAAAGGGACTAATTTGCCTTTTTTATATGCGTATTTTAGAAGGTGAATGTGCTTAATTTGTATGTGTTTATATATTCCACATTATGTGCGTCAATTATATTGTGCATTTTGATTTTATTTGCAGTATATATCTAGGGTTGGCCTTATATTTATTTAATTATTTGTATATGTACTGTGTATTACTGACATTTGGCCACGTTTTGTATGAGTTATTTGATTGTATCTGATATGTCACGCTTAATGTAAGGTAGTGAGTGGAGTTTCCCCTACACTGCGTTTGTCTGTATGAGGTTGCTACCTATGAACCTTTTTCCGCTTCTTACATATTGATGGGAAAATAATGAGTTAATTATTTTTTTATCAATACATAAGAAGCGGGAATTATATAGGAAGCGGATTTATTAATGTGTGAAAATTGTGTATTACGAGCATTTGGGTGAGAGGAAGTGGGGTATATTTTGTCGGCGTTGGTGTATTCACAAAGGAATGTATTTTCCTAACTGTCTAACTTCTGCCCAGATTATTTATTCTTGTAGTAATTCCTTGTAAGAACGTGGTGGTGATTCTGGCGTATGTGCGTGCGTGTGTCTTCCCTCAAATTTGAGTACGAATTAATTAGATATGTTTTTTTAATCAAGTTTAATGATGAGTATTAGGTTTTCATTTGAACCGAATTTTCTTTTTGAGTTTATGTTAAGCGATATCTTTGTCAACTCTGAAATTCCGACTTTCGACAGACTTCAAAAGGATGGACTTGTTCCATGCAAAAAATAAAAGTTCTTTAGATACGTCGAGTACTTTTTTGGATAGGGGAAAAGCACTGAACTCGCGTGACCGCCACGATCAGATACAAACATATTAATTGGGGGGAAAGAGATTGTTAGTAATGGAGACTAAGAATCCCATTGCTAGCAATATACCCAACCAGGTCGACCTCCTCGCGGTTCCCCCTGGAAACTGTCATGGTTAATTCCTGATGAATTCATCATGATCGGCTAACTGGTCTGTTTTCATTGTCATCTATCACCCTTCACTGGTGCTCCGCCAGCGTATCCCGTTAGCGTAGGCGGGGTTACCATACCATTTTCACCCATAAAAAGACATATTAATTATTTTTTATGTAAAACAGTCCAACAAACGAAAATATTATTACTACATAAATACGTTGGTGAAAATAATTTGTAATAGGGACACTTCGGGGGGGGGGGGGGGGGGGGGGGGGTTGTTAGTAATGAGATCTTACAGCCACATTGCCAGTAACGTACCTATTAGGTCGATCAGCACGCGGTTGTCCCTGGAAACCATCGTGGCTAATTCTCGTGGTATTCATCACGATGGGTGATTTATAACAGACCTGCTTTCATCATCACCTATCAATTCTCACTGGTGCCCCGACAGCATATATCGGTGGCACAAGCGTGGTCACCATTCCGTTATCAACCATGAAGAAAAAATAGAAACACATTTTAAAAAATATTTCTTAACAAAAATGTTTACAAGTTTGTGAAACTAAGACGTTTTCACTTCTGACGTGCAGTCCTACGACTGATTTGTTTTTTTTTTAATTTTTGTATTTAACATTATGTTACGCGAAATTAACGCCGAAGTCGAAAATTATTACGTCATCGACTATTTTGTATTACGTGATGTAAATCTAATTATGGTACAGTAAAGAATGGAAGCGCCCAATTGGAGAACAAAAAGCAAAGCGACACTTCAGTTTTTTGTGAATTTGAAATTCTGAGATATAAGTATATATATAACATATCATCATCATCATCAGACCAGTCTTTAAGTATCCACTATTGTACATAAGCCTCCCCCTTAGGGGGGTTTTACCAGTAGTTGACGCGCTTGGCGAGCGTATTGACAACCGCAGTTAGGCTTTGGAGATGTAAGGGAGACGCTGCTGCCCATCCATCGTCCTCCCTTAGTCGCCTCTTACTACACCCACGGTAAAGAAGAAGTAGCCGATTCTATGCCTGGACCACACGGCAAATATATATCGTATAATTATAATAATTGTTTTATAAATACTACTGTTCTTACCACACAGCGCCATCTCGCTCCAAACTAAGCAAAGCTTTGTACTATAGACACTATACATTATACATGGAATACACCAAGGCAATTACAAACAGACGTACTCATGAATGTTAATAATAGTATTGTGCGGGCATCGAGCCCGCTACCATCGAAGGGTGTGTTAAACCGCTAGAACATCAAAGTCGTCAATATTGAAATATCTCCACTCATGATTAAGGGTCCCGGATGGTGCTGAAACTAATAGAATAATTTCGACTAAAATACATATAAGTCAATTCGGTTAGTCTTACAGTTTTTTTAGTGTCGATATACGCCGACGGTGTAACAGTAATAGATGAAAGGTGAGCACGAAAGCAGTAGGGCTACTATAAAACAGTTCCGCTCGAACTTCGTACCCGAAACGCAACGCTACCGAAATAAGTAATGTAAAACGATCATGAAGTTGTTTATTTAGGACGGGGACCATAGAGTATGTTCAGGAATGAAAAAAAGATAAAAGATCATTTATAATGAAATTGAATTTTTTTTATAAATCAATTATATATAAATATACAGTCGTTTGTTTTTAAATGTATAAAATTATGAACATTTGAAATTAGTTGTATAATAAGGCTGGTCATGGCTTACATGAAAAATTCTCGGGTACTGTATAGTTTTTAATGTACAATATTTTCGTAAATAGCTTCTTATGAAGGTGAAAGATAGGGAAATAAATACGAAAAGATGGAATGACATTTATTTAAAAAAATATTGCATAACTTACATGGTCATAAAATATAAGTTTTATTATTGTTTTTAAGTATGAATTCCAAATACCATAATGGACATTCCTTATTGCCTTTCGACATGTTACAATCCTCCGCTTTACAATTATAATGTAAAGTAAAATCTGAATTACAAATATATGCCAATATATTTAACCCTGAAAGTAATCACGTTCAGGGTTAAATATATTATTATAATAGGTTTTCCATTAACATATTAAGTTCGTTGCAAAAGTGCACGAAAACTACCTAATATGTGGGAGGAGGCAAATGTGCGCTTATTTATGAAAATAATTCATAGTATTTACCTATTTTCGTATTTTTTTTAAGATTATTATATAAAAGGAATAAATTAAAAATAAAATTATTTATTTATTACTATTACTTTTAAGGTTTTACTCTAAAATTCATAAATCTTAAAGTATAGAATACAGAGATCTGACAGACAAAAATTTTATTAAAAAACATTACAATTGGCTTATTGAGGAACGTTTTTATTAACTTGCAAGACTATTTTAATGCAAAATTTTAAATACAAATTCCAAATAAAGTATTTGCACGCCACACGCCTGAATGCAGAGAGTCTTTACTTTAACATTAAAAATTTCTAATGTGTTAACCTGTATTCGAGCAAATAAAATTCATTCTTTCAAAAAGTTACCTCTTAAACTATCGTGTAATTTGAGGTTAATATATTATATATACGAAAAACGTGTTGTTAGTTTCGTTCGTTCGAACGTTTCATGGTTGCGTTTACATCGAAATGAATGCTATTTCCCGTTTTCGAGGCAGAGCCCAATATGTAATGTTTCACGAAATTTTGGGACTGAACGAGACACAATTTAAAAGTGTTACAAGTACATTTTACATACTGTTTAAAAATGTTAAAATATCATTTCTTTAGAATTATATGGTAGAATTTATGACAAACGAAATTTTAAAGTCCATTTCCTGGTCCGATTTCGTATGAACAAAAACCCGAAATTAAGTCCAAAAATTTAATTTCGTGGTAGACACCCTGACTTTGGAACAAAAGTGTTTCATGGTATGAATGGCACGAAATTTCAATCCGAAACTTTGTCGTTACTGTTCGTGATTACCCCTCAGATCCGTTAGCCCATCACAACAAATTCCACAAGTATTAACCACAATGGTTTCCAGGGTAGGAATGGTCGTAGACTTGATAGGGTTTATTGATCAATGGGGCTGTTAGACCTCATTACCAAGTTTTTTTTTTACCGG
Organism: Galleria mellonella; assembly: GCF_026898425.1. Classification (NCBI taxonomy): domain Eukaryota; kingdom Metazoa; phylum Arthropoda; class Insecta; order Lepidoptera; family Pyralidae; genus Galleria; species Galleria mellonella. The sequence goes on along the minus strand of NW_026442079.1, from coordinate 14,389,633 downwards.
TATACACTGGCGGGGTACCAATGAGGGATGGTTGGTGAGGATGAAAAGGCAGGTCAGTTAGCCCATCGTGATGAGTTCAACGATAAATTACGATGTTTTTCAGGGGGAACCGCGTGGAGGTCGACCTGATGGGGTATATTGATAGCAATAGGAACCAACCTCCCCATTACTAACAACCCCTCTCCCCCTCCTCACTACCAAGTTAAAACACTTGTGACATTTACTAAATTAGATCGAAGCGGTGTACGTTCCAGCATCATAATCGGTTATTAATACCGCACCAGGGGTAAAGGCACTGCAGCCGACTAGCTGCCGTAATTGTTGTTTTGTTAAATTAATTAGCTTTATTGTATTAGTGGTTGGAACGTGGATCGATAGAGTTGGAAATACGAAGCCCCAGCGGTGCGCCACTTGTTCACTAGCACGAAACCAAATTGTTCAAGGAATATTCAGTTGTAGTGGTTTCTACGGGATACGGCGTTGTGCTTGCGTTGCGTTAGATGGCGTTACGAAATGCACAAAAGAGAAATTTCTTTTTGTATCTATTCTACAAGTCGTCTTTGGCAATTCTCAATAGGTCCTGAGCCTTTAGACAAATGACAAACGAATTTCTCGATGGAATCGACATCGCTAGCGAGTCCGTAAGTTGGAATGAGTGGGGGGAAAGGGATTGTTAGTAATGGATACTGAGAATCCCATTGCTAGCAATATACCCAACCAGGTCGACCTCCTCGCGGTTCTCCCTGGAAACTATCATGGTTAATTCCTGATAAATTCATCACGATAGGCTAACTGGCCTGTTTTTATTCTCATCTATCACCCTTCACTGATGCTCCGCCAGCGTATCCCGTTAGCGCAGGCGGGGTTACCATAACATTTTCACCCAAAAAAAAAGTTAGAATGAGTCATCCGGCGTTGCTATCTCATTCTATCTCACGGATTCGCTAGCGATGTCGATTCCATCGACGAATTCGTTTGCCATTTGTCTAGAGGGCCTGATAACTATGTTGTAGTCGTGTTTTTCTAGGGTTTTACTTTCTTGTGGAGAAAAATACTGTTTGTCGCTTCTACACTTGTGTATTTGACACAAATAAACACATATATTGTATCTATCTATCTATCCTATTTAAGAGCTGCACTCTTGTCGGTGGAGCTCTGAGAAATCAGCTCTGCTCTATATATTATATACGTCATGCTAATCCTCAGTTGGGGTGGGCAGAAACAATAATTACATTGTTGTTATATACCATAATAATATTTAAATATTTTTAAATTTTGTATTAAGAATGTGGAATCATATGACAAATGTAAAAGTATACAATAGATATGACAAAGTATCTATCTAAAAATTTTTTCGTTCGATTTGTTTTATTGATTTTGTAATGATAATATTATCATATCAGCTTTTAACTGTCCCTTGCTGATCATAAGCCTATAGGGATTTTGCTAATAGTTGCCATGCTTGGCAGGCCAATTGGCAACCGCAGTTAGGCTTTGATGATGTTTTAAAAGGGACGGTGCTATTCATCCCTAGCCTTTCCTTAGTCGCCTCTTATGACACTCACGGGAAAGGAAGGTGTAGCTTATTCTATGCCGGGACCACACGGGAACATAATAATTAATCAAGATTATTTGTAATATTTAATTAATCAATTAATTTTAGTACTTTATTAGTAGTCTTTGAACCGATTGTACGTCAAAATCGATATCTTTTTCGAAATCAGAAATCTACTTATTATTAGCTAACGTTCATTTGGAAACAATTAGAGAAATTAAAATATTGATTTTGCAAAGTTTCAGTGTCGTCCCCCCCACCCCCTTCCCAGCGCTATTACCGCAACGTTTTCGTCAGTAATATTACATTAATTACGCGAGCGCGCGTTGGTGGGGGGGGGGGTGGGGGGCGGCAATGTTGTGATATGATGTTTCATTGCAGAAGCGGTATTGTTACATGATTTGGTTATGTATGAAAGTGGAACGGTAGCTACGCCTACGCTATTGATGTAGGTATCAGCTGGGGTACTAGTGAGGGATGGGCGAGGATAAAGACTGATTGATCACGATTTCTAGATGTTTTGGCCGGAGATAGACTTGACCGGTACTTTGTTAATAATGGACCACTGGTCCCCATTATTGATAATGATTTTGGCGTATATATTGGCCGTCTTTATAGATAGAGCGTAGAGCTGGATTCTATGTCTACAGGGTGTAGTCGTATATCCTTTTAAGAGAGTGTTCTGCTAGTGAAGCTTAAAATTTTTACTCAGACACTTGTATCGAAAATGTATAGAAAATTAATAAAAAAAAAAATTACTGTACTATCACGGAGCTTTCCAGTTGTTGTTAAGTTAATAGGTAGGTATGAGAGGCACGAAATTTGTTGACTTTTTTGAATTCATGATTCACGATTCTGTCCTAATAAATTCTATAGCGTGGAATAATTAATTTTAAATACTAATGTCTTTAGTCCTGTATAACACGTGTGTCCCTGCAGATAGACAGAGAAGTTTTGACCTTAACGGCGACCGTTGTTCAAGTCCTTTATACCTTGTTTTTTTTTTGCATCTTAGAATGGCAAACAAGCTGACATGAGCTGATAGTCACAGCATTCGTAAACAATTTTATATATTATTTTCGACTAAACCTACTTGAATCTATGTTGTAGAAATGGGAAGAATTGTTAGTACTTAATAAGGATAAACAGCACCATTGCTAGCTATATACTGTATCAGGTCGACCACCTCTCGGTCCCCCTTGAAACTACAGTGGTGAATTCCAGATAATTTCGTCATGATGGGTAAACGGACCTGTTTTCATTGTCATCTACCAACCTTCACTTGTACCCCGCGAGTATATACCGATAGTGTACGTAGAGCTACTATTACATTATCTACACTAATATTATAAAGAGGAAAGATATGTATTTTTGTGTGTATGTATGTTTGTGATGAATAAACTCAAAAACTACTTTGCAGAATTCAAAAATTCTTTCACCATTACAAAGCTACATTCACCCTGAGTAACATAGGCTATATTTATTGCTAGAAAAGATTAGGGATCCTTACTAAAACTTTAGTAACGTAACTCAAGGTGTAAAAAAATAGTATAAAATACCTTTGTCGCGTGCGCTGCGGAAACTATTGGTGATAGAACAAAAGTATGTTCTACGATATTGAAGAAAATATCAATAATTACAAAAAACTTCGCGATACTATATGTCCAACTATTATCGTTATGTCACAATAACCATTTTTAAAATGTTGTAAAAATGTCCACCCGTGCGAAGCCGGAACGGGCTGTTATAAAAAAAAAGATTCTATGGTGTAATGTCTATTTTAATTCTTTGGTCGAACTTGCCTTCTCATAAGATCGTCATGGAATTTCTAGAAAACATGTCCATATAAAATTTATATTTTTCACATAGATAAGTGGTTTTCAAAGTGTGGATCGCGACCACTTGGGGTCCCCAAGTCCTCTACAAGGGGTCGCGGAAGGACGCAAAATCGTACAAAAACGACAGTAACGCAGCGTAATCGATTTATCTTGTAGGTAATTAATGATGTTTTATTTTATTTATTGTATTACATTTAACCGATACCTAACAATGAAAATTACAATTTAGAAACAAAAGGTAAGGGGTCGCAAGATATTTTTACGTCCTAAGGGGGTTGCGTTATAAAAAAGTTTGAAAAAAGAAAACACTGTTATAGATAAAAAATAAATGGTAAATAGTTCTATGTATCTATTCAGGACAATAAATACATACATATAAATTGTATTTGACAGTTTCACACTATCGTTATCTTGCCAGTTCCAGACGGTTCCAATACGTACGTATACGACGGTAGCAATCGAGTTTCTATTCCCGTTGCAACGGCGGAAATTTCTCGACAACGTCGCAATTTGTCGACCATAGTTGCAACTTGTATTGCAGGATACTTTCGTTCGAATAGTGAATGCAGCGCCAAGTGAGAGGTTGCGTTTGTGTGGGCATGCCCTGCACAGGCACCGCCCACCCGCCGCCACGCCCCCGCGCCTGGCACCCGCTCGCCTCTACCGCTTGATAAGTGTTCTGTAATGAATTCGTGCTTTGTTTGGGGTAGCCGTTGACAATAAGGTGTTTGTTTATTTATTTATGAATGGTGATGGAATGGTGAATTCTGTGCTAATGGCATTTTTACAATGACGGTGTAATAGTGGATGATGAGTCAGATTTTTTTTTAATAAATAATAATGGTAACCCCGCCTACGCTAACGGTATAACGCTGGCGGGGCACCAGTGATATATGATAGATGAGAATGAAAACAGGACAGTTAGCCCATCGTGATGAATACACTTGGAATCCAGCACGATGGTTTCCAAGGGGGACCACGTGGAGGTCGACCTGGTTGGGTATATTGCTAGCAATAGGGCCCTTATTCTCCATTACTAACAATCCCTCCTCCCCCCCCCCCCCACCGTTGAGTCAGATTAGTTGGCCCATCGTAACGAAGTCGCTACAAATTAACTAGGTCGGTTTCCAGGTGGGACCGCGTGCAGGTCGACGTGACGGCTTATATAGCCTGTCATATCCTATTGCTATCGATATTGTTAGCAGTAGGCCATGACCTATTGCGGAGGGATTGTTAATAATATATATACATTTTCTTTCGTTAATAAAACCTCAATCATTATTATTAAATTCTTTGTCATTAATAAAGTTTCAATCATTAATATTTTGTTTTTATACAACTTAGAATTGCAAACAAGCTGACGGCCCACCTGATGGAAAGTGGTAACCGTCGCCTATAGACATGAGCAGTACCATGGCCATAACAGAGTATACTGTTTCGCCCATGATACCCCCCATACGTTGCATTCCTGAGGACTCAGGTGTTATTCCTCTGTACCCTGCCATTACCAGTTCTCGTTTTTTTTTTTATATAATTCAGGCGAGCCATACGATGGTAGAAAGTGGCCGTGGGCCTCATATTGAACAATTCCTCTGAGCACAATACGTTGTACAAGCGACAGAACTCGCATTGAGGTAAAATCTCTCCAAAGACTTTACTATAAAAATCTAAATTAGACAACTGGTTACCGAAGAGGAAAAGATCCCGTTCGTTAACTTTGTTATCTAACGGGAAATTAGTTACCCTTGAAACACGTAACAAATAATGTAACAAGAGTGTGATAATGTTACTGCATTATAATGTACACGTAACAGAAGTTACAAAACTGTAGTGTCCTAAACACGTTGTACACAATACCAGCTTTCTTATCGAACGCATTCCCACATTGGAATACGACAATCGTTCGATTTAGGTGCACTTTAGTAAACATTATGATATATGCCAGAATTGTGTAATACAAGGCCCGTAGTCGCCGGTCACGTGTTACAAATACGATGCGTTCAGGGTTTTCACCATTGTAAAATATTACATGTAAATATAGCTGTTGTGTTAGAACTAGTATTTGTTTCAGACGCAGCTGGAAGGAGGGTCGAGGAAATAATTTCTTGTTGCCTAAATACTGTTGGGTTTGGGTGGGTAGTCCTGGTTACCTTTGAATGGAATTCTGAGGCAAACAAAACCTCTCTTTAAAAATGCATATACCTAATACCTGTGTCTTGGGGGGAAAGGGATTGTTAGTAATGGAGACTGAGAATCCCATTGCTAGCAATATACCCAACCAGGTCGACCTCCTCGCGGTTCTCCCTGGAAATTATCATGGTTAATTCCTGATGAATTCACCATGATGGGCTAACTGGCCTGTTTTCATTCTCATCTATCACCCTTCACTGGTGCTCCGCCAGCGTATCCCGTTAGCGCAGGCGGGGTAACCATACCATTTTCACCCATCAAAAAAAATACCTGTGTCTAATTGAATTTTTAAAATTAGGGTTGTCAAATCTAATCTAATATTTTTATTTGATGACCAACTTTTGTGTAAAAATGTATATTAAATCATAGAAAAATGAACTATGTTACTCATGCGAAGCAAAGTATCTATTTCACATACTTCACTATAGTCAGATATTCTTGATATTGTCTACCCAACAAGCATACTGGTGTGAAATTAGGATTCCTGTTTGATTCTCAGTTTAGTCATTATAATAATCAGTCTTATATAATATAAATTGCATTGGATCAGTTGTGTTATGGTCGGGCCTCCAGATGTTAATTGCATAATTTCTTCCAATTGTATTCCAATTTGATGACAAAAATTAATAGTTTATAAATTTTATCGTGTGTAATTTATTAAGAAGAATGCGTGGCAACCCTGGACGGATCTGATTCGTAAATTGCTGCGCTGCATAGTATGCGCCGGGCAGTGTCTCCTTACAGATTGCAACTCTGACGCATGAAAATAAATGTATGTGAATCTTGACGTATTGTTATGTAACGTATGGACGCGAACTACTCACTTCGCATAATACGAAATAGTAGTACTCTTCATGATTCACACGGGCCAAGGCTACACTTTTGCAATGCCGAAAGCTGTCCATCTATCTGTCACGAATCACGGGCCTTTAACCTAATTATAAATACTATCAGCAACTATAAGTCACAGCGTCCCTCTTAAAACATCTTTAAAGCCTAACTGCGTTTGCCAATCCGCCTGCCAATCGTGGCAACTACTGGTAAAACCCCCCAGTAGGGAGGTTTATGTTTCAGCAGTGGACAGTTAAAGGCATATGTGATAATCACTATTATCCAAACAAAATGGTGACTTTAAAATCGTGTGTTGCTATCAGCCAGATAAATGTGTTTTTAATAATGGATTTTTAATATGTATAAAATAATTAAACAATCATGCCATCCATACATTGTATTTATTTTCACTTATTCGGTTTGATTTTTTTTATAATTTAAGCAACATTATACTCCTATAATAAATTATCAATTTAAGTTATTATAAAGTCAAAATTAAATTAATATTTTTTAATTAGTACCTACATTTAGAATTCGTTTCACAAAATAAAATAACGGTTTTAATTATGAAACAACTAGAATTTAATAATAAATCTATGTATCTTATTTAAGAGATGCTCTCTTGTCGGTGGAACTCTTACCACTAACTCCTTCCTTGATCTGCCTGATGTAACTATGTCTCGGTCTCCCTCTCCCCCTCCTTCCTTCTATCTTACCTTCTATTATAATGTTCATAAGTTCGTCGTGTCGTATCAAGTGTTCCAACATTTTTCCCCTTCTGTCCTCAATAGTTCTAATAATTTGTCTTTTTTTCTGAACCCTAAGCAGGACCTCCTCATTGCTAATTCGATCCCTCCAGCTAATGTTCTCCATCTTTCTCCAGCACCACATTTCAAAGGCTCTAAGTTTATCCATCTGATAATAAAACGTACCTAATATTTTAAAGTAGTAGGACAAAATTTTAAAACATTGCCTCAACATTTTGAATCTAAGATCAACGTTTTGAAACTGAGCTTAATATTTTTGAATGGTGTTTATTTATTGTTGGGTAATGGAAGACCAAAGTCTGAAGAGTATTGGTATATATAATTTTGCTTTCCTTTACACATAATACATAATGTTATTTCCTTGTAAACAAATATATAACGTGAACATGATTTGCTTGCTGCTGGCGATGTGCGTACCTGGCGGGGGGAGGGGCTGGGGGGCGGGGGGAGGCCGGTGCAAGGTCGCACCGCTTCCGCAATGCACCCGACGTGAAACGTATACGCGCCGTAGCTCCATAGATTTTCTTATTGAACTCGTGCGTTGTTTAAATACTTGAATGTAGTTAAGTCACATTCATTATATTGGCAACAATCAGCAAGCACGACTGGATGTTATCTCCCTGATGTAGTGCTAAAAATAAAAATTCTATTTAAATAAACTATTTTACAAGCATTTTCAAATCGTAGTTTTTTTAATCGACTACAGAGTTAGGAAGATTGTTGTGATCTGTCGAGAAGAGCCCGCAACTCAACAATTACTCTTTTAAATCACTGTTAACATTATGTTTACAATCGGAAATATCTAGCTGTTTTAAAGTTTTAGACTTTTCTAAGTCCATTCATTGTTTACCTCTGTTAATGCCTATAGCATTCGATCCACCTATCGCAATACATTTTAATGGTAAATAAACTTGTAAGTAAACAAATAAATGTCTCATTAGAATTACCCAAAGTTCTTAAAGTCTAATATATTTTTATTTCTGTGACCAATAAAAATCTATCTAAATCTTATAAATGGAGTATTTTAAGTATTATAAACTAATTAATTTGTATTAACATCCAAGTATTTAAAAATTTAATTAGATTTATTGTTGCTGTAATATCAAATTTTTATACTTTTGCAAGTCCGAGACTTTGAAGTTATTTTGAAGTTTAAGTAAAAGTTGAAGTCTAAGTCCAATTACAGTATTATAAGTATTTTAACGATGTTGTTTTTTAATAAAACAAATATACACGAATTAAATTTCTCTTTTATCCTTTTAGAAGTTACAATAAAGCGATATTGTGAATCCTACGCCTCCCGCGATTAGAAATAGAAACTGTTCGGACACAGTGTACCCAATTACTCTATCTGAAAGTATGATGTCTGGTGTAACGATCACATGAATGCATTATTTGACAATAGTAGTTACAGTATCAAATGAGCCCCACCAAACTCGCCACCTGATCTCTATTGAGCGGAAGGTACCGCCAATTATAGTCCTTTAAGAGACGGAACACTGGAATAAAATGATATACCTCTCCGGGATATAAATAAGGCTTTAATATGGAAACCAGCGCCTATACATTATGGAGTGGATAAATTTTTTTAACAGCATTTAAGAAACAAAAACAATATATTTACCAACAAGATTTAAAGAGGTATTGATGGTAAAATGTAAAAATTGATGAATAAAATTGTGATAAGTTATGTAGTACATGTAATAGTAAAATTTTGAATGATTCATATATAAATTATTTAAATTAATTTGTTGGGAAGAAACTGGCTGATAATTAATTATAAATTTGAGATATGTCGACTTAAATACGCTCATACCACCAATCCCCAATGGGGTAGTCGGAGGCATTCGTCCACTCTTGTCTTTGTAGTGAACATAACATTTCACATGCCAATTTTTTGTCGAGTTGGTATATCTAACAGCTATGGTACTGAAACTGAGCTAACCTTTCGGCTTAGAGGAGAAAAGGGATTATTAGTAATGGGGATTAGCAACCCTATTGTTAGCAATATACCCTCGCTGGTCGATCTCCTCGCGGTATCCCCTGTAAACCATCGTGATTGATAAATTAGTAAATTTGTCACAATGGGCTAACTGACCTGCTTCATCTTCACCTATCATTCCTCACTGGTGCCCCGCCAGTATATGTCGATAGCACAGACGGCGTTACCATTCCATTATTATCCATTAAAAAAAAAAAACTTTCCTGCTTATTTTTTAATTGATTCCAAATTCATACTTACAACTTTTGCAGTGTACACGTCGAGTATACCACTGAGTCACCAGCCGACGGCACTCTATATTTATAGCTTTTTTTTTAAGATGTTTTGTTATAGTTTGAATAACAGCCTTATTTACAAACTTTTAAAAATATAAAACAGATTCAACGCAGGTCAAGAGCAAGACAAATTTCGTGTCAAATTATACTGTATAATAATATACGTATTCTAATTGTTTGTGAAGCAAAGGACTTAGCTGTAAAATTTTAAATTTCTATTACATTTATATTTATATCCGAATCCTCAGGAATGGCAACGCATGGGGGGTATCATGGGCGAAACAGTATACTCTGTTATGTCCATGCTTCTGCTCATGTCTATAGGCGACGGTTACCACTTTCCATCAGGTGGACCGACAGCTTGTTTGCCATTCTAAGTTGCATAAAAGAACAAACATTTTTTTCTCTCGATAATTTCTTTTTTTTTTTTAATCTATATCATCATTACTTCAGCTATTATCCGTCCACTGCTGGACATAGGCCTCCCCCATAGACTGCCATAAGAAACGGTCCCGAGCCGCCTGCATTCACTGTATCACCGTATAAACGGTTAAAACTGTATAACCGTCAGGTTTTAAGAGCTTAGCACCCAGAACCTTCTGAATTTCCGATAGTGAATTTGCATGTATGTTTATGTGATAGCGTATGTATGTGTTTGCTAATGTAATTAACGATTGTGTGTATGTAATATACAATCTTTATGATAATACACGATTGGTGCCGCACTGATACTAGTCATTTTGTTGTTGTATCTACATAGATTGTCATTTATACTAAAGGTCATGTTTGTGCCCACACAATGGCTTCTCCTGATAACATGATTGTAATCTGGAAGATTATACCCAAGGAACGGAAAACGATATGAGAATCTGGACAGTTCTATGGGTTTTTTTTGTGATGGATGAAAATGTTATGGTAACCCCGCCTGCGCTAACGGGATACGCTGGCGGAGCACCAGTGAAGGGTGATAGATGAGAATGAAAACGGGCCAGTTAGCCCATCATGATGAATTCATCAGGAATTAACCATGATAGTTTCCAGGGAGAACCGCGAGGAGGTCGACCTGGTTGGGTATATTGCTAGCAATGGGATTCTCAGTCTCCATTGCTAACGATCCTTTCCCCCCAGTTCTATGAGTTCCCCTACACATTTCTGTTATTGTTTTTGGTGCTGCGATAATATTAATAGCTAGTTGTTGCCCGCGATTTTGTACGCTAAAGAATAGATCACCTCTGGATTGGCATTTTAGAATAAAATAGACGATATTTTAAGTTAGACCTTTAGTAATCCAATTTAGTGCAATAGTTTTTTTTTCCAATTCAGACAGGCAAAAATTCTAAAGTTTGTTTTTTTTTATCTGTTAATTGCTCTTATCAATCGATGGAAACACTTATATCAATTTTATTTAAATATCTCCTATGGACAGTCACCATACACTACAATTTTATTACACATATGTACTCTATTCCCCCTTATTCGTCTCATTAATCTGTTTTATCTTTTTTTTTATACAACTTAGAATGGCAAGCTGACGGCCCACCTGATGGACCTATAGACATGAGCTGTACCATGGACATAACAGAATATACTGTTTCGCCCATTATAACCCCAATGCGTTGCCATTCCTGAGGACTCAGGTGTTATTCCTCTGTACCCTGTAAATTCACGCCATATCCCACGCCTATTCAAGTATTTTGTTCTTTTTGAGCACTAAGTTGTTAATTTGAAAAATAGTGACCAAACACTCTATTAAATAAAATAGGTTTATAGTATGTTTTAGTTTTTATTAATTAGGGGTAATTTCGCGTTATAATCAAAAGTCGATTGCTTGGGTACCTCTGTCCCATTCATTCGTGTTTCGACCGTGAGGCAGCTTTGTTTGCATGGCTGTGTTTCCGTTTGAAGGGTGGTATATGGCAGTGATTTTACAGAGTACAGTGCCTGAGTTCTCAAGAATGGCAACGCATGGGGGATATCATGAGCGAAATAGTATACTCTGTTATGTTCATGGTACTGCTCATGTCTATAGGCGACGGTTACCATTTTACATCAGGTGGGCCGTCAGCTTGTTTGCCATTCTGAGTTGTATAAAAAATAAAATACTTGTAGACTAAAAATTCCGTTCTTAAATTAAATTTCATCTGTTAGTTTCAAACGATTTAAAATAAGAAAAATGTGATTACTAATTAGTTATTACCAATTTTTTTTCACTTCTGAACTCTTTGTTTTCTTTTTGCAAAGCAAAAACTGTAATTGCTAAATCGGATTCAATGTTTTTATTATGTTATTTATAAATCGAAAGGTTTCACTTTACAATATTTAAATTCTATTTTTTTTTTTTTTATAAAGTAACAGTGTATAGATCTTCGTCATAGTACTTATTAGCAAGAGTCGTCTTTTCTCTGAAAGAGATCTTTTTTCTCTGTTTAACAAAATCTTAAAATTTGTTACACAAAATGAAGCGATGCACTTTGACTCGAGAAACGATTTATACGCGGAACGTATGTAGCTCATTGATATGAACGCGTTCAGTGTGCAGTGTGCAGTGTGCAGCGTGCAGCGTGCAACCACCTAGGTATCTTGATGAATGGCAAGGTCACGTAGTGATGCGATTCGTCACGCACTCCTAACACTAAACCACGTACTAAGGCGACAGATTTCTTGCAGTATGTTATATGTCCTTTCGAATGTCACATCTCTATTCGATCAATAATTTGGTACGTCACATTTTCATTCGACTAATAATTTGAACTGGGTTTCATGACAATGTCTATGGGCGTCTATCATGTCTATAGACGACGGTGACCACTTTCTATCAGGTGGGCCGTCAGCTTGTTTGCAATTCTAAGTTGCATAAAAAAATTAGTTAAGTAGGGCCTATTTGATCCGACAGATGTTTTATTTAAATGTATTCTTTTATGCAATTTGCTTTAGCTTGTTCCTCGTGGCTTGAAAATAAATAACCCAGCGATCGTTTTGGAACGGTTTATTTGTTGTGTCCATTGTACTGGTCATGTCTATAGGCGACGGTTGCCACTTTCCATTAGGTGGACCGTCAGCTTGTTTGCACATTCTAAGCTGTATATATATATATTTTTTTTATATATATAACGTGTGATTTACGTAATTGGCTGAGCGCGAAAAGTTTACTCAAATTTTATGTAAAAAGAAAGATATAGAGAGAGGCCTTTAGTACGCTGCTACCTCTACTGATCTCATAAGTTGCTCAGCGTTAAGATAAATACGAAATGCTAGTCTTCGGATTATTGTTAGAGGTACACGTTCTGGAAATTCGCAATCGTATTTGAAGCAACCCTCACTGGAACAATTGGCCGCCTCTTATCGTGTTATCGCTTGCATAACTCTTGATAACAACTGCTGCACACGCTTGCAAGTGGTATAAATAACTCTTTAGTAAGAAACTGTTTCTATTACTAATGATTAACTTGCACAATGATTATTGGCAATTATTACTACTAATAATCGTTTGTATGTGGCGCCCTCTAGTGTATAGAAATTATATGAAGGTATCAAAAATAACATTTTTTTTTATACAACTTACAATGGCAAACAAGCTGACGTCCCACCTGATGGAAAGTGGTAACCGTCACCTATAGACATGAGCAGTACCATGGACATAAGAGAGTGTACTGTTTCGCCCATGATACCCCCATGCGTTGCCATTCCTGAGGATTCTGGTGTTATTCCTCTGTACCCAGTAAATTCACGCCATATCCCACCCTTCAAACCGAAACACAGCCATGCAAACTCAGCTGCTTCACGGTTGAAACACGAATGGAACAGAGGTACCCAAGCAATCGACTTTTGTACAAAGTCTTCCTCTGGTCTGGTTTTGTTATGGGTGACAATAGAATGGCAACTCTATTTGTTTTATCGATTTACGTTGTTGAGGCACCAGTGAGAGATGATAGGTGAAATAATGATGAATTCCACATGATTTAACCACGATAGTTTCTAGGGGGCACTGTATGGAGACCTGATGTTCACGATACTTACTATATAGTCCATACTGCTGAGGGGAAAGCGATTGTTAGTAAAGGGCTCTAAAAGCTTTATTAGGAACATATCCAATCAGGTCGACGTTTATATTGTTCCTACTGGAAACCATCGTGGAATACATCATAACGGGCCAACTGACCTCCTTTCATCCTCATGTATCATCTTTAACTGGTGCCCCGCTATCGTTTACCGATTGCGCAGGCGGTGTTACCATTCCATTTTCCTAAAAATCTTATATTGCTAGCGATAAATCTTTTAAACCACCATTACTAATAATGCCCCTCCCACTATCTGACATAACTTATCGCATGTAAAAATGAGATTAATTATAATTTATTTAAACTTTAATGCACAGTGTATGTATACATTTGACGGACTTGTATTGGATGGTATTTTCTAACAGTTGGGCAAACCGAGAAATAGGTAATTTTTAATTGTTCTTTACTTAAAAGGGTTGAGTTCTTTTTTTTTTTTATTCTGGAGTTGCAGTATTACTCTGGTGTATTAATACCAGTACTGCAATTAATCTGTCACTGCTTATACTATCGATTGAATAAGAGTGCGTGCAGAGAGTGGATAGATAGATAAACACTTTATTTGATCCATTTATGACACACGTAAATTAACAAATGAGTTCATCACAATCAAATTATTTACACTTTTTTAATAATAAAACAAAAAATAAAATACGTTTTCGCCATGCGTGTCGCAGTGACCCAAATAGGCTACAGCTCAGTGATTGTTAAAAAGCAAAGCACTGATTTTTAGCTGCAGCCTGAAGTTACAACTACACGGACGCGTACAACAAACCCAGAGTGTAACCCTGTGTGACCAAATTAACAGCTAAACATAAAATTGTATTATATAGATAGAAAATTACATAAATGATGCATAAATAATATATTTAATATTAGGAAAGGTATAGTGCTTGCCTGATTAAATAGTTTAGAATAAAATAAAATAATTAATCATAAAAAAAACATTTTGCATTTTTAAGCAATGTGGTTTTTCTCTCTTCTTGATGATTCCTTTATCTCTAGTTTTTATCTGCTTGCATATTTTTGATCCTAGCTCCTAAACGGTGCTGACGATTATTACGATGTAATTGTCTAATAATAGTTTGATTTCCAGTAAACCTGTTTAAGTTAAAAATCAATCGATTTACCTGCTAGAAGAGACTAATTGCTACAGACAAATACACAAACAAAATTTCAATTGTTAACAATTATCACCTTTTGCATTGGAATTAAAAAGAATATGCTAAATGGTAGAGTAATATTTGCGGTATTAAGCGTACTCCTTATGTCGTAAGCTATAACATCGATAATCGCATGATAATAGCGACAAATTGATGGGCGAGGGAATTCCTAGCAATAATTGTGTTGCATGCAACTGATATTTATATTTTACACAGTTTATAATATTGTAGCTGTACTTTGCACTTGCTTATTTTATAATGTTAGTAAACAACGGAATCCAATAGATGACTATATTGATGATAATGATTAAGTTTAATTAATGTGAAATTTAATTCCTGTGTCGCCGTGTGCTCTCGGCATAGAATTGTATGTTTTAAAGTGGAATTAGTTTTATGTGAATGTAGGTTTAAACAAGAGCGCTGCTCGCCTTACGTGTATGTATAATGAGCATCATGGCTGTTCAGAATTAAAGGTACCGTCTGGTCTTGAAACTAGTCGGGCTTTCTTTTTTTATTAATAAATTAATCAAATAAAAGTATATAATCAGTTAAAAGGCGCTTTCTTAAAGCGACTTCTTTATTGACTCGTGATGCATTAGGTTTCAATTGTGTTGTACCTGGACATTAAATAAAATAGAAAACAGAACCGTAAAATTCCATATTTTTCGCGTAAACATTTATATCTTTAATTATTAAATATATAATATTAGAACACAATCAAAAATGTATTATACAGGAATTGGTGAACAATTTCTAATTTAAGTTCTGAAATCTCACGAATTGAAATTATTTCAAACATGTGAATGTTTTCTATTTTAACAACTTCAATTCTATATAAATTTTGAACTGTCCCATGCACACATTTACATAATACGCACACTAGTGCAATCATTTTTTTGTCTCGTTTTTATGATTGCATTGCCAGTCTGTTAGTATGTAGTACGTTTTACTACGTATTTTTTTTTATACAACTTAGAATGGCAAACAAACTGACGACCCACCTGATGGAAAGTGGTAACCGTCGCCTATAGACATGAACAGTGCCATGGACATAACAGAGTATACTGTTTCGCCCATGATATCCCCCATGCGTTGCCATTGACTGAGGACTCAGGTGTTATTCTTCTGTACCCTGTATTTTCACGCCATATCTTACCCTTCAAACCGAAACACAGCTATGCAAACACAACTGCTTCACGGTTGAAACACGAATGGGACAGAGGACCCAAGCAATCGACTTTTGTACAAAGTCTCCCTCTGATAAATCTATGAGTATAACCATTTTCTTGTCTCGTTTTTATGATTGTATTACCAGTCTGTCAGTATAGTGCGGATGGTATTATTAGTAATGTGGACTACTAGTCCTATTACTAGCAATATACCCTATCAGATCGACCTCCACGCGATTTCCCCTGGAAACCGTCGTGGTTAATTCTAGTATAATTCATCACGATGGGCTAACTGACCTATCTTTCGATCCTCACCTATCATCACTCACTGGTATTCCGCCAGCGTATACCGTTAGCGCAGGTGGGGTTACCATTTCATTATCATCCATTAAAAAATAGTCTGTCAGTATATAATACGTTATATTACGTCTATGAGTGTAACCATTTTCTTGTCTCGTTTTTATGATATAGTATATACATACTGACAGACTGACAATACAATATTGCTAGTCTGTTAGTATGTAGTACGTTATACTACGTCTATGAGTGTAACCATTTTCTTGTCTCGTTTTTATGATATAGTATATACATACTGACAGACTGACAATACAATATTGCTAGTCTGTTAGTATGTAGTACGTTATACTACGTCTATGAGTGTAACCATTTTCTTGTCTCGTTTTTATGATATAGTATATACATACTAACAGACTGGCAATATAATTTGCCAGTCTGTCAGTATGTAGTACGTTATACTACGTCTATGAGTGTAACCATTTTCTTGTCTCGTTTTTATGATTGCATTGCCAATATGTCAGTACGTGAGTGCGTTATACTACATCTGTGGTTAGAACTGGGTTATCTCGGCCATTAGCTCGTTCGACGATCACTGCCAAGGTTGCATAACTATTTATTCAACTATGAAGTAGGTACTTACCACATGCGATAATTTTAATGTGCATTCCGTTTGATAGATTTCGGATTAAGATATTGCTTTTTTTTTTTATAAATTTCATATATTGTTATTAAAAACAACAATGTAATGTTTATAATTAGTATGGTGATGGAGTTATCAGTGTTATGACGGAATACCTCGTGCTGGTGACGAATTAAAAATACAATGTGTCGTCACTCCTTGTCATCCATGGGAGTCGTTACAGGTGACTAACGGACACCACTTAAGCATATTACACTACTCCCACTGAAAGGAAAATTCGAACTAAAGCACTATACCAAACCGTCTGGCCACCACTGCAATAGTGGACTACAACCCCTTTTACAAGGAAATTTTGATGTTCAGCAAATATTTTGCTATTTATTGCTTATTCTTATTAATGTATTAAAATTGACACAAGACGATCTTTACATGGGAGATTTTAAAAAGAAATTGATATAAGAGCAATAGAAGGCAGAAGTAATATTTTTCAAAAAAATTATCTGTCTGTCTGTCCTTTAATTAATATATGTTTGTTCCGGCAACACGCAAAACCTACTGGACTAAATTGCGTATGGTTTCCACAGTTGTTGTCCTGATAGTCTACCTTAAAAATAGGTGTCCGTTTTATACGTCACATAGGAGTGCTCTATTTCATTGATATTCCCGCTTCTGAAATTCACGCTTGTGAATGAAATAACGAGCAAGAAGTTAGTAAATAGTAAATGCGTAAAAATAGCGATGCGTGTATTACGATCATTTTTTTTTTATTTTAATATTACATCTGGAATCAACAGCTTATATCTAGAATAATTAATTTATTGTTACAGAGTCCCAATTTGTATTCTTATTTTTGGAGATTTGGACAATATTATACTTATAAATACAATATTGTGCTGTCCTCCTGGTATGGTAGGTAGGTGTAGGAAATAATAAACAATAATATGTCACAATGCGACTCACACAACCACCCGCCCGGACGTCACCCAGAGGAGTGGCAGGAGCGGGGGGACTTGCAGTCTCAACTTTAATGAGTACATCACATCTCTCCCTTTTCAAAATATTTTAAATTAATAATAGAATATGAATATTTTTACTCTAGGAAACTTAATTATTATTTTTTAAGCATTTTTGAATAGTCATTTTTTTTATAAATCTACCGCCCATTCGGAATGCAATTTCAGCTAAGAAGAACGGGCAAGAAACTTAGCTGTTGCTTTTTTCAAACAAAGTTGAGTTTACAACAAAATGTGAAAGAATACAATTACTCACAAATTTACAACTACAACAATATAGTTTTACATTACAGTCATAGGTATCTAAAATAATATCATGATATTACCATATATATTATGTTACAAAATATAACTTAGGCAACTAAATATAATAAGACTGGTTTGTATAAAAATAACTATATGACTATTTCCTCTCGAAGTCCATCGAGATCTTTCTTTTCATCATCCTTATAATTTCTTACTGATCTTCCATCTTCTTAAGTATATTATTGTGTATATTTCATCTCAATTCTTGTCTAGTCCCATAATTTCTTATAGATATAGCGCCAATAAGTATATGGATACAGGGATTGAAGTACCGTGTATATATTTTCTTTAATTATATTCCGAATACACTTTCTCCTATTTTCAATATCTATGTCACTATATCTTTCCCTTCCAATTTTAAAATGTTATTTTATTGATTTGTCTCTACCATTCTAAATAAATCTCATTATTCTTAACATTTACAATAGAAGAGACTTTATCTCTAATAGCAAATCAATAATGTGGCTTGATATTGTAACTTATGATGAGGTATAGCAGGAGTTTATCCCTCCAGTCAGATTTTGGGTTTTAATTTATTTGTACACGTATTATAATGTCACATTTTTGTCTTCTAAGTTGCTTCGTTCTACTGCGGTCAATATGGTGTCGAATAGTATAGTTTAATACCAAATTCTAAGCAGTTATCCAATGTTGTGCTGAATAAAGTGTCAAGTCTTGTAAAATTTCTTTTATTTATGTACTTTTAAGAAGATTTATGGTCTTATACTAAGTATATCAGAATTCCAATTAATAATTCCTACAATACATATACTGACAATATTAGAGACGTTACTATTTATAATCTCAATATTTACATAAGTACGTCACATTTATTATAGTTTAAACATCTATTAATTTTAGGGATGTTATATAATATATTGTTTTAGATCAGATGTAATGTAGACAAAATTTTATTTCTTCATGAACATTAATTACAACATCTATTATATGTACCGAGACTGGTATCAATCCTTTGTACCTTGATACATAATCTACTGTTTACGGCAACAGTGCCGGGGTGCCAAAATAATTATCATGAGTCGTAGCGAATGCTCGTTTACGCTATCTCAAATGAAATAAAAATAGAAAACTATTAATAAAGTACTCAGAATTCGAGAGTTTGTAATGATTGACTTTAAGGTTCAGTTTTCCTGGGAGCATCTAACTACTAATTGCATGGCTTATAAAACTTAGTATCCACAATTTACTAACTCTTTTTGCTTGGAAATTACGAATTACTGTAAATGTTTGCTTTTCTTTCCAGAACTCTGAACACAGTATATTTAGCGAGCTTACGCCTTAACATTTTATGTATTTGTTCAATCATTGTAGCCAAATTTTGAGTCCATTTTCTTTTATTGTGTACCAATAAATTGATAAAGATAGATAAGTGTGACTGTATACAACTTGTAATTTAAGATATTGATAATATAGAGTTGTATACATATCTCTAAAATATTTACACATAAAATCTAAATATTATTATAACACATTATCATATTTATTGTGTGCCTGTATCTCAGTGGTTAGTTAAAAACTTCCTTTGACTTAACATAAGACGGTACAATCTAAAACATAAATACACTCATTTGCAATGTTCAATTTACTTTTGGTGCAACATTGTTAAATGTGGGTAGCATCATATTATTTACTTACAATTACGATTAACAGTTTACCCACCTAATGTGCAATATTATTTGCCGGTCATATTAGCAACCACATAAAGTATTTTTTTTTCTTCGACTAGCAACACCAACGACAGTTGTCATTTTCAGCTGGCCGTAATAAATAAATAATTTTTAATAGTCTATCACACGAATATTATATTTTCGACATCGTTATTAGTGATATAATAGTGCAATAAGTGTCGATTGTTGTTTGTGTACAATTTGGTAGTGTATTATTTGCAAAAATCGACATTAAAATAGTGCACCGGCCATCTGTCAAACTTCTTTCGTTGGTAAACAACTAATTTTAAAACTATTTTATAACTATTTGTTGGACTTATTCAAAGAATTTCATAATATATACAAGTTTTATAGAAAATATTCACATCAAGTTAAATTGATATTAATAATTGTGAAGTTCAGTTGTTGCGTACGTCGAAGGAAAAAATATACCCACAAAATATATTGTAAGTAATTTTATGTTTTATATTAATGTAATTTGAAGGAAAGGAGCACAATCTAATTCCATTTACTTAATCTTGTAAAATATAGGTCGTATAAATATACCTAACAAAAATTATTCAAAATTTTAACACATAAAATAAGTAAGGTTCAGTTGCTGTTCTCGTTGTGATACTTTTTTTAGAAATAACTCACTTTACTCTCCCTAGTAACTATTCATATATTCAATAATGTCACTATCTACCCGTTCCACAACTGCACGGCAGACAGAGATGAAGCTTAAAGTGGCCCTACAAGAACTTCAGGCATCCAAAGATCTCAGTGACAAGTTGATCAGGGAGAGAGAAGAGAGTGAAGATGAAATTTTAAAAATTATAAATAAAAATACCCAATTAAAATCAGAATTGTCAGAACTTCATAATAGCCATCAGGAAGTTATTGAGCAGCGGGATCAGCTTCAAGAACTAATAAGTAGCTTTCATCAATGTAGTGACACTCATGAGCAAGCCTTGAGGCGTATCACTGAATTGGAACTTGAGTTAAAGCAGGCATATTCTAAAATCAATGATCTAGACACAAGATTGGAATCTCGACAAAGTAATGAGATTAGTAATTTATATGAGGAACTTATTAGTGTTGACTGTGTGCCTCCTTCTACTACAGTTCCATGCTCCCATCCTGTTGTAATTGACCTTACTAGTGATACATCACCTAAATTAGGCAACTATAACAGTAATATTTGTATGTTGAGTAATAATAAATTTAAAAAATATTTAAAACTAAAAAAGTTTATAATTAAGAATCGGAATATATTAAATAAGCGTTGCAAAAAGGGACAATTATTGAAAAAAACCACTTTGAATAATTTAAAATTGCATGATTACATTAATAAGTGTAATAATAAGTTAGTGGAAAGCCAAAAGTTATATGACATTGATACAGACTACCTAACTTCAAAAATCAATAGTTTAGAATCTTCGCTTCATGATTTAAATACAAAGTATATTATCTCTCAGAAACAAATCCAGGAGCATATTTTAGCAATGGATGATCTGATTGATGTCAGTAAATACAATGCTGACCGTTTTGAGTCGTTGACTAAGCATTGTACATGTAATCACACAAATATATCAAATAATAATTCAGTTGTAACTGTGCTGGAAAATGAAGTTCAGGGTGTTTGTGCCAGTGACTGTAACCCTAAGAGTAGCACAATGGTGTTCTCTGACAGAATAGGCTGTAACTTTGGGTCTATATTGAAGTATCATCTTAAGGGTGATTTATTAAACTACTGCATGCCAGAAGCATCATTTACACAAATAATAAATAAAATTAAGTCTACGAAAATGAACAATATGACCACAATTGTGTTATTTTTTGGTAATAGTATTCAATTAAATAGGCAGGATGTAATTAAAGGAATTGAATATTTATTACAATTAAATGTGTATAAGATTGTATTGTGCGCTTTTCCTTACACAAATAGACATCTTCATAAAAAAATTAACAGTAAGGTACATTACCTGAATAACTTATTACATACATTGACATGTCGTCATAGTGACATTTTGACATTTTTTGATACTAATAGTTTTATTAGTGATTTTTATTTGACAAAAGATACAATGTATCTTTCTAAATCATCTAAAAATAAAATAGCCACTTTAGTGGCTTATAATATTGACTACATGAACAGTTTACATGGTAAACTTAAACATAAAAATGCTGACATAACAGATAATTCTATTAATATTTGTGACATAAGTACTATGACTGCAGATTTAAACTGCTCACAAAGACAAAGGGAAAGCAATCAGAATTAATAATTGTTCATCAGAACATACAAAGTTTTCCCGGCAGCGAGTTAATTATACAATTATTTTTAGAAAAGTATAATATTGATATTGTCTGTTTCACAGAACATTGGCTTAAAGAAAGCAATATGATGTTCAATTTAAATAATTATAACGTTGTCAGCTGCTTCAATAGAAAGTCAGTTAACAGAGGCGGGTCTATGATAATTGCAAGAAATAATATTAAAGTAAAGGAATGTGCTGACATTGTTAGACTTTCTATTGAGTGTTGTATAGAATTATCTTGTATAGAACTAGAAAATTATATCCTTATATGTGTGTACAGGCCTCCTAATAGTGATTACAATGTTTTTGAAGGGGTGATGGAGGATATTTTAAAAAAAGTATTTAATAGTATTAAAAAAATTATTGTATGTGGAGATTTTAACGTTGATATTCTTTGTAACACACCCACATGTACAAAAATTATTAGTTTATTTCAGTCATTTGATTTATGTCATGTCTTTCATGAACCCACTCGTGTAACTGCCACGTCTGCTACTTGTCTTGACAATGTTTTTTGTAACTGCGAGTATACAGAAAAATTCATAATAAATAAACTTCCTTCAGATCACTGTGGTCAAGTTGTTAAGTTTAGCAGTCAAATCAATAAAGTCAACAATAATAAAAAATCAAAAAGACAAATAAACGTTTACAATATTAATAAATACAAAAGCGCGATTAAAAATAAATTGGATTTGCTGTTACAATCTAGTAATAATCCTGATTATCTTTACACCAAGCTAATTAATATTTTATCCGGAGAATATGAACAATTTTTCAAGAAAAAAGAAGTTCATGTTAAATCTAAATTCACGGAATGGGCAACAGTAGGAATACTTAAAAGTAGAAATATTTTGTTTGATTTATACGATCAAAAAAAATATCGATTTGATGACAAATTCACCACTTATGTAAAAAATTATTCTAAAATTTTTAAAAAAGTTTGTATTATGGCTAAGTCTAATTATTTTAATAAACAAATTAAGCAGTCTTCTGACAAAATTAAAACCATCTGGAGCATTATAAATAAAGAAACTGGAAGATCTAAAATAGCCTGTAATCAATTTACATTAAATTATGATAATAAATTAATAACAACAACAAAAGATGTAGTTAATATTTTTGAAGATTTTTTTGCTAATATTCCGATTGATATTACATCTTCTCTGGACTCATCTCAATCTCGAGCAAAAAAATTACTAGAGACTAATATCGGTTGTTGTTCTTTAAGATTTAAATTTTCACATGTTAGCCCCTTTCATATCATAAAAATATTCAAACAGCTAAATTTAAAAAATACGGAAGACCTTTGGGGCATGTCTGTAAAAGTAGTTAGTTCTTTCATAGATATTGTTGCTCCATATCTAGCCACTATTTTTAATAAATGTATTGATAATGGCGTTTTTCCACATTTAATGAAATTTAGCAAATTAATCCCACTATTTAAATCAGGAGATAAATTTGAGCCAGGGAACTATAGACCTATATCTATTTTGCCAGTTCTAAGTAAGGTGTTTGAAAAGATAATGTTAAATCAAATGTTACATCACTTCAGGGTTAACGGACTGCTTCACAGTCAGCAATATGGTTTCACCGCCGGCAAGTCTACCACTGACGCAGGTGTTGCGCTAATGACACATATTTTCGAATCTTGGGAGAGGTCACAGGATGCACTCGGAGTTTTTTGTGACCTATCAAAGGCATTTGATTGTGTGGATCATAAAACGCTTTTGTACAAGCTCGAACATTATGGTATAAGAGATAATGATCTAAAATTAATGAGAACTTATTTAGAGGATAGGGTTCAAACTGTAGATATTGACGGTGTAAAATCTAAGGGAGCTAATATTAAGATGGGCGTTCCACAAGGGTCAATCTTAGGCCCCTTTCTCTTTTTAATCTACATAAATGACCTTCCCTTTATGGTAGAGAAAATTGCAGATATAGTGCTGTTTGCGGATGATACTTCGTTAGTGTTTAAAATTGGACGTCAAAGTAATCAATTAGACGATGTAAATTGTGCTATGTCTGCAATATTAAATTGGTTTACATGTAATAACCTATTATTAAATTCCAGCAAAACAAAGTGTATAAAATTTACACTTCCTAATGTAAGACTAATAAATACACAGTTATTGCTTAATGACGAAATAGTAAATTTTGTTAATGATACAGTTTTTTTAGGTATAACAGTGGACTCGAAATTACAATGGGGGCCCCATATTTCAAAATTGGCCAGTAGACTCAGTTCTGCTGCATATGCAATTAGAAGAATTAGGCAATTAACAGACGTGGCGACGGCTAAACTTGTATATTTTAGTTATTTCCATAGCATAATGTCTTATGGCATACTGCTGTGGGGTAAAGCAGCCGATATAAATACTATATTTGTTTTACAAAAGAGAGCCATACGTTCTATTTATGGTATGGGTTCAAGAGAGTCATTACGTCAGTGCTTTAAAGACTCAAATATCCTCACAGTTACTTCACAATACATTTATGAAAATATTATGTATACACGGAAGAACTTAGCGAGTTTTAAAAAACTCAAAGACTGTACAAGTAGAAACTTACGCAATATAAATAAGCTTATTTTACCTAAATGCCGTCTGCACAAAATCAGTAATTCATTCTATGGTAATTGCATAAGATTTTATAATAAACTGCCGGAATCTGCATTAAATCTGACAGAGAGGCAATTCAAATCTTATATTAAACAATTTTTATGTAAGAAAGCCTATTACAGGATAGACGAATTCATAGATGACAACATATTAAGTAAATAATTAGTTTATTAGCATACAACGTTATAATTTTATTTTCTCATTGCTTTCTTGATTTAATTGATTAATTTTAGAAATATGAAAGCGTAGCGGTTTTTTGTATTAATTGCCGCATGCATTCTTATGTAAAATGTGAATACTATAACTATCAGATGGCAATTGTGAGTAGCTTTGACGTAGTCTAGTGTTTTGAGTAGTCATGCTCACTAAAATGTCCAGACTTGTGGCGGCGTGGTGGGCCGGGTCATTGGGCTCCCTAAAATATGGTCGAGCGCAGTGATGGCTGGCTCATCCGTCATACTCGTGAACGGGTGCTGCTTGTAGGGACTGGTCTGCTCTAATCACTATGACTGATTTCCTCTTATTAATTGTTTAACCAGTTGGTTATGTATTCAATTTTTTTTTCTTTTTGAGTATTTAATTGAATTAGTGCTAATTGGTGGTTTGTATTCACACAATTAAACTTAAAAATGTAAAATAATAATAAAATTATTTAAAAGAGCATCACGCAAGTTTCTTGCTCGTTCTTCTTGTGATGAGACAGCTTTCCGAACGAGCGGTAAATAAAAAAAAAATGTAATGACTTTTCAAAAGTGCTTCAATGTAAGTTTATTTGAATAAATGATTTCTATTCTATTCTATTCTATTCTATTGACTTAAGACAAATATTAATAAATTAATTTATATTATAGCATAATATTATTTTAAGCAGAGACTAAGTATTGTTAGACATAATATCAAATTTACAATGCGTTTCATTTAGAATAATTCATGAGTACATCTATGTTGTTTTTTTGTTAAGCATTCTATGAGTAATGCAGATGAAGTAATACTTTCTGAGATTAGCTCATGCCCTAAAAATTCTACTTACGATTGATTAAACATGAACATAAATCCTTAATTAATACATTATTTGTAACCTACGTGTACGGATATGTAGGTATATTATTTTGCCTTACAAAGTTAAAATACGTTGAACACATTTTTAAACTTTCGCGTTGTGAATCGCGAATTTAAATAGATATAGGACATGTTTTAGCCTTACATCATTTGTTCGAAATTAAAATATTAACAAACAAACAGTTAATCTTGTGTAAGATATTCAATACATGTTTAGGTGTCTTATTCATTTCCTTTATTTGGGATTATTTCCAATTGTTACATTTAAAACATTCATGTGTATATTAATATACCTATTAGTTGGTGGTTTTCATGTCTTGCTACAAAACCGTGACCAATATTTGTTTATATTTAAACTAAGGTAACAGAGACTCTGTTATTAAAAATAAAGATACTTAAAGTAATAAATTATATTTATATAATTTATAGATTTTGACACGTTAAATTACAAGTACCATTGTTACACAGACTAAATAATATAATATTTAGTCACTTTAAACAGAGATTTGTTAAATACTGTTTAAATAAACAGAGTTTTAATTATTTATTGTAGTAGAATCGTAATCGAAACGAAATAACCACTTGCTTGTTATAAAAAAGTTAAGTACATTCTCTCTAATCTCAATTTAATAAAAAGCATCTTTTAAGCCAGGTTTAGATAAAGATAAATTTATTTGCATAAACAAATAAATTTATCTTGTTGTGTGTGTGCAGTAAATACATATTAGGTATTTTAATTATGTAGTAATTGTAACATGTTTTTTACCAAGATTAGCATGCACATTTTTTGTTTAGGACTTTTCCCTTGACAGACAGATTTATATTCCTTTTTTCTATTCTTTAAAATAAGTATGACTAGAGAAACTCAATTCGCAGCTTTGTCTACAAGTTCGATTATATTTTCTGTTTATTTGAGCTATACTATTTTATTTTACTGAATACTTGATTTTATGATCAATATCTAACTGATGTTCATTTAGATATTGAATTTGAATTTTGGATTTTTTTGTTTGTTTTGTGTTTAGTAAATTAATATACAACTTAATTGTAATATATAAAGAATCATAGCAGTCTCTTAGGTACACAATAAGCTGCGAGTACAATTTTTCTCTACTTCTTCCAAATCCAACCAAGACTGACATTTTAAATGGGCCCAGTACATCAGCGAGTCTTTAGGACTATATGTCCTAGAATTTTGTCAGATTTTTCTTGGTTAGTTTTTTTTCTTTTTTTTTTTTTTTTTAAGTAGTCCTAGGTTTTGTCGACTATTATTATTATTGTTACTTTTGTACCCGAATTGATGGGTATATAATATTATGTCAATTATTATGTTAGTTTTGTACCCGAATTGATGGGTATGTTAGTTTTGTACCCGAATTTATGGGTATACTAGTTTTGTACCCAAATCAATGGGTATGTTTAATGTAACTCCATCACTTTGGCAAGATATATATTTTATAGTGGAATAGGGGATGGTTAACATTTAGTTCCACCATTTTGACAAGATATTTTATAATAGAATAGAGTTACACTTAGTTCCACAATTTTGGCAAGATATTTTATAATGGAATAGAGTATGGTTAACATTTAGTTCCACTATTTTGGTAAGATATTTTATAGTGGAATAGAGTATAGTTAATATTTGGTTCCACCATTTTGGCAAGATATTTTATAGTGGAATAGAGTATGTTCAACATTCAGTATGAATGTAGTTATAGGAGAGTTGAATGATTGTTTGGTAACTTTATTTATTTTTTACTTGATGGATTATTTGGTTTATACTATTTATTTCGCCATATAACTAGCGCTTGCACATTCATGCGCTTATTTCGATTAGTGCGATATTGCTTTTGACCTAAATGGTATATAAATCCACACTTTTAGCAGAAGTTATTTCTTGCGACACATTGTGCATCATAACTATTTTGATATGTACTCTCGCATTTCATATACCGTATATTCTTTTCGTTTGAAATCTCTTTACAAGATTTGGTTTCTTTGGTGTCCTTTTACTGATCTTTTATCAGTCTCTATTGAATTGCTTCCACAATATTTATTTCTATTTTAGTAGAATTATCTTTTAACTTAAGATCTGAGGAAATGCATTTTTCTACGATTTGACAATTGAGATGTCATAATAAGACAATTTGCAAAACGGGAATTTTATGGGTGGTACATTATTTATACGTATTTATATAAATACTGTCAACTAATGATAATCGACAAATAACCAATTATGTTACTATTATTAACAAATATATTAACCGTATATCGTAGTCGACAAATGCGTCTGACTACCCCGTCAAGGATTGAATCTGAATAAAATATTATAAGTTATTATTATTATATTTTTTCCGAGAATTTTGTGTTTATAAATGATTATACTAAAATGGTTGTTCTAAAACAACCTGAAAAATAAGATGTTGCTGATGTCAACATTAATTATTTACACATATTTACAATTTAAAAAAAGAATCTGTAATTCAGGAATAAAGACTATTTTTATTTTATTTTTTATTAAATGATTATACCTACCTACCGTAATAATGTATGCTATTATAATTGTAGGCAACAATATTGTAAATGCGAATACTTGTACTTGTTGTACAGGTGGATAAATGGATTATTCTCAGTTACAAACACAGCCTTTTGAACTTATAAACCAACATAAATACGTAGGTAAATTTATGTGCCCCAACGGCGAAAGGGTAACCAACTCAGAATTAAGCAGAGAACTACCGGCAACGCTAATATTCTGCTGGTCCCTTGTAAGAAAAATAAAATCGTAACCTCAACTCTTACCAAATATCTGTCAAATAATGAAGTTAATGTGAAGTGTTTGAATATATCATAATTATCTTATGATAATTACATTTGTATTAGGTTTATACCTACATACAAATCTATTTATTATGGAAGCAACCTCTATAATCGGAACCACCAATTGCATAAACTTGTATCTAAATAGATTACAGTTTATGTTGAATTATGTATTTGATGGGCTTTGCTCATTCGGATTGTACGGTGTATTTTATTTGTCAGAATAATTACTCCGACTCGGCTAATACATGCAGGCACATTTTGTTGTATGTATAGTCAGTATTCGCTGGTATCCCCGAACCACTTATCTTAAGAATTCAACTGTTATAATCACTTATACTGTGATGTAAATATAAACAGAAAGCTTGCGGTACGGTATACCTAGACATCAACAAACGCCGACCATTTGTTTAGGCATGTATAGCAAGTTATCGTACGACTATGATGCGCAAACGCGTTAAAATCAGTCACAGTGTGTCGCTAAATTACAAAACGTACTATGCACCGTAATATGTTTTATCAATATTTTGCTTTCTCTATACAATTTATAGAATCAAGTCTTTATTTCTTTTTGAAATTGCTTTTAGTCTTTTCTATATTTAATAAATTGATTGAGAATTAATAAATTATCTTTTCTCTTCCTTGTGAATTTAGAAATTTAACAATTTAATGTTATTCGTGTCGAGTTACATTAAAATAACAACGCGATAGTTACACACTCTTTGGACTGATTAGAACAGGTAATTTTGTAGTCGTATGACATATATATATATATCTTTTTTACTTACAAATTTTCACCTCGTCGCCAATTTTGTGCTGTCCTCCTGGTATGGTAGGTAGGTGTAGGAAATAATAAACAATAATATGTCACAATGCGACTCACACGACCACCCGCCCGGACGTCACCCAGAGGAGTGGCAGGAGCGGGGGGACTTGCAGTCTCAACTTTAATGAGTACATCACAAATATAAATATAAATTACGTCACTGGAAGTTCAGCAATAATTAGTGTAAAAGCGTGGATTATTTTTATTAAGTAAAACATATGATGAAATTGAAGATTTATTATTAGTAGTATCTAAGGTTACGACTGCCATTTTACAATAACTCATCCATTCCATACACTCACAAATTAGGCAGTCAAGATTCACTTACAAAATATTATTTGGACAAATTAAATTGTTATTGTATTAGTACCTCAAGTTTTACTGTTTCTTTTATTTTATATATATATATAAAGTACAGGATTTACTTATTTAGGGAGCAGAGTTTCACCTATATTTAAAAATGTTTGTAACATTTATTTTGAAATAAACTTATATTATTTGTGTGTTGCGTGAACTTAGTGTACAAAACTAAAAATTATGGTGGTGTTCAGGTTACCACTTGCCATCAAATGGTCAGCCTGTTATTCTAAGTATCAGAAATAAATAGCCATTCAGTTACAATAATACCTACATCCGATATATTCCGGAGCGATGCGTCGATGGACCAAGTAAATAGTTTACAATGTAACCGTGTACGTGTACTCACGATGTCAATGCCAAGGCTGCAACCTTGCCATAAACAAGTGCACTACACTGACACATTCAGTGCGATCTGTCAATATGGCCGTGTGGTGTAAATACAAATTAGGCCTGTTCAACCACTCTAATTTTACATTTGTAACGATCTTTATATGATATGACTTTGTCCGCCTTTTTTTTTATACAACTCAGAATGGCAAACAAGCTGACAGTCCATCTGATGGAAAGTGGTAACTGTCGCCTATAGATATGAACAGTACCATGGACGTAACAGAGTATACTGTTTCGCCCATGATACCCCCCATGCGTTGCCATTCCTGAGGACTCACGTGTTATTCCTCCGTACCCAGTAAATTCCCGCGTGACCGAGGTGTGTTCGTTGACCGAAATAAAATTGCAGCCTGTGTTCTTCTCCGTTCAACATACCAACTATATATATCAAATTACATACATTGGTTGAAACATAAAAAATCCCAACAGATAACAAACAAACCAACTCATTGGCATTTCGTCCACAATTCCAAAATTATCAGTAATAAATTCCTTTTTATCTACAGAGTTGATTTCGTTGAGGTCTCTTCTAATATGTCAAAGTAATATCAAATTATTTTTTAATTATTTCTATTTTCATAACATCATCATCATCATCATCATCATCATCATGTCAGCCGTTGTCAGTCCACTGCTGAACATAGGCACATTCCGTTCTGCAACCGTTCCTTATGGCACTAACTCCCTGCAATGCATTTGAAGTCGTCACTCCATCTAGCGGGGAGTCATCCCAGACTGTATTGTTTATATATAAATAATAATTCGCTGAAGTGAAAAGTTTCATTAAAAAGAAAAAAATCACAAACTTTTTTATTCATATAATTTTTTTTTGGGGTAGAAACCTTCGCGAGCGTCTTGTGAAACCTTACCAATTTTATCAATGGTTTAGGAACGCATAGACTACAAACATACAAACATTCATGTTTATTTGTAAATAAATAGATTAAGCATTGTTCTGTTTTGTATATAATATCATTCTATAATAATTTGTTAATTATTTCTTTATACAAAGGTAGTTGCATTGCAGCGTTTGGTATCTCCTGTTAAGCAAAGATTGCTTATTTTAGGAAAAACAGCTCATTCTATAGTAACGTATTGATTGTTAACGCAACGTAATGTAACGTAATTCTAGAGTAACATATTATGATAATTGATTAGTTGTAACGGGGAGTAGAAATAAAGTACTATCATACCTACTTGTACAACAATTAGTCCATTACCTTAAGGTTGTCTTGAAAAGATTGCTCTCAGCAATAAGACCGCCTTACTGTACTTATACAATTGTATCGTTGTGTTTTTTGTCTTGCTTATTTCCTACATTGTATAATGCAAATAAAGTATACTCATTCATTCAAATAGGGTTAATTAGCTTAAAATTAAACGTAACGATGTTTTAATTCATTTGCTACAATATATGAGGTCGTTTCCACGAGATGGAATGACAACTGTTAATGAGTGACTATTTGATAACAGAACAGACATTACTACGTGGCGATATCTAACTTCAAATTAATTGGAGGTTTTATTTTGGGTGCAGTGCCCAGCAAATAATAGAAATACTTAAATACTACTATATATATACTTTTTTGTAAATACTTTTTTTGTAATATTATTATTCTGCGAGTCCAAATTCCAATTTTCCAAGTCGGTTTATAACTAACGGAATTATGAGGTAACACACATAAAAGGAAACAGATGTAAATAAAAAAATCTAGTAATAATTTGCACGTTACTATTTGTTACTAATTTCATATGGAGAGCGTTCTTAGGACGATTACAAGCAAACTTGCGTTTCCTTTTCACCGCGTTCTATTCAAGCAAACTATAATATAAAAACAAACAAATTGTTTACTGTGGCACTAGAGTGCACAAAACATTGTTGCACATGCACCGAGTCAATGCCAAGGCCATTCACGCTGTACGCTGAGCTGACACACGGCAGAATTGTTTACTTCATTATCTACCTACTTGCATTCATCTATTGTATAGCACTTCCTCACTGGAATTATAGAGCAAAACAAAACATAACATTCAATTATGCGACGTAACCTTTTGCATAATTTTATAGCGGGATTTCCTCGAAAATTTCTGTTTCAAAATGGTCGATGAACATTGAAGATATTCGTAGAGTAACTAGTCATTTTCATTGACTTTAATCTTTAACTGTCCACTGCTGATGCAGGCATAAGCCTCTTCTTTAGGGAGCAATAATTTGGCAATAATTGCCACACTTGACAGGCAAATTGGCAACTGCAGCTAGGGTTTGGAGATGTTTTAAGAGGGACGTTGCTGCCCGTCTCACGAATTCCTTTAGTCGCCTCTTACGACACTCAAGGTAAAGGAAGGGGTGGCCTATTCTATGCCGGGATCACACATCCAACTTGTCATACAGATTTTTAATGTTTGTTAATAGTTATCATTAACAGTTATCTTTGGAGGGTGTGTTCTAATATTTTACTTCATTCAGTAGTGGCAAATAAATAACTCAATAAAATTTTCACATGTCTCTTTTTATATAACAGACTTCATAAAAGACAATATTTGAAGTTATAAACGTTAAATCTCGAAGTCTTCTCCGCTAGTTTGTTGTTGTTATAACGATTTTACTGTTTCTTTTTTATTATTATTGCATGTGGAATATATAATGATTATTATACGTAACTTAATAGCAGAGGGATGGGCAGCAGCGTCCCTCTTAAAACATCTCTGAAAGCCTAACAACGGTTGCCAATCCGCCTGCCAAGCGTGGTATCTACTGGTAAAACTTCCTTTATGGGGAAGGCTTATGTTCAGCGGTGGACGGTTAACGCTGAAATGATGATGATGATGATGATATAGGACTAAAACATGGGGAAGATTTACGTCTTTTTTATTTAAATAAATTGTCGATATTTTGTCAGAGAAATGGGATTATTTTTTTTTATATAATTTAATCTATATACATATATTTTTCCTACGTATACGTATATGAGTATTTTTTCTTTTGATGGGTGAAAATGGAATGGTAACCCCGCCCGCGCTAACGGGATACGCTGGCAGACCACCAGTGATGGGTGATAGATGAGAAAGAAAACAGGCCAGTTGGCCCATCATGATAAATTCATTTGGAATTAACCATGATAGTTTCCAGGGGGTATCGCGAGGAGGTCGACCTAGTCCCATTGCTAGCAATATACCCAATATTGCTAGCAATGGGATTCTCAGTCTCCATTACTAACAATCCCTTTCCCCCCGTATATGAGTATTAAATATAAGTAACAATTGTTATAGGACCAACTCGAGCGCGACACAGGGCTACGAGCTGACGGTGGGCGCGGGTGCTGGCGGCGTGGGTGCGGCGGTGCAGGGCGGCGTGGGCGGCGCTTGCGCCGTCGCCGCCGGCGCCCTTGTCGCCTCGCACCCGCCGCTGCCGGCGCTGGTGCAGCCCTCCCACTCGCATCATGATCCCCGGAAGAGGAAGAACTTCAGCTCGGAGGAATACGAGATGTCGGGGTGCGAGAGCGCCTTATCTGCACCGGCGAGCGCCACCCGGAAACGCAAGGCTTCCTCCTAGTAAGTTCTATATTTGTATGACTCAGTATGATAAAGCAACGGTTTGCCTGTTTTAAAGTGGTAATTTTCGCCTATATTTATGAACAAAAACCTAAACATTGCAGTGTAAATTATGACGCTCTGAGGACTAAGGTACCCAGTTATTTAACCGTAATACAAGCACATTTCAAATTTAAAAATATCGTCCAACTACTGCCCCTTAGTGGTGGCAAAATAAGTCTGAGGTACTTATGTATACTATTATGTACATAGATTCCCTCTTCTGGTTAAGGTTAAGGTCAAGGTCTGTTATAAACGGCGCCGGTGGCGACGGCGCAAGCGCCGCCCACGCCGCCCTGCACCGCCGCACCCACGCCGCCAGCACCCGCGCCCACCGTCAGCTCGTAGCCCTGTGTCGCGCTCGAGTTGGTCCTATAACAATTGTTACTTATATTTAATACTCATATACGGGGGGAAAGGGATTGTTAGTAATGGAGACTGAGAATCCCATTGCTAGCAATATTGGGTATATTGCTAGCAATGGGACTAGGTCGACCTCCTCGCGATACCCCCTGGAAACTATCATGGTTAATTCCAGATGAATTTATCATGATGGGCCAACTGGCCTGTTTTCTTTCTCATCTATCACCCATCACTGGTGCTCCGCCAGCGTATCCCGTTAGCGCGGGCGGGGTTACCATTCCATTTTCACCCATCAAAAGAAAAAATACTCATATACGTATACGTAGGAAAAATATATGTATATAGATTAAATTATATAAAAAAAATAATCCCATTTCTCTGACAAAACATCGACAATTTATTTAAATAAAAAAGACGTAAATCTTCCCCATGTTTTAGTCCTATATCATCATCATCATCATCATTTCAGCGTTAACCGTCCACCGCTGAACATAAGCCTTCCCCATAAAGGAAGTTTTACCAGTAGATACCACGCTTGGCAGGCGGATTGGCAACCGTTGTTAGGCTTTCAGAGATGTTTTAAGAGGGACGCTGCTGCCCATCCCTCTGCTATTAAGTTACGTATAATAATCATTATATATTCCACATGCAATAATAATAAAAAAGAAACAGTAAAATCGTTATAACAACAACAAACTAGCGGAGAAGACTTCGAGATTTAACGTTTATAACTTCAAATATTGTCTTTTATGAAGTCTGTTATATAAAAAGAGACATGTGAAAATTTTATTGAGTTATTTATTTGCCACTACTGAATGAAGTAAAATATTAGAACACACCCTCCAAAGATAACTGTTAATGATAACTATTAACAAACATTAAAAATCTGTATGACAAGTTGGATGTGTGATCCCGGCATAGAATAGGCCACCCCTTCCTTTACCTTGAGTGTCGTAAGAGGCGACTAAAGGAATTCGTGAGACGGGCAGCAACGTCCCTCTTAAAACATCTCCAAACCCTAGCTGCAGTTGCCAATTTGCCTGTCAAGTGTGGCAATTATTGCCAAATTATTGCCCCCTAAAGAAGAGGCTTATGCCAGCATATATCAGCAGTGGACAGTTAAAGACTGAAATCAATGAAGATGACAAGTTACTATACGAAAATCTTCAATGTTCATCGACCATATTGAAACAGAAATTTTCGAGGAAATCCCGCTATAAAATTATGCAAAAGGTTACGTCGCATAATTGAATGTTATGTTTTGTTTTGCTCTATAATTCCAGTGAGGAAGTGCTATACAATAGATGAATGCAAGTAGGTAGATAATGAAGTAAACAATTCTGCCGTGTGTCAGCTCAGCGTACAGCGTGAATGGCCTTGGCATTGACTCGGTGCATGTGCAACAATGTTTTGTGCACTCTAGTGCCACAGTAAACAATTTGTTTGTTTTTATATTATAGAACGCGATGAAAAGGAAACGCAAGTTTGCTTGTAATCGTCCTAGGAACGCTCTCCATATGAAATTAGTAACAAATAGTAACGTGCAAATTATTACTAGATTTTTTTTATTTACATCTGTTTCCTTTAAACCGACTTGGAAAATTGGAATTTGGACTCGCAGAATAATAATATTACAAAAAAAGTATTTACAAAAAAGTATTTAAGTATTTCTATTATTTGCTGGGCACTGCACCCAAAATAAAACCTCCAATTAATTTGAAGTTAGATGTCGCCACGTAGTAATGTCTGTTCTGTTATCAAATAGTTACTCATTAACAGTTGTCATTCCATCTCGTGGAAACGACCTCATATATTGTAGCAAATGAATTAAAACATCGTTACGTTTAATTTTAAGCTAATTAACCCTATTTGAATGAATGAGTATACTTTATTTGCATTATACAATATAGGAAATAAGCAAGACAAAAAACACAACGATACAATTGTATAAGTACAGTAAGGCGGTCTTATTGCTGAGAGCAATCTTTTCAAGACAACCTTAAGGTAATGGACTAATTATTGTACAAGTAGGTATGATAGTACTTTATTTCTACTCCCCGTTACAACTAATCAATTATCATAATATGTTACTCTAGAATTACGTTACATTACGTTGCGTTAACAATCAATACGTTACTATAGAATGAGCTGTTTTTCCTAAAACAAGCAATCTTTGCTTAACAGGAGATACCAAACGCTGCAATGCAACTACCTTTGTATAAAGAAATAATTAACAAATTATTATAGAATGATTTTATATACAGAACAGAACAATGCTTAATCTATTTATTTACAAATAAACATGAATGTTTGTATGTTTGTAGTCTATGCGTTCCTAAACCATTGATAAAATTGGTAAGGTTTCACAAGACGCTCGCGAAGGTTTCTACCCCAAAAAAAAATTATATGAATAAAAAAGTTTGTGATTTTTTTCTTTTTAATGAAACTTTTCACTTCAGCGAATTATTCTTTATATATAAACAATACAGTCTGGGATGACTCCCCGCTAGATGGAGTGACGACTTCAAATGCATTGCAGGGAGTTAGTGCCATAAGGAACGGTTGCAGAACGGAATGTGCCTATGTTCAGCAGTGGACTGACAACGGCTGACATGATGATGATGATGATGATGATGATGATGTTATGAAAATAGAAATAAAAAATAATTTGATATTACTTTGACATATTAGAAGAGACCTCAACGAAATCAACTCTGTAGATAAAAAGGAATTTATTACTGATAATTTTGGAATTGTGGACGAAATGCCAATGAGTTGGTTTGTTTGTTATCTGTTGGGATTTTTAATGTTTCAACCAATGTATGTAATATGATATATAGTTGGTATGTTGAACGGAGAAGAATTTTATTTTGGTCAACGAACACACCTCGGTCACGCGAGAATTTACTGGGTACGGAGGAATAACACGTGAGTCCTCAGGAATGGCAACGCATGGACGAAACAGTTACGACCATGGTACTACTCATATCTATAGGTGACAGTTACCACTTTCCATCAGGTGGA
Organism: Galleria mellonella; assembly: GCF_026898425.1. NCBI lineage: Eukaryota > Metazoa > Arthropoda > Insecta > Lepidoptera > Pyralidae > Galleria > Galleria mellonella. Next base: position 14,352,490 of record NW_026442079.1, on the reverse strand, counting down.
CCGTCAGCTTGTTTCCCATTCTAAGTTGTATAAAAAAAAGGCGGACAAAGTCATATCATATAAAGATCGTTAAAAATTAAAAATTGGAGAGGTTGAACGGGCCTAATTTGTATTTACACCGCACGGCCATATTGACAGATCGCACTGAATGTGTCAGTGTAGTGCACTTGTTTATGGCAAGGTTGCAGCCTTGGCATTGACATCGTGAGTACACGTACACGGTTACATTGTAAACTATTTACTTGGTCCATCGACGCATCGCTCCGGAATATATCGGATGTAGGTATTATTGTAACTGAATGGCTATTTATTTCTGATACTTAGAATAACAGGCTGCCCACTTGATGGCAAGTGGTAACCTGAACACCACCATAATTTTTAGTTTTGTACACTAAATTCACGCAACACACAAATAACATAAGTTACAAACATTTTTAAATATAGGTGAAACCCTGCTCCCTAAATAGGTAAATCCTGTACTTTAGGATAAGCAGTGCTCTTCCCTATACGGCGTAATGACACAATATATATATAAGTCGGTTTACAACTGACGGAGTTATGAGGTAACAGACAAAAAATCTCTCTCTCAAACTATATATAATATATATAATTTAATTTGTCCAAATAATATTTTGTAAGTGAATCTTGAATGGATGAGTTATTGTAAAATGGCAGTCGTAACCTTAGATACTACTAATAATAAATCTTCAGTTTCATCATATGTCTTACTTAATAAAAATAATCCACGCTTTTACACTAATTATTGCTGAACTTCCAGTGACGCGACGTTTCAAATAATTTATATTTATATTTATAAGTATAATATTGTCCAAATCTCCAAAAATAAGAATATAAATTGGGACTCTGTAACAATAAATTAATTATTATAGATATAAGCTGTTGATTCCAGATGTAATATTAAAATAAAAAAAAATGATCGTAATACACGCATCGCTATTTTTACGCATTTACTATTTACTAACTTTTTACTCGTTATTTCATTCACAAGCGTGAATTTCAGAAGCGGGAATATCAATGAAATAGAGCACTCCTATGTGACGTATAAAACGGACACCTATTTTTAAGGTAGACTATCAGGACAACCACTGTGGAAACCATACGCAATTTAGTCCAGTAGGTTTTGCGTGTTGCCGGAACAAACATATATTAATTAAAAGACAGACAGACAAAATTCCTAAAAAATATTGCTTCGCCTTCTATAAATTTCTCTTAAAATCTCCCATGTAAATATCGTCTTGTGTCAATTTTAATACATTAATAAGAATAAGCAATAAATAGCAAAATATTTGCTGAACATCAAAATTTCCTTGTAAAAGGGGTTGTAGTCCACTATTGCAGTGGTGGCCAGACGGTTTGGTATAGTGCTTTAGTTCGAATTTTCCTTTCAGTGGGAGTAGTGTAATATGCTTAAGTGGTGTCCGTTAGTCACCTGTAACGACTCCCATGGATGACAAGGAGTGACGACACATTGTATTTTTAATTCGTCACCAGCACGAGGTATTCCGTCATAACACTGATAACTCCATCACCATACTAATTATAAACATTACATTGTTGTTTTTAATAACAATATATGAAATTTATAAAAAAAAAGCAATATCTTAATCCGAAATCTATCAAACGGAATGCCCATTAAAATTATCGCGTGTGGTAAGTACCTACTTCATAGTTGAATAAATAGTTATGTAACCTTGGCAGTGATCGTCGAACGAGCTAATGGCCGAGATAACCTAGTTCTAACCACAGATGTAGTATAACGCACTCACGTACTGACATATTGGCAATGCAATCATAAAAACGAGACAAGAAAATGGTTACACTCATAGACGTAGTATAACGTACTACATACTAACAGACTAGCAATATTGTATTGTCAGTCTGTCAGTATGTATATATTATATCATAAAAACGAGACAAGAAAATGGTTACACTCATAGACGTAATATAACGTATTATATACTGACAGACTATTTTTTAATAGATGATAATGAAATGGTAACCCCACCTGCACTAACGGTATACGCTGGCGGGGTACCAGTGAGGGATGATAGGTGAGGATCGAAAGATAGGTCAGTTAGCCCATCGTGACGAATTATACTAGAATTAACCACGACGGTTTCCAGGGGGAATCGCGTGGAGGTCGATCTGATAGGGTATATTGCTAGTAATAGGACTAGTAGTCCACACTACTAATAATACCATCCGCACTATACTGACAGACTGGTAATACAATCATAAAAACGTGATAAGAAAATGGTTATACTCATAGATTTATCAGAGGGAGACTTTGTACAAAAGTCGATTGCTTGGGTCCTCTGTCCCATTCGTGTTTCAACCGTGAAGCAGTTGTGTTTGCATAGCTGTGTTTCGGTTTGAAGGGTAAGATATGGCGTGAAAATACAGGGTACAGAGGAATAACACCTGAGTCCTCAGTCAATGGCAACGCATGGGGGATATCATGGGCGAAACAGTATACTCTGTTATGTCCATGGCACTGTTCATGTCTATAGGCGACGGTTACCACTTTCCATCAGGTGGGTCGTCAGTTTGTTTGCCATTCTAAGTTGTATAAAAAAAATACGTAGTAAAACGTACTACATACTAACAGACTGGCAATGCAATCATAAAAACAAGACAAGAAAATGACTGCACTAGTGTGCGTATTATGTAAATGTGTGCATGGGACAGTTCAAAATTTATATAGAATTGAAGTTGTTAAAATAGAAAACATTCACATGTTTGAAATAATTTCAATTCGTGAGATTTCAGAACTTAAATTAGAAATTGTTCACCAATTCCTGTATAATACATTTTTGATTGTGTTCTAATATTATATATTTAATAATTAAAGATATAAATGTTTACGCGAAAAATATGGAATTATGCGGTTCTGTTTTCAAATTTATTTAATGTCTAGGTACAACACAATTGAAACCTAATGCATCACGAGTCAATAAAGAAGTCGCTTTAAGAAAGCGCCTTTTAACTTATTATATACTTCTATTTCATTAATTTATTAATAAAGAAAGTTCGACTAGTTTCAAGACCAGACGGTACCTTTAATTCTGAACAGCCATGATGCTCATTATACATTCACGTAAGGCGAGCAGCGCTCTTGTTTAAACCTACATTCACATAAAACTAATTCCACTTTAAAACATACAATTCTATGCCGAGAGCACACGGCGACACAGGAATTAAATTTCACATTAATTAAACTTAATCATTATCATCAATATAGTCATCTTTTGGATTCCGTTGTTTACTAACATTATAAAATAAGCAAGTGCAAAGTACAGCTACAATATTATAAACTGTGAATATAAATATCAGTTGCATGCAACACAATTATTGCTAGGAATTCCCTCGCCCATCAATTTGTCGCTATTATCATGCGATTATCGATGTTATAGCTTACGACATAAGGAGTACGCTTAATACCGCAAATATTACTCTACCATTTAGCATATTCTTTTTAATTCCAATGCAAAAGGTGATAATTGTTAACAATTGAAATTTTGTTTGTGTATTTGTCTGTAGCAATTAGTCTCTTCTAGCAGGTAAATCGATTGACTTTTTGTTGAAAATAATAAGCTAGGTTTGATAAATAATAAAAATGTATGTATTATGTGAAGTTTAGAAGAGAAAAAGTAAATGACAAAATTATAGAATTAAGGTATATGCCCACTGATTCACTACCAGCGGATGTTTTGACAAAACCTTTAGGTCATATTAAGCATTTACGATGTATGACGAATATGGGCATTGGGTAACCTTTTATCTTGTTATTTTTGTACCAGTATTTTTGTTAAGTAATATTTTTGTTAAGTAATATTTTTGTTAAGTAATATTTTTATTATTTATCAAACCTAGCTTATTATTTTCAACACTTTTAACTTAAACAGGTTTACTGGAAATCAAACTATTATTAGACAATTACATCGTAATAATCGTCAGCACCGTTTAGGAGCTAGGATCAAAACTATGCAAGCAGATAAAAAGTAGAGATAAAGGAATCATCAAGAAGAGAGAAAAACCACATTGCTTAAAAATGCAAAATGTTTTTTTTTATGATTAATTATTTTATTTTATTCTAAACTATTTAATCAGGCAAGCACTATACCTTTCCTAATATTAAATATATTATTTATGCATCATTTATGTAATTTTCTATCTATATAATACAATTTTATGTTTAGCTGTTAATTTGGTCACACAGGGTTACACTCTGGGTTTGTTGTACGCGTCCGTGTAGTTGTAACTTCAGGCTGCAGCTAAAAATCAGTGCTTTGCTTTTTAACAATCACTGAGCTGTAGCCTATTTGGGTCACTGCGACACGCATGGCGAAAACGTATTTTATCTTTTGTTTTATTATTAAAAAAGTGTAAATAATTTGATTGTGATGAACTCATTTGTTAATTTACGTGTGTCATAAATGGATCAAATAAAGTGTTTATCTATCTATCCACTCTCTGCACGCACTCTTATTCAATCGATAGTATAAGCAGTGACAGATTAATTGCAGTACTGGTATTAATACACCAGAGTAATACTGCAACTCCAGAATAAAAAAAAAAGAACTCAACCCTTTTAAGTAAAGAACAATTAAAAATTACCTATTTCTCGGTTTGCCCAACTGTTAGAAAATACCATCCAATACAAGTCCGTCAAATGTATACATACACTGTGCATTAAAGTTTAAATAAATTAAAATTACTCTCTATTTTACATGCGATAAGTTATGTCAGATAGTGCAAAGGGCATTATTAGTAATGGTGGTTTAAAAGATTCAACCGCCGCAAGCTAGACATACATAGAATACCCCATGGTACCCGCAAAAGACATTCCATATTCAAGAATGGCAACGCATGAGGAGTACTGTGCGTTGTCATTCCTAAAGACAACGGTGTTATAGCTTCGTACCCTGTAACTGAACCTCAGTTGCTTCACGCTAGACACATGTGGCAAATATGAACAAAATATGAGACGTACACGAGAGCAGACACTGTCACTACAAAAAAACTAGAGGGAGACTTTGTTTGAAAGTCGTTTGTTTGAGCACCTATATCCCATTCGTGTTTCTACCATGAAGCAATTGTGTTTGCATGGCTGTTTCGGTTTGAAGGGTGGGATATGACAGTGAATTTACAGGGTACAGAGGAATAACACCTGAGTCCTCAAGAATAGCAACGCATGATGGTATCACTGGCGAAGCAGTACACTCTGTGTCCATGATACTGCTCATGTCTATAGGCGACGGTTACCACTTTCCATGAGGTGAGCTGTCAGCTTGTTTGCCATTCTAAGTTGTATAAAAAAAGTGTTTGTTTTATTTCAATTGGTTTATAAATAAAAAAAGTTATATTTATTTAAAGAATCACATGTAAAATGCTATAAAATAACCGATTTGTTGAATTGGCTGAACAGATTGTATATTATATCGTAACTTGTAGAATATATATATATATATATATATATATATATATATATATATATATATATATATATATATATATTGCTGATTCTTTCTTCTTATGAACTATTTTGTCCTAATTATTGATTGATCGATGAATTTGTTATAATAATAATTAATATTATTCCAATCGTTTTGTCAGTGAACGGTCTTATCTCAACTAGTCTGGAACAACATCTCAGACGGTTGGAATACCGAGGCGGATCGCTCCCGGGAAGGATGCACAAAGCGGTGCTCTTAGATATTGCCCAGCTAACGGGTTCTCACCCTGGAGCCCTGAACCCTTGCCGACTGTGCTTCTACGGGGGGTTAATTTGCCGTCTCCTCTCCTTAAGAGAGGAGATGTGAATTTTTGTAAAAATCTAAATAATAATAATAATAATTTGTTAAATGTTTATACCACGATATTAATCAAAACAATAAATACGTAAACAATGGTCTGTTATAAATTGCACATGTTGCCGAAATGGCAATTTTTGATGTGAAGAATCCGTTTGAGAAATATTTATTTACAAATAATAAATATAATATGATAACCTATGTGTTCCACAATATAAATATATACATCAATTACCACAATAAGCATTATATACCCACCATTGATAAACATTAAAAAAATATTTATGCATTCTGAATCGCATTTCCGAAAACTAATCCCGGAAACGAATGCCCACAACATATTGCAACCTATGTTCGACAATGGGCAAAGTCCAAGAAAATAAAACGCTCAAAAAAATTCATACAACCCCCTTCAAATAACAAGTACGTCCACTAATCCTTTTCAACACTTACCCCTAGATTTAGTTGGTCCTTTATCAAATATATCGACACATGTACCCCTGGAATTACCTAGATATTTATCATACTTAATTTAGTTAGGTAAAAGGAAAATTAAATAAATAAGTATAGAGTACATATTTTTATACATATACATAATTTTAAAATTTGAAATTAAATTTGTAATAAGACCTATAGTTTGTTTATAATGGATAAATTGAAAAAATATACTTAACCACTCTTAAATATAGATAAAATAATACATCGTCATCATCAAATCAACTCTTAACTGTCCACTGCTAATCATAAACCTCCCCTTTGGGGGGTTTGCTAGTAGTTGCCACGTTTGGCAGACGCATTGGCAATCGCAGTCAGGCTTTAGAGATGTTATAAGAGAGACGCTGCTGCACATCCCTTGGTGTCTCTTAGTCGATTTACGATACCCACGTAATTTTATTTCGGGACCACACGACCAAAAAAGTATAAATGTGTTATTTTCAAAAAACCGTGCGTAGCCGGCACAGGTCGCTAGTACTTTATACAAGATTGGACTACTCTCTTTTAGCCTCTCATTTGGGCCGTTGCGCGTGTACTTTATACAAATAATATTGCCTATAAATGTAAGAACAGTTAGATTTAATCTACCAGTGTATTGTACTGGAATGTTTAACTGTATCTTATGTTGGTAATCCTATAAATAAATAACCTTGGTAATCCTATAAATAAATGTGCAGTTTATAACAGACCATTGTTTACGTATTTATTGTTTTGATTAATATCGTGGTATAAACATTTAACAAATTATTATTATTATTATTTAGATTTTTACAAAAATTCACATCTCCTCTCTTAAGGAGAGGAGACGGCAAATTAACCCCCCGCAGAAGCACAGTCGGCAAGGGTTCAGGGCTCCAGGGTGAGAACCCGTTAGCTGGGCAATATCTAAGAGCACCGCTTTGTGCATCCTTCCCGGGAGCGATCCGCCTCGGTATTCCAACCGTCTGAGATGTTGTTCCAGACTAGTTGAGATAAGACCGTTCACTGACAAAACGATTGGAATAATATTAATTATTATTATAACAAATTCATCGATCAATCAATAATTAGGACAAAATAGTTCATAAGAAGAAAGAATCAGCAATATATATATATATATATATATATATATATATATATATATATATATATATATATATATATATATATATATATATATATATATATATATATATATATATATACAAGTTACGATATAATATACAATCTGTTCAGCCAATTCAACAAATCGGTTATTTTATAGCATTTTACATGTGATTCTTTAAATAAATATAACTTTTTTTATTTATAAACCAATTGAAATAAAACAAACACTTTTTTTATACAACTTAGAATGGCAAACAAGCTGACAGCTCACCTCATGGAAAGTGGTAACCGTCGCCTATAGACATGAGCAGTATCATGGACACAGAGTGTACTGCTTCGCCAGTGATACCATCATGCGTTGCTATTCTTGAGGACTCAGGTGTTATTCCTCTGTACCCTGTAAATTCACTGTCATATCCCACCCTTCAAACCGAAACAGCCATGCAAACACAATTGCTTCATGGTAGAAACACGAATGGGATATAGGTGCTCAAACAAACGACTTTCAAACAAAGTCTCCCTCTAGTTTTTTTGTAGTGACAGTGTCTGCTCTCGTGTACGTCTCATATTTTGTTCATATTTGCCACATGTGTCTAGCGTGAAGCAACTGAGGTTCAGTTACAGGGCACGAAGCTATAACACCGTTGTCTTTAGGAATGACAACGCACAGTACTCCTCATGCGTTGCCATTCTTGAATATGGAATGTCTTTTGCGGGTACCATGGGGTATTCTATGTATGTCTAGCTTGCGGCGGTTGCCACTTTCCATCAGCTGGTTTGTCATTCTAATTTGCATAAAAAATATATTAACTTCGTGACCTTTATCTTTCACATCATCATAATTATCATCATATCAGCCGTTAACTGTCCATCACTGAATCTAGACTTCCCCTATAAAGGCAGTTTTGTCAGTAGTTGCCACGCCTGGCAGGTGGTTTGGCAACTGCAGTTAGGCGTTGATGATATTTAAGAGGGAGGCTGCTGCCCATTTCTCGACCATTAAGTTTAGTCGTACGATACCTTCGGGAAAGGAAGTGATAACCCATTCTATGCCGGATTTAACTTCGCCGAGCGAAAACTGTTGTACTTTGATTTCAAATACAACAGTGTAATTTGTTACTTTTGAAGTGCACGTATTTTTCGGAGTCGAGTGTACTTGTTTCAACGATAATTCTCGAACTTTCCCTTTGCATTACAAATTGAATGATCATAAATGACATTTAGCAAATAAGTACGTCCACTGTACAAGTGGAACAAGTAAACATCGAACTTCGACAAAAGGACAAAAGCAAGCCAACGTAGTTTCCAATGTTCAAAAGTTGGATTTTGTATGTTTTCCACGCTAAAGGGTGGCTTTACCTGGATTGTTCGATACAGTACATTCGGGACCAGGCTGCGATATGGTTGCGCGATCGTATACCTTGTATTTTTAATTATACTTATTTTTTTCTGCGCTTCGTAACGTTTTGGCATTTTTAATTGCAAGTGGAATGTACTGAGTGATATTATTTGCTTCGCTTTAATGGATCAGGTGGTCGATTCACGGTTGGGCCAGATTAGGAAATGAATCTTCCTGTAATGGCTCGGGTCTAGATGCTTTGGACTGTGTCTTCGGATATTCGTTGATTGGTCTTTTGTAATACTCGAGGACCAGGCAATTGGTGTGATTTTCGGACACTCATCAACATTATTTGTGGAGTCCAATAATTGTAACCGACACTTTCTCTCTGTTGATTTCGTAAATTACGTTTTAGTATTTAATTTTCTACAACAATGACCTGTTACCTGCGTCATGCTCTAACGTTCAGTGTTTTTCGCCTTTGACTGCCATTGCAGTATTTAGTTACATGTAAATTTTTGTGCCTAGTTTTGGTTATATTTCACATTAGATTCCAAAACTTGTCAGAAGTGTATTTCTTTTAAATATTAATAGCTAACTATAGTCCCTTTGTGCTCAAGTTCTCAAATTAATGAACACACGAAAACTAAATACATTTTAAGTAGGTAAGCTTTTAAGGCAGTTGTGCAGATACTGAAATGATCATTACTAATAGGACTAACAGCCTCAGGTCGAACTCCAAGCGGTTCCCCCTGGATATCATCGTAGTTAACCACTATTGCCCGCTGATCTGCTTTCATGCTCACATATTCACCAGTGGAGGATGCTTTAATAGTGTCCCGCCAGCGTATACCGAGAGCACAGGCAGGCGGATTTACATTCTATTGTAATTCTTTTAAAAAAATCTGCATATTGACAATATTATTTTAGAAAAAAAAAATTTCATTGTTTAAAAAAATATTGTCGTACTGCAGATTTTTTAATGTGTAAAAATGGAATGGTGTCTCCGTCTGCGCTATTGGTATATGCTGGCGGGGCACCAGTGACAGATGAAAGGTGACGATGAAGGTAGATCAGTTGACTCAACGTGAAGAATTAACCACGATGATTTCCAGGGGGAAACGCGTCGACCTGATAGGGTATATTGCTGGCAATAAGGCTGTCAGAACCCGTTACTAACAAACCCTTTGTCCCACTGATCGAATAAAAGGTCCTGTTAAAATAATACCTGCAAAGTTTCCGGAGTGGATACCATGGATTACGATACCAGATCCTGTTATTCGTGGTCTATGTAAGTTATATGTATGTTTCATTATATATATATTTTTTTTTAAATAGAAAAAAAGGTGATGGTTTTCCATTTGCCCAAAACTGTACTGCGTTATATATAGCATTATGTTATGTGATGTTTGCACAAACTTTGATCTTTTAGTAGCTGTTAGTAGAAACTTTATATTTATAAAATTAATATGTAATTTTTATTCTGTTAATTGTACTATTCGTTTCTTAAATAAAATAAATAAATAATTAATAAATTATTTTTGCAATCGATAACGTTCATACTCGTGTTGGTACGTTATTGGTATTACGACAATAGAGGGCGCCGCCTTTAAATATTTTAAATTTATTTAATGTACAAAACGTAATGTTGTTTACTGGTGCGTTTTATTTGTCTTAAAATGAGAATAGTGATATAAATTTTGTAAACATTTTTTTTTTTATTTACTTTTCAATAGACTTCAAAAATAAAAGAGGTTATTACTTCGGTTGTATTTTATTTTTACATTTATCGCTATATAATTTAGTTATTTATAAATGAGGAGAAATCTTTTTTTATTCTGAAAGGGTATACCTACTTTCAGATTGGTCACGTAGAAATTATATCAAAATCGGATCATTGGTTGTGTTTTTAAATAAAAATAATTGTTTTTGGCCACGATTGAAGCCGGTTTTTTTTCCGGATTTTATTTTTTACGGATATCTTCTAATATATAAAATTCTCGTGTCGCGGTGTTTGTTACCAAACTCCTCGGAAACGGCTTTACCGATTTTTGTGAAATTTTGTGTGCATATCGCATAGGTCTGAGAATCGGCCAACATCTATTTTTCGAACCCTTCAATGATAAAGGTGACCCACCCCAAATTTATTTTTTTTTTATTTTTTGACAATTTTTTTATTTTTATTTTATTATGATTTAGCATTGAAAAATACATACAAATTCAATTTTTCACGCTTTTACATTTAACCCCTGTTTAACCTCTAAATTTTTATATGCCGCAATAGGGTTGCAAGATGACAATAGAATATAATAACTGTAGTACGATGTATTTTCATGTATAGTTTTAGAAATAATGTATATGGTAAAACAACGTTTACTAAATGTTAATAATTAACAACTGAACATGTAGTTAACAAATAACCTGGTAGTTAACAAATGAACCTGTGACTGCAAGCGAGATAGGGCATTGTATATTAGGCCTGACGGCTATTATTATTATAAAAGTACGACCCCATTTCTTCATTTTTTTGACTGCCCTTAATTTATTATCCTCATTTCATATATTTTAATTCAATTTCATGTTTAGAACCGTAACTTAATCATGCAAAAAAGATAAAATTTTATAAAAAAAAAACATTGTGAAAGAAAATCTGACTCTAATGTATCTAATTACATTAAAATAACTATCGAACTATATCTAAGTTAGTTTGACCTAGGTATTGATACCCCATAATGAATATAACTATGTTTATAACTATGTTATCCTATTATAAATTTTTTTTCTATGATTTAGATTATTACCTGCCTACTAAAATATTTATATAAAAATATCAAACAATATACAATAAATATTACCAGAGGAACACTTTGTACAAAAGTCGATTGTTTGGGTACCTCTGTCCCATTCGTGTTTCAACCGTGAAGCAGTTGTGTTTGCATGGCTGTGTTTCGGTTTGAAGGGTGGGATATGGCGTGAATTTACTGGGTACAGAGGAATAACACCTGAGTCCTCAGGAATGGCAACGTAAGGGGGGGGGGGGGGTATCATGGGCAAAACAGTATACTCTGTTATGTCCATGCTACTGCTCATGTCTATAGCCGACGGTTACCATTTTCCATCAGGTGGGCCGTTAGATTGTTTGGCATTCTAAGTTGTATAAAAAAAAAGAATGTAAATAATCATTTTAAATCGTAATAAAATAACACTTTTCAAAATTAAATTCCGTATTTATCGTATGCGCAACACAATAAGTATATAGGTAGGGACAACAAACAAAGCAGAAACGCTAAATTTTAGCGGGGAAACCGACGGATCAGCCATCTTTGTTATAAGCAGATATGAGTCTATTGTGATTGGTTAAACGAGACTTAAACGTGATCGCGGAGCCCGTTTAAGATAACAGTTCGATTAACAGCTGTATTCGATGTTTAAGCGGTTAACACCGAGTTCGTTGTAATGGGCTGTTTAAAGAAGCAAACGTCTCATTAACAGTCAATGAATTCCGGTCTTAGTATCGCATTTAAAATTACTAGCCGCCTTTTAGGGAGTCTTAGAACTTTGATCACGCTTTTCGAAAATTATAACGTTCAGAATCTGGAGATCTACCATGAAATGAAATTCCGAATTTTCGGATTAAATTTCGTGTTTTTATTCGAACCGAAATCGACACAATAAATGGAACTTAACATTTCTTCCGTCGTAAATCCCACCATAAAAGTTCAAAGAAACAATGCGAGTATTTCAATATTTTTAACAGTTTTAAACGGTACGTATTATATAATTTTAACATAAAATTTTTGTTTCGTTCGGCCCTGAAATTTCGAAAAATATTTCACGGTAGGCCCTCTGATACGTTCGATTCGATTTAGTCTCTATTACCAACAACCGATACTATTTCATTTCCATTCGGTTAAAATATTAGGTACAATTGTCCGACATACATAGATATAGTATTATTTGCTGACTACTACCAAACTGTGAGTAGTGGATTAATAAAATTCTACCGCTACTGTAGTATTTGAATGTCCGATAAATTCAAATATATCGTCGGCTCATATTTGAAAATTGTTTGACTTTAACCCTTCAAACTTCGAGTGCTCGTATATAGACGATCTCCAGGCAGATACGGGTGCATGTTTGCGGTAACATGAGTGAACTTTACACATTTTATGAACCTTTTTTTTATACAACTTAGAATGGCAAACAAGCTGACGGTCCGCCTGATGGAAAGTAGTAACCGTCGCCTATAGACATGAGCAGTAAGTACCATGGACATAACAGAGTATAACCTATAGATTCTTACCATATAATGCCGGGCACGATTCGTTCTCGGTTCGTTCTCGGTCTGGTAAATAATTGTCAAGTAAGAACATTTCGAGATTGACTGTAATTCATAGTATGGGTACACAATTGTTGTTTCTATCGTGATGCTATTTTAGCGGATCGAGATTGGACCGAGAACGATTCGCGACCGTGACGTTATAGTGTGAATTTAGCTTATCCATGACCGGAATTTGTGAGCTCCTGTTAATTCCGTAGCTATAGCTCCTGATATCCTATATTTCTTATTCCGAACTAAAATGGCAAAATAAATAAAATAAAATATTTATTTATTTAACTCTTCATTGCATCAAACAAAAATGTACAATAACAATAGTATATTATAGGGGGGAAGGGATTGTTAGCAATGGAGTTTGATAGCCCCATTGCTAGCAATATGCCCTATCAGGGGGAACCACTCAACCTCCACGTGGTTCCCCCTGGAAACCATCGTGAACAATTCTCGTTGAATTCGTCACGATGGGCTAACTGACCTGTTTCATCCTCACCTATCATCCTTCACTGGTGCCCCACCGGTGTATACCGATAGCGCGGGTGGGTTACTATTTCATTATTATATATATATATATATATATATATATATATATATATATATATATATATATATATATATATATATATATATATATATTCTTTATTGCACTTGTAAGTTACATATAAAATAATCTATTTACAAATGTTGTGAGCAAGGGTGGACTTATCTCTGACAGAGATCTCTTCCAGTCAACCCAGTACAGTAAGAAAGCATTTCGTTAGCGGGCAGCTGAAGTAAACCTATAAAAAAATAGTATATTATAGAATAAATAAATATTCGATTTTGAATACCAGACAAATATAATTATAAACATGATGATTATTTCGATTATTATAATATGTTTAAACGTATACACAACCGTCAATTTAACATAATCGGAAATATCGCAAATAGAGGAATAACACCTGAGTCCTCAGAAACGGCAACGCATGGGGGGTATCATTGGCGAGACAGTATACTCTGTTATGTCCATGGTACTGCTCATGTCTATAGGCGACGGTTACCACTTTCCATCAGGTTAGTCGTCAGGTAGTTTACTATTCTAAATTGTGTAAAAAAATCTATGCAACTCATGTCTGGTATTGTTTTTACAGCAGTACCAGTAACGCCTACGACGACGATGCCGGTGATGATGCTCGCTCCACTCGGACCTTACCCGACAAGAAGTAAGTATTTACTTGTACGTGTGAAACCGAATTATTGAGGGAGAAAGGATTGTTACTATTGGGGTTCTGACTACCCCATTGCTACCAATACATCCTATCAGGTCGACCTCCACGTGGTTCCCCTTGGAAACTGTCGTGATTAATTTTAGTGGAATTTGTCACGATGACTGCTTTGTCAGGCTAACTGAATTGCTTTTATCGTCACCTATCTCCTCTTACTGGTGCCCCGCCGGTGTATACCGATAGCGCAGGTGGGGTTACCATTCCATTATCATCCATTGAAAAAATACTTGTTATACAAATGAAAGTGTATGAAAATGTATGTTACTCTAATGAATGATTGTTATTTTCGATGTGCATGGATAGATTATTTACTAATTTAACGTATAGGAAACTTTATATACAAAATCATGCGGATGAAGCCGCCGGATACAGCTAGTATCATAAATGTGAAAAATTATTATATTTTTGTTTGTTTGTTAGCCTATCGTGATGAATACACCTGGAATTTAACACGATGGTTTCCAGGGGGAACCGCGGGGAGATCGACCTGATAGGATATATTGCTAGCATTGGGACCGGTAGTTCGCATTACTAACATCCCTTTCCTCCCCAAAAAAGTTCACGTAGTTCCGAGCAGTAATTATTAATATTATTCTCAATTTCGTGCATAATATAGTATATGTCATATATGTGTAAGTATATTTGTTATTTATATATATTTATTCGTTTATATATGTAATTCTAGTATGTATGTATATCAATAATTACTAGTACCGCATTCGAGTATTCTGACACTTCCCTATGGTTGACTGGCAGAGAATGTTTTTAGCATTAAGTCCGCCATGTACACATATATGTACTAATGAATAAATAAATAAATAAGTATTAAAAAGAATTAAATTACAAACGCTTAATAACATTTACCAGGCAGAACCACAGCGAGATAGAGAAGCGGCGGCGCGACAAGATGAATACTTACATAACTGAGTTGAGCTCCATGGTGCCGATGTGCGGGGCCATGGCGCGCAAGCTGGATAAGTTGACCGTGCTCAGGATGGCTGTGAGGCACCTCCGGTCGGTCCGCGGGGCGCTGTCCGCCTGCCCTCTCACGGCCAGATCCCGTCCTTCCTTCCTCTCCGAGCGGGAGCTGAACACTCTCATCTTGCACCTAGCACACGACTGTTTCTTGTTGGTAGTCGGTTGTGATAGAGGAAGACTGCTATACGTGTCAGCCTCTGTCAGTAATATGCTACATTATGAACAGGTAAGCAGTGATTTTCATGAGTTAGTTTTTTTTTTTAATAGAAAGAAATGAAAGAATCTAATTTAAGAAGCATGCGACTTACTCAGTAGCTCATAAAACCAGAACAAAAGAAATAAAAACAAAACAAAAAAAAAAACACTAGTATACAAATAAATATCGTTTTCTGCTCAATTAAAGTTTCGACGTGGATTGTACCACGGCGTAGTCATGACAGGACCACGACGTGTCACAGGTCCTGTCGTGATTACGTCGAAACGTCGGCAATAAAGAAGCAGGTATTTATTTATTTATAGCAAGGCAACAGATTACAAATTAATACATTAATAAAATAAATATTACATAAAACAGCATTTAATTTATGTATGTATACACTACCTGCAAAGGCTTTTTTACATCGCGTGAAGTCCCGATTGTGTATTTAAACTATGTGTAAAGTGAAAGTTTAATATTAATTGCCATTAATACGTTGTTATGTCTTAAAATCTGTTATAGTAGTAGATTAAATGTTTTTTTGAAAAAAGAAACATAATTTTCCTGTAAAAGTGATTTTATTTTAATAATAGGAATTCTTTGATTCTTCCAAAAGTTACAAAAAAGAATACTTAGTATAAATAAAAATGCCTGCCAATTCACATCAATTACTTTCTAATTAAGAGCGCCTGCGCTTTTCTTGGTGGATCTCTTACCACTCACTACGATTTTCAGCGGGTCTCTTCACCTCACGATACGACACGACACCAACTCCTTGATCTACCTGATGAAACTATGCCTTGGTCTCCCTCTTCCCCTCCTTCCTTCTATCTTACCTTCTATTATAATGTGTGACAAAATATGTAGGTAAATGAATGGCATGAAATGTGAAAGGGAAAAAATGTTACGACACTTGATGTGCGAATAAAGTATCCCAACATTTTTTCCCTTCTGACGTCAATAGTTCTTAAAATCTGTCTCTTTTTCCGTAACCCTAAGCAGGACCTCCTTACTACTAATTCGATTTCTCTAGCAAATTTTCTCCATCCTTCTCCGCCAATTACTTGAGGGGTTAAAATGCCCTATGTTGAGGGGAAAGGAATTGTTAGCAATGGAGTTCGACATTGCTAGCAATATCAGGTCGACCTCCACGTGGTTCCCTCTGGAAACCGTGGTGAACAATTCTTGTTGAATTCGTCACGATGGGCTAACTGACCTGCTTCATCCTCATCTATCATCCTTCTCTGGTACCCCGCCGGTGTATACCAATAGCGCGGGTGGGGTTACCATTCCATTATTACCCATTTAAAAAAAAATGCCTTATGTTAAGAGAGGGCAGTTGACGAAAATTTTACCACACACCAGTGGATATCTTCGAAGTCTTAGCATAGTTTTCATAGCTTATTTAGGTTATTGTCGTTTTAGATCCATGTTCACGATATGCCATTTGTTTCCAGTCTGAACTATTGGGCCAGAGTCTCTTCGACATCCTACACCCGAAAGACGTGGCCAAAGTGAAGGAGCAGCTCTCCTCATCAGACCTCAGTCCACGTGAGCGGCTCATTGATGCTAAAAGTAAAATTATTTTGATTTCCTTTCCGTTGACATAAGAAGCAATGTTGCATTATGTAATAATTAATCTATTTTTAAGCGACTAATTTACTTTATTGTCCGATCATACTGAGAATGGAGTCTATGGCGTTATTTCTCTAACTTAATATATATTTATTATTCCTATATCCTTACCTAATATTTTAATTATTATTAATAATAATAATTTAGTGAAATTATAGTCTTATTTATTTATTTATTTATTCTTTATTGTGCAATAAAATTTGTACAAATGGCGAGTTTAATGCCTTCACATTCTCTAACTCTCTAACAGCTAACCATTTAAGGTAAAAGCATAAAGCGCTTGAGGGCAGCGGTAGCGAATATTTATTGTACAAAAAAAATATTTTATTTTGATGCGATATAAATGTTTATCAAAAACACTAGTTATTATAGTGTTTTAAAGTATTTTTTGTTAAGACCGATAGTTTCTTTTAATTGTTACTCGCAGCTATGTTGCCGGTGAAGACGGACATGGTAGCGGGCGCTTCCAGGCTTTGTCCAGGAGCGCGGCGTTCCTTCTTCTGCCGTATAAAGTGTCGTCTACCGATGGACGCTGCTGTCTCGTCCCCTACGCCCGTCAAGGAGGAATCTGAACCGTCCACAAAGGTCACCTACAGTTTTTTATTTTTTCTCTTTAAACGAAAAAATTTGCATTTTTTTTTTAAAGAAGGAAATTCATCTTAAAAGCTAAATTTCTTTTTTTTTTTAAATAAAAGAGAAATACTTCAGTAGCAAGAACAGATTTATGCATATATAATTCTTAAGGTTGCCTTGAAAAGATCGCTCTTGGCGATAAGGTCGCCCATTGTCTTCTCATTGTGATTACTTCTTGTAATTGTTTACATCTAGAATAAGTTTACTATTGTAATATTTTGGAGGAAACAATAAAGAGTATCTATCTATCTATCTATATAATGTTTGGGATTTTTCTGATGTGGTGGGGGTGGGGAAGGGGGGGGGGATTACTGTACAGAAAGTCTTCGTTGTAGTAAAGAGTTTTTAATACAGCTATATATTTAGTTTCTCTGGACATTAGTTGTGGAGAAAAGGCCTTTCCGATCGGGTTTTTCCGTTCGGTATTATATATTGAATTGTCCTCTAAAGGACCTTAACAAATCAGAGGGAGACTTTGTACAAAAGTCGATTGCTTGGGTACCTCTGTTCCATTCGTGTTTCAACCATAAAGCAGTTGTGTTTGCATGGCTGTGTTTCCGTTTGAAGGTTGGGATATGACAATAAATTTACAGGGTACAGAAGAATAACACCTGAGTCCTCAGGAATGGCAACGCAAACGGGGTATCATGGGCGAAACAGTATACTCTGTTATGTCCATGGTACTGCTCATGTCTATAGGCGACGGTTACCACTTTCCATCAGGTGGGCTGTCAGCTTGTTTGCCATTCTAAGTTGTATAAAAAATGTGTATTGTCGTTATATATAATATTAATATTAATAAGTCTTTGATTTTAAAGGTCCGAAAAAAGCACCACGATAAAAAATACTGCGTGGTGCAGTGCACGGGCTACCTCAAGTCATGGGCACCGGCGGAGACGTGCGAGGGCGGGAACGGCGCGGAGGGGGGCGAGGAAGGGGACGCGTGTAACTTGTCGTGCCTGGTGGCGGTGGGGCGTGCCCTGCCGGATCTGATGCCGGCCCAGGTGCCCCGCGCGCCGGCCCCGCCCGAGCCGCCCACCAGGCGCCTCCAGTACGTCTCCAGGCACGCCACCGATGGCAAGTTCCTGTTTGTCGATCAGAGGTACGTTTTAAATCATACATACAGCACCATACGTACTTTGATGGCCATATACTATATATATATATATATATATATATATATATATATATATATATATATATATATATATATATATATATATATATATATATATATATATATGACCATATAGTATATGGAGCTGTGTGTGTATGATTATTTTAAATCATACACACATAGCTCCATATTTTTATAGGGAAAAATCCATTTACTTTACAAAAAGAAGATTCTTAGTACATCTGATTCTATTTTTTCAAAAACATAGGTAATATATAGCTATATACAGTCCAGGTGATATTAAATGAAGTCTCTTAGGGTAGTTTTTTTAATGAGTGATAATGCAATAGTAACCCCGCCTGCGCTAACGGTATACGCTGGCGGAGCACCAGTGATAGATGATAGGTGAGGATGAAAACGCAGGTCAGTTAGCCCATCGTGAAGAATTCCACGAGAAGTAACCACGATGATTTCCAGGGGGAACCACGTGGAGGTCGACCTGAGTAGTAACATTGCTAGCATTGGAGCTGTTAAGCCCCATCGCTAACAATCCTTTTCCCCTCTCTTAAGGTAGTTGGTCACTAAACAAAATTGTACACGTAATACTAGATGGCGTTAGAATCGGGACTTGTGGTTTTTGTTGATTATTTTGTAATTAAAGATATATTGAGGCAAGATTTTTAAATTAGCTTTACATTACACCTTATTGTAATGAATGTAGCTGCCATTTTCCCTTGCAGAATGAAAAACCGCTTATTGTAAAGCGAGACATATAGATTATCTATCTTTATTACCAACAATAATAATTAAATAAACAACTAAAAAAAAAACAATTCATTTTGCTGGCAATAGAAGCCGCCTCGGCTGTTGCTATATATGCTCACTTCCAGCGAGATGTACCTATATGTTGTTTTGGTGGGTTAAAATGGTAAGGTAACCCGCCTGCGCTAACGGGATACGCTGACGGAGCACCAGTGAAGGATGATAGATGAGAATGAAAACAGGTCAGTTAGCCCATCGTGATGAATTCATCAGGAATTAACCATGATAGTTTCCAGGGAGAACCGCGAACAGGTCGACCTGGTTGGGTATATTGCTAGCAATGGGATTCTCAGTCTCCATTACTAACAATCCCTTTCCCCCTGTACCTATATTATAGCGCTGATTTTCAGCCGGCCTCTTAACTCCTTTAACTGTAGTATTCGTGCGGGTCGCCAATACACATTCTTCGGGTGGGAGACTCAGTACATTGAAATATAGGTAAACACGCGATCTCGTGGTATAAACGAATATGTTTACAATGTTGGCTGTCTGTTAAACCTGTCTTCCTTTATTTCTTGGGGTCACTTGCTGAGTTTTCGAACGCAGCAGTCGTGTCGTAAATCCAGTTTTATGTACATCTCGCTATCCAGACTGATGTCGAGGAGTTGTATAAATTGTAAGCGTTAAGTCCCGCGAGATCCAACGGAATATAAAGTAACATTCCTGCGTCCAGAGGTCTGACTGGAGGGAAACATAGTATGGTGGTACAGGGAATTAAGTCATTAAATCCAGTTGCATAAAGTTTATTTTATCTGTGTTAAAGTATATATGACTAGCGGCCCGTCCCGGCGTCGCACGGGTGGACATTTTTACATTTTAAAAAGTGGCCATTAACGCGACGGAAGCTTAAAAATTGGAGTAACTTCTCCCGTTTTCCCAACATTTTCCTTTACTGCTCTGCTCCTATTGATCGTAGCGTGATGAAAAGTATACTATAACCTGCCCAGGAGTATGAGGAATAATTGTACCAAGTTTCGTTAAAATCCGTCGAGTAGTTTTTGTTTCTATAACGAACATACAGACAGACAGACAGAATTTTACTGATTGCATTTTTGGCATCAGTATCAATTACCAATTGTACAGAATTGACCTCTCTATAGATTTATTTCGATTTACAATTGACGGAGTTATGAGGAAACAGACAAAAAATCTACTCTCTCAATCTATCAATCTCTCTCTTAAACACTTCTTTTAGAAGTCGATTTTGAAAAGACCACGTTTGTTTACTAATGTGCCACTATAGACATACAGATTGTAGGTATATATATATATATATATAGTTGTAGTTTATATAGTTCAATTCTTCTTTGAAATTTATTTTAGACTTAATGATTATTGCAATATGATTTAAATTTTATATTAATAATATTTTAATTAATTTCAAGAGGCACTCTGAATTGAATAAGTTTTATGTTTTCATTAATATAATTAAAACACAAAACGCCCCTCTTAAAACATCACCAAAGTCTAACTGCGGATGCCAACTCGCCTGTCATGCGTGGCAACTAGCTAAATCCCTTAATTACAAGTACCAGGAATACATGGCCCCTAGTTCTTGAACTCGGGACCATTCCTTATGGTAGTGTATAGGGGAATACAGCTAAACATAGGCCATGTTTAGCAGTGGATAGCTGATAATTATTGTTTTTTTTTTTTTACTGGATGATAATAGAATGGTAACCCCGCCTGCGCTGACGGTATACGCTGGCGGGGCACCAGTGAGGGATGATAGGTGAGAATGAAGAGGCAGGTAAGTTAGCCCGCAGTGATGGATACACCTGGCATTCAGCACGATGGTTTCCAGGGGGGACCACGGGGATGTCGATCTGACAGGGTATATTGCTAGCAATGGGGCAGTAGTCTGCATTGAGAACAATCCCTCCCCCCCCCCCATAAATATTGTTTATATCGGCAGAGTGACACTAGCCCTGGGATTCCTCCCGCAAGAGCTGCTGGGCACCAGCCTGTACGAATACGTGAGCGGGCCCGAGCTGGGTGCAGTGGCCCGCACCCACAAGACGGCGCTGCTGCAGCGCGACGCAATGCACACGCCGCCGTACTCGTTCCGTCGGAAGGACGGCACCCTGGCCAGGATACAGACACACTTCAAGCCTTTCAGGTAATTTTTACAAGGTTTTATTTAACTTTCCATAAGTGTCTGATTGAGGAATGGTGATAATATAGAATAATAGTGGTAGGAGGACCTAAAACGAGATAGATGTCCTGAAAGATGATATTTTTTACATGATGAAAATGAAACGGTAATATAAGTCTGTTCTTTCGGTGTACGCTAGCGGGATAACAATTCCAATTCCAACACTTCCTTCCCGGAAAGGGGGAGCTCCTTTCCGGGAAGGAAGTGTTGGAATTGGTTGGAATCGGGGGGGGAGGGTGCTATTAAAATCTAAATTAATTTCTGTAAATTAATCATATATCTTATAAAGTCTAATTTAATTTTTGTTTGTTTTCTAATTGAAATATCTATTTGCAAATGTGGGGGGGGGGGGGATTGTTAGTAATAGGGTCTATTTATCAGTATCTCATTACTGGCAGTGTACTCCCCCAGTTGAGACTATATGATGTGTACTTTGATAAAGTCTCCAGAATTAGAGGGGATTGCCACGAATTATAAAAATGTACGAAGCAAGAGATACTTATAAGGATAGATGTCTCTAGCATTAGATTCTCTTTTTAAAGCCCGTAAAGGACTTGCCGTAAAAATAGTTATTTTGGTGGTAAATGGGAGTAAGTGTACCCGCCTGTCGTGTACCAGAGGGAAACTTTGTATAAAAGTCGATTGCTTGGGTACCTCTGTCCCATTCGTGTTTCAACCGTGAAGCAGTTGTGTTTGCATGGCTGTGTTTCGTTTTGAAGGATGGGATATGGCGTGAATTTACTGGGTACAGAGGAATAACACCTGAGTCCTCAGGAATGGCAACGCATGGGGGTTATCATGGGCGAAACAGTATACTCTGTTATGTCCATGGTACCGCTCATGTCTATAGGCGACGGTTACCACTTTCCATCAGGTGGGCCGTCAACTTGTTTGCCATTCTAAGTTGTATAAAAAAAATATTACAAAATGTGTGTAATGCCGCAGGAACCCGTGGACGAAGGACGTGGAGTGCCTGGTAGCGAACAACACCACCCTCACGGAGGCGCACGAGCTCCTCGGCCAAGAAGAGCCGCAATCCTCCTACGACATGTTCAGGCACAGTGAGTACTTACTCTTCTTCCTTAAATTCCACTCTTGCCATTGTTTCTAAATCTCATAGAATTTTTTTTTCATATATTTGTTTATAATAGACATTGGCGGTGTGGACCCAGCATAGAATAGGCCATCCCCTCCTTTTTCCATGAGTATCGTAATAGGTGACTTAAGGAGGACGACGGACAGCAGCGTCCCTCTTAAAACATCTCTTTTTTTTTATACCACTAAAGCCTAGCGTGGCAACTACTGGCAAAACTCCCCTTTTGGGGAAGGCTTGTGACCAGCAGTGGACTATGTTCTGTTTATACCTAATGCATTTCGCATTGTTAGTTTTTTATAGGAATGAAATGTTATCAGTTGTTACCAATTATTAAATGAAAATATATAAGCAATTTGGCGGGACCAATTATTCCCCCTTAGGGGGAGGCTTATGTTCAGCAGTGGACAGTTAAAAGCTGATATGATGACGATGAATAGATTACCTTAAAAATACTTAACCTAATTTAAAAATTATTATATCAATAGAATGTTGCATTACCAGAGGGAGACTTTGTACAAAAGTTGTTTGCTTGGGCACCTCTGTCCCATTCGTGTTTCAACCGTTAAGCAGTTGTGCTTGTATGGCTGTGTTTTGTCAGTTTGAAGGGTGGGATATTGGCGTGAATTTACTGGGTACAGAGGAATAACACCTGAGTCCTCAGGAATGGCAACGCATGGGTGGTATTATGGGCGAAACAATATACTCTGTTATGTCCATGGTACTGCTCATGTGTATAGGCGACGGTTACCACTTTCCATCAGATGGGCCGTCAGCTTGTTTGCCATTCTAAGTTGTATAAAGAGAAGGTAACATTGATTTTAATAATTAGTAATGATTTATTCGTTTAAAAATTGTCGAACGAATCCATGTGTGTATAGCGTGCTATATATGTGCAGCGGGCGATGACGCGCTCCCCGGTCATGTAGAGAGTGGCGTTTCAGAGAACGACTTGGAGATGCAGCGGCTGATCGACTCGCAGATGGAGTCGCACAAGATCGGCAGCGCCATCGCCGACGAGGCCCTCCGCCGCTCCTCCTCGGACTTCTCGCCCGACCTGCCCGCTGACCTGCTCCACGACGCTGTCTTCAACCAGCAGGTACCTTTTTTTTACTATAATTACAGAGATCGAGAGAAAAAGAGGGATGGATAGCAGGATCCCTCTTAAAACATCACCAAAGGCTAACTGCGGTTTCCAAACCGCCTTTTTTTTAACCTCTGGAAAATGCTTTATGCAGACCCATACACCTTGTGGGAGGTGAATGGGTGCTGTGGGAATCCTCCCGTAAAGTGGGGGTGTACCCACCAAAAACCAGACGATATACCCTCGAGGTGCCATATGTCGGAGACATGGGTTCGCTTTCGCACTCACCACATCTCCGACGGCAGCGACCCGCCCCCTGATGGTAAGAGCAGGTCTCCTCTCTCAAGATAGGGTGGATGGCGTGCTCATCCTACCACTCGGGGGATGCGCCGGTTGCCAAACCGCCTGCCAAGCGTGGTTACTGCTGGCAGAATCTCGCAATAGGAGGAGACTTATGTTTAGCAGTAGATAAGTTATGACTAACATGATGGCGATAGAGAGTTTACTTACGAAATCAATATAAAAGCAACTACAAACGAAAAGCTCCCAGTACAACAAGGAATATCTATATAAATAGAAAATCAATTGTCAAATTCGAATAAATGCAGCGCTTCAGAACAGTTGCACATATTTGGGTTATTCTTTCTTTTTGTATTTGTAATTGAGAGTACTTGATTTCAATGAAAAAAAGAGGTAAAAATTGATCCGATAAGGTACAGCCGTCCATTACTGAAATGGCCAGTTAGTTATATTATTCGGAGATGAATACTCTGAGTCGCTTTAACAGTATTCACGTAGTCTTCGATCGATGGAAAAGATTCAATTCTTGCCAGAAATAATCAATTTTAGCTACTCATTTTCCACTAATGAATATAGATCCTATCCTACCCATAAAATTCTGTAGTGAAAGCTCAACTAGCTAGTTAGTACAGCCACCCTAGACAAGCTACAAATGAATCGATAGAATCGCTAGCGACAACTATTCTATTAAGAGATTCGTTTGTATTTTGTCTATGGGGGCATGATCGTTCTCTGTAGAATTTTCGATGGATGCAACTGCGTTCATGGACTTCCTACAACACATCTGAGGTTGTCGCTCTATCTACTAGATAGCGGTCCTAATACCTTTACAAAATCGTCTCACATGTACACGAAAATCCACTAACATATTAGAACAGTTTGTCTCTGGCCAGGGGTCGCTAGTGGACAATATCTTCGGCATGGATATGGCTTCCTACAGCCAAGTGAGGAATAACGTGTCCCTGAGCTCAGCCGGCGCGGACAACTCGCCGCCGCCCACCACGAGTGAACCCATGCCCATGGGCACCCCCCCGCCGGCTTCACCTCCTCTCCCGACGCTTGGTATAGACGGTAATGGCGAAGCGGCTATGGCCGTCATTATGAGCCTCTTGGAAGCCGACGCGGGCCTCGGCGGTCCTATCAACATCTCGGGGCTGCCCTGGCCTCTGCCATAGACACTGTAGTACCATCTTAGATCATATATCTCAAATTGAATTCGCAACAGAATGGAATGGAACGTCAAATACGATCAGCCAGTCCAAGTGGCGTTTGGCTGATTCATATAAGAAATATGAGCTATTTTTCAGTGTCGCAATGTAATTCCTTTAAAAATCCTGCAGATCTGTAGCATTTTATCAATTTAAGAATTGTTTTTTATCGTTTAATACAAATATACACTTTGGTCTGTGTTCGGTGAAGTATGTCTATTGAGATACTCTATCTAGGCTAGAGGTATTTGATCTAAGATTACAATGAAATCTCGTGTTTTATCTCAGAATATGTATAGAGTCAGAAGGTATACCAAGTCGAAACCTAGTGATAGCACTCATGTGAAACCGTGCACCATGGCCGAGATAATCCAAAAATTTTGTAAAGTGAGGGTACCTTCATTTTGCACGTTACTCAATCGTCCCACTCCGCACCCATTTTTGTTCAAATCTATCCACCTTACTGGTCGTGATCGAGTCACAATGGTCCGAGCATCTTTACAAACTTTTACATTTGATATTAGCTGAATCCCGTGGATAAAAATAACCTATGTGCCAACCCTACCAACTGTGTACGTACCAAACTTGTGGTGGGTACATATTGGTGTAGCCAATGCAAACTATTGCATACCGATCCCAATTCAAACCTAATCCCTAATGGTTGTTTCATGGGTGCGGTATCCATTCGGTTATTTTAGTATTATTGAGTAACATATATATCTAAATTTTCCTATTTAAAATAGTAGTGGAATTTCTTTTATCCAAGGGGAAAAATCGTCTGTGTGGTCCCGGCTTAGCATAGGCCACCCCTTCCTTTCTCGTGGATGTCGTAAGAGGCGACTAAGAGATAGCGAGGGATGGGCAGCAGCGTCCCTCTTAAAATATCTCCAAAGCCTAACTACGGTTGCCAATCTGCCTGCCAAGCGTGGCAACTACGGGCAAAACCCTGCAAGGGGGAGGCTTATGTTCAACAGTGGACAGTGAAAGGCTGTTAATGGTGACGGGAAAAATGATTTAGTTCCATGATTTTTATCACTAGGTCGATAAGTCATGAAAGTTCGGACTAAACATTGAGACCGTGCATTTTATATTGTATTAAGAGATACATTTATGATTCTATAAGTGTCCTTATTAAAGGTCAATCAAGTTTGAAATAAAAAAAAAAAATTGCCAACTATATTGTTTTAAAATTATTTTTTTATTGCTAAAAATAGTTGCCATTTAACTGTATTGTTGCGTTAACTTTAGCAATTCTCTTACGAGGTCTGTCCGGAAAGTTCGTATAAAAGTGTTCTGGAATGCGAGAAAGAGGAGTGGGGAGGCCAGGTAAGCGCAGGACCCCTTCCTTATGTCCCTAACAATGCTTCAGTTCTGGTCTGACCGCCGTGCGGTGCGAACTGGCTTGTCACGCCATCTGTGAAGTTACCTCTTAACGAAACCCCGTCGGCATGGAGCCCGCTTCCGTTGAAGAGCAGCGCGTCGTAATCAAGTTTCTCTCGAAACTCGGCAAGAATGGCCGTGAAATTTTTGCCGATCTCAGAACAGTTTATGGGGATGATGCTGTGAAGGAACCAACCGTCCACAAGTGGCTAAAAAGATTCAGAGAGGGCCGAGACAATGTTGATTGTTTTTTTCGATGTTCGGGGGATTGTCCATCAAGAATTCGTCCCTCCAGGCCAGACAGTTGATGGAAAATTCTACGTCGATGTGCTCAGACGCCTCAAAGCTCGTGTGGCACGAGTTCGTCCAGAATTGGCGCGAGAGGGGCGTTGGATTCTTCACCACGACAATGCCCCTGCCCACACCTCTCTTGTTGTCCGTGAGTTTTTGAGTAAAAATTCCATTACGGTGACCGAACACCCCCCCTATTCGCCGGATTTGGCCCCGTGTGACTTCTTCTTGTTCCCAAAAACCAAATTGGTACTTCGGGGGCGGCATTTGGGGGACATAAATGAGATAAAAAAAGCTACGACGGGGCAGCTGAGAAACCTACAACCAGAGGACTTTCAAGGAGCCTTCTCACAGTGGAAACGGCGTTGGCACAAGTGCATTATGTCACAGGGGGAGTACTTTGAAGGGGATAAAATTGATTTACCTGAATAATTGTAAAATAAAATTTTTAAAAAACTTTTATACGTACTTTCCGGACAAACCTCGTATAGTTTCTTTTTTTTTTCTATGTTACCTATTAATGTGTGGGTACAGACACACTGTTGTATTGTATTGTTGTTCGAACATACTACGTGTTATATTTCTTTTACAATTGATACCTGAATGTTGAAATAATTAGTATGATGTTGTGGACGGAATGCGGTACAAGTAGATTACATGCGCATAAAAAAATTTACATACATACATACATACATGCGATAGCCTGTCAAGTTAATTTAATTAACAATCATGGTATGTATATATACTTACTAAATAAAATCTTAGTTATATATTGAAGGTTGAGAGATAGGCAGCAGCGTCCCTATTAAAACATCGCCATAGCCTAACTGTATTTGCCAACGTGCCTGACAAATATGGCAACTACTGGCAAGACTTCTCTTATGAGGAAGGTCTATATTCAGCAGTGGGTAGTTAACGGCTAATGTAGTAAATATATTAAAATATTATATAATAATAATATATATATATATATATATATATATATATATATATATATATATATATATATATATATATATGCGCTATTGCCACTCACTACGATTTTCAGCGAGTCTCTTCACCTCTTGATACGACATGACACGACACCCACTCCTTCCTTGAGCTGCCTGATTTACTATGCCTTGGTCTCCCTCTCCCCCTCCTTCCTTCTATCTTACCTTCTATTATAATGTTCATAAGTTCATCGTGTCGTATCAAGTGTCCCAATATTTTTCCCCTTCTGTCCTTAGTAGTTATATATATATTTAAATTACATTTTAATATACGCCTATTCTCTTCATAGAATTGTACAATACGAACTCTGTAGTTCGCAGATTGTAAATTTTTTTATCTAAGTAAACTCTGATTCTACTCGCCTTTAAATTACAAGCCAATAAACATTGTTAGACTGCGCCGGTACTCTGCTTGGACCGTTGTATAAATTCCGTCGTTAACTATAAGTCTCGACAGCCAAAAAAAAATCTGTGTTGCCATTTTCTTAAAGTAAATGTTGAGGACGCAGCGCTTCCGACATGTCTATTGTAAGGTAACGCGCGTGACTGTTATATGAATTATAGTTTTTTTTTTCTGTTTAAAGATAATTATTGTTTACGAAAATTTTGTTACTAGGATATTAATTAAGGAATTTTTATATGAATTTATTTTGTATAGGTATATACGAGGTCTGTCCGGAAAGTTCGTATAAAAGTGTTCTGGAATGCGAGAAAGAGGAGTGGGGAGGCCAGGTAAGCGCAGGACCCCTTCCTTATGTCCCTAACAATGCTTCAGTTCTGGTCTGACCGCCGTGCGGTGCGAACTGGCTTGTCACGCCATCTGTGAAGTTACCTCTTAACGAAACCCCGTCGGCATGGAGCCCGCTTCCGTTGAAGAGCAGCGCGTCGTAATCAAGTTTATCTCGAAACTCGGCAAGAATGGCCGTGAAATTTTTGCCGATCTCAGAACAGTTTATGGGGATGATGCTGTGAAGGAACCAACCGTCCACAAGTGGCTAAAAAGATTCAGAGAGGGCCGAGAAAGAGTTCGATGTTCGGGGGATTGTCCATCAAGAATTCGTCCCTCCAGGCCAGACAGTTGATGGAAAATTCTACGTCGATGTGCTCAGACGCCTCAAAGCTCGTGTGGCACGAGTTCGTCCAGAATTGGCGCGAGAGGGGCGTTGGATTCTTCACCACGACAATGCCCCTGCCCACACCTCTCTTGTTGTCCGTGAGTTTTTGAGTAAAAATTCCATTACGGTGACCGAACACCCCCCTATTCGCCGGATTTGGCCCCGTGTGACTTCTTCTTGTTCCCAAAAACCAAATTGGTACTTCGGGGGCGGCATTTGGGGGACATAAATAAGATAAAAAAAGCTACGACGGGGCAGCTGAGAAACCTACAACCAGAGGACTTTCAAGGAGCCTTCTCACAGTGGAAACGGCGTTGGCACAAGTGCATTATGTCACAGGGGGAGTACTTTGAAGGGGATAAAATTGATTTACCTGAATAATTGTAAAATAAAATTTTTAAAAAACTTTTATACGTACTTTCCGGACAAACCTCGTATATATATATATATATATATATATATATATATATATATATATATATATATATATTACCTATTAAAATTAGAAAATAAGATATGTACGATTCGCAGAAAGTGTTTTAACTTTGTTAGGTGAAAAAAAAACTATGCTATTATATGTTCAATTAAGTGTTCCTATATCTAAGTGGGTAATAGTGTTGCACTTTTCGAAACTAAATTCCTAGTCTGATTATTATAAATAAAAAAAAAAAAATGAAATTATTGTTCTATACAAAATATACAATTTTACAAGTATGCATAGCTTGTGTGTGCTTGCCGACATTTGTACTAAGTACATATATATATTTATAATTAAACTCTACAGTGTAGTGAATAAAGTCTATAATAACATGTGCCAAACATTAATGCTGACTGTTCGTTGAATATTTATGACCACAGGACATGAATTATTAAATTTAATTTTCTAAATTGACTAAACAGTGTGTCCAATTAAAACTATTACGTTTCTAAGTAGATAAATTTATTGATTCATCAATTTTAGAGTGTTGGGGTCGATATTTAAACACAATTCTCTAATTTTGCAGTTAGATAGATAGATGGATAATTTATTTACATTACTTACAGCACACAAATTACAATTAAAAAAAAAAGACATACACATAATACACAGCAAAAGAGATGAAATAATGAAAATAAAAAAGCACAAATAAAAAAACAAACAAAAAAAAAACAAAAATTTCAGATCTGAATATCTGCATTAACTAAAGCTTTATAGTTCTATTTAGCACTCATATGTTTTAATTGAATTTTATTTTAGAGATTTTTTTTAATGGATGATAATGGTATGGTAACCCCGTCTGCGCTATTGGTATACACTGGCCGGGCACCAGTGAGGGATGACAGACGAAGATGAAAGTAGGTCAGTTAGCCCGTCTCCTGACGAATTAAACTAGAATTGTTCACGATGGTTTCCAGGGTGAACCACGTGGAGGTCGACCTGACAGGGTATATTGAGGGCCATTTGACCCCATTACTAACAATCCCTTTCCCCCCTCTAGTGATATATTAGCACTGATGTCTTGGAATCGACCCCATAAATTGCACTCTATATTAGCCACATAATGTTTGTAAAGCATTAAAGATCTTGACTTGGTAATGTTTTTTTTTTTCTGTTTCATTCGCCCGAAGGGTCTTTATGGTTATATTATTGGATTAGTTAATTAGGTATACGATGTGTTAAAGAAATTTTATATATATATTAGGTAAATGATTATGTTTCCAAATCGACTGAGTTTTTTTTTTTTGTTTTTCAAATTACTGTTTTTGTTGACTATTCGATAAATTAACTAACTATCCGTCGATATGATTGGGTGCAGCTGGGGCAATTTTTTTTAATACATGAAATTGGAATGGTACCTCCCGTGTTAGCTAGCTTATGCTGGGCTGCAGTTACTTTTGTATAATACAAATAAAGTGTCTCCATAATAAATTATAAACAAAATAATTTGGCCCAAATTGTCACCGAAATGACAGAGCAAAATGATACTGCTTAAAAACAGTAAACAGAATTTAATTCTGATTAATAAAAGCGCACCTAATTCCTACGGACACTTACTTCTCACTTTTTAAACCAATCTCTCAATTTCAATTAAAAAAAGTGTACAAAAGCTACAAAATTCTGAGACTGGATAGGAGTAGTTTGATGTCAAAATGGCGACCTACTTATTATTTCTATTAAATTAGTTTTATTTTAATTATTCATTATATAATTGAAATTAAGTAAAATGTTTTTTTCTATATTTGGTACAAATAACATTTTAAGAATGCCTCTTTATTATTTTTTCATATTAATTGGTAAATTTATATTAATATTGGATATTCTTTTATACCACTAGGAATGTCAAACAAGCTGAAACCGTTGCCTGTATACTTGAGCATGTAAAGTTACATTTAGTTAAATTTGTTTTTAAGTCATTAATTTATATAAAAAAAAATCTGAAGATTGCCCACCATTTGTGCCAGATATAGAAAAACATATTGCAGTCAAACCTGAGTAAGTGAGAACTGGATAAACGAGAAAACTCTATTAATGAGAATATTTACCAGGTCCCGTCATTTTGCCCACTTAAAAGTGAGTAACATAACCTGTATACGTGACACAAATTTTTCACCCGCTTACCTCTTCAAATGAGATTGCTACTTGCCTATACCTCTAGAAACGACAGTTAAATCTATAACGATATCGGTCAAAACATTGTGAGGACGTGTACTGATGGAAATGACAGACAAGATGATACCAGTCAATCACATATTTTGGATAGAGAAGCGGAGAAAATTCCAATTTTTTTTTTTCTAATTACGCACACATTAGCCGTATTTTAATAGACCTCTATGTGTAGTGAGATAGGCCTCTCCTGTAAGCTAAACTCACAGTTTACTTATATCTTATAGAGGTTTCTCACTAAAATGTTAGTGAGAAACCTCTGTAAGAAAAAAAGAGATTGCAGTCCCTCCACTTATACAGGTTTGACTGTGTATATATACTATGTATCATATTGTACTATGATAGTACACTGAATCTTAATTATAATACGAATTTATTGTATCATTAATATAAACAATTCGTGGGGCCAATAGCTATCGTGTTTTATATACAATTATTGTAGAAAACCATCAGTGAAATCGGACAACATTAACAATTATTAATAGTGTAAGACATCAGGTGGTAGGTCAATGAGCATACAGAAAAAAATCTGTAAATTTACAGATTAAACAAAATTTTATATCAGCAAAGATATTAATTATGATTGCTAGATTGACTTCCAAAAAAAAAATTATTGTGATATTTTTGATAACTAGCAATTTACTATGTCTATAATACTGGTTGGTACGTGGCGAGTGTCTGTCGCCTTTTATGGCCTTAATAATAATGTAACTAAAGTTTAAATTACATTGACCTTTTAATCGTTCGACTTTGTAGGTTGCCGTGCCTCTAGTGCTCGATTCAACAACAGGGTAGAAATGAGTACAGGTACTTAGTTGTAGGGTTGCGACCCAAAAAGGTACAAACGAACCTTCATTGTGCGACTTTGTCGGTCGATCTGTCTGTCACAGCAACTGCTAATGTTATCTATTTGAAATAGTTTCACATATTGTTTTAGCCAAAACTTATTGTAACGGAAATAATTAAAAAAATATCTAAACATCTATATTTTGTCTATTTACAGTCAGGCAATTGAATAGACATATTTTGTTTGTATGATAGGAATCGGGAGAGCCACGTCACGTTATTTTTATCGTGACGAGAAATTGTGCCGTACCGTGATACGGTAAATTACAAGTCTTCAGTAATCGTACTGTACGAAGTTGTGGTGTTAAAATACGTTCTATACTTGAGAGTTTTATCTTACCTTATTCTTGCCAACTTATTAATCAAATAGGAAAGTAATAACTCACAAGTACAATACATGTATATGTCACGGCAACTAACAAACATGTTGATTTTTTATATTTTCTTGTAATTTGTCTAGCCAGTGTCCACTGATAGACGACCAACTAACGTATCGTTGAATTTTTATTTATATTTAACGATATTTCTAGTTTAAATGAAAAAATAAATAAATAAAAGAATTTATTAATAGCATAAACCTCTAAGAATCCACTCGACATTTTATTTCGCAGGCCTGTCTCAAAATCAGACTACTAAATTAAGTGTTCACTACAAATTCGGAATTATATTAAATATATCTCATCAATGCCATAATTGTAAATATAATTAATGTGTGAATCTTGTCTTTGGTTCGCTTTTGTTAATAGGGAAGTTTATTGCCATTTATATTTATCACAATGGGTTGCCATTGTACTAAATTAAAATTCAACAAAATTCAAGTCTGCTTTTAGTTTGTAAATTTATTAAAAAAAAACTTTTGAAGATTTGGATTTTTTGAAAATTAGAAGATGAAAGTCTTTTTGTTTGCTATCATTTACGTGTGTCTCAGTGGCGCCATCTGTACAGAGCTGTGGGCCAGCTTCCCTATTGACAAAATCTTCGACTGACGGCGGGTGTATGCTTACAGTACACGCCTCTAAATCACCAAGAACCAATTCATGAATGAATCAATGTAGATTAGCTACACTGGACCACCAATAGTGAACTAATATGTTGTGGATTTCTAACACATTTTATATAACATCAAAACTAGAAATTTATTCGAATGGTTGTCTGGAATCTATTGCTTTATGGATAACGTCGCTTTTTGTACTTCATAGGTCTACTTGGACGGTCGCGTTTACTAGAGGCTCAACTTACCTTATATAAATTATTGCGATTGTAACCATAGCAACTAAACGTCGCCATTCGTGGTTCAGAGAATGAGTGTTTTGTGTGAAATATGTTATATTGTCCTTGTACTTTTTTTTTTATAAACTACATTTTGTTAAAGTTTTTTTTTTTTTTTAATTTTAATATAAGCATGTTTGACATGTACGGGGCGATCAGCCGTGGGTCTGTCGCATATGAAAATAATAGTCATGTTGCACATTTCCATTTTTGTTTTGAATTATATATCTAAGTTTATCGTTAGTTATATGCGTAATAAAGATAATGTTTTTAAAAAATTCCTGTTTTCTTTATTGTACCTCGGTATAATATATCCTTTAACCATCCTGTGGGTGCGTAAGTGGCGACTAAGGGAACTTAATGATCAAGGGTTCGGCTGCAGCATCCCTACTGAAACATTACTTAAAGCCTAACTGCGGTTGCCAACCCGCTTGCCAATCATGGCAACTACTTTCCCTATGTTCAGCAATGAGCAGCAGATAATACGACGGTAGTGATATTCAATGTTCAGCCATAATGTATTTTATAGGGTAACGTTGCTAGTCTTAAAATACGACTTGACAATCTTACCCTACAATATACTTGAGTTTAGTCATAAGGAATGGTAACGCATTAGGGGTATCATGAATGGCATAGTGTACTCCGTTATGCCCATGATACTGTTCATGTCTATAGACGACGGATACTGCTTATTTGTTGAAAAAAAACTACTAAATTTTTATTTAGTTAACTTTTAATTAACAATTACAGAAACGTTTTTCAAGAATATACCTTTGGCACGATTAAGGCCTAATAGGTACCACCTATAACTTCAGTGTTACTTGGAAAATAGACCTTAGTGAAAATATAATAAACTTTTTTTTTCTAATTAGTGCAGGTCTTTTTCTTTTCTTGGCCTTACCTTAGATTATATAGACAGTGTCTCCCATACACATGCCTCGAAAAAAAAAAATAGGTCAACTTTTTTATAAATGTGTGCGTGATAGGGTTACCAGATTAGAATTTATTAACTTACATTAAGGTGAAGGTTCTATATTAAAATATTATTAGTAAAAAATTAATACTTTTTTTTACTAATTACTCTTTAATATTTATTTATTTATTATTATATTTCAAAGAATATGGTAGAACTTTATATTTCTTTAAAAATTATTATAATTTTGTGGTAAAGGGTGAAAATCGGCATTTTCAACCAATTTATTTAAAGTATACTTTTTTTTTATTTAACTTAGAATGGCAAACAAGCTGACGGCCCACCTAATAGAAAATGGTAACCGTCGCCTATAGACATGAGCAGTACCATGGACATAACAGAGTATACTGTTTCGCCCATGATACCCCCATGCGTTGCCATTTCTGAGGACTCAGGTGTTATTCCTCTGTATCCAGTAAATTCACGCCATATCCCACCCTCCAAACCGAAACAGCCATGCAAACACATCTGCTTCACGGTTGAAACACGAATGGAACAGAGGTACCCAAGCAATCGACTTTTGTACAAAGTCTTCCTCTGATAAAATACATGTGTGTAAATATATATGGATAATATCACTAAAAGTGACGGCCATTTTAAATTCTTTTTTACATAACCAATTTCTTTGAAATTGTAGATTTAAAACATGTATTGGTATCAAAATAAATTAATTGGAAACAGTTTTAATTTTATGCGTGTTTTTGGAAATACCTACGAATAAAGATAGAATTTATGAGTTAATTAATTGTAACTAACTTTACTAAATGTAAAAGTTATTGAAATGTATTTTATCTTATTTTTAAACCTTTTATGCTATTTTTTTAATTTTTATCTAAATAAATAATTTTATAATAATAAAAATATAGATACATCAAGACACGTCATGTAAATGTACGCAAATATAAAGGTGACTAGAGGAAAAACGAGTCAGTTAATTTGACACTTAGATGACAATAAGTTGACCTGTTTTTTAAACTCGATGCTTTATATAGTCTAAGGCTATTACTTATAATAACAATAATATATGTATATTATTATTATTATAATATGTTATACTATTAACTACTATAATAAGACCACAATGAAGCAATTTTAATAACATGATCTTAGCCTAATGTTAGTACACCTACAAACAACAGAGAGACAATTTGACAAGTTCAGCTCAGCCAATTATATTCCTTGTTTTACTCTATCTTATTTTTGTACAGACTTGAATTCTTGACTTAGTATATTTATTCATTTTTTTAATTGCTATTTGTACGCATCATGAGATTTATTGGTATTTTTATCAATAAACAAAACAATTTTTCTTTTGGGTTCTCCGTACGAAATGTAAACAACCAATATAATACAATAAGGGACTACGAACTTTTGCCCATCGTCTGCAGGGAACTTTGGTCGACTAAATGGCAGTATGAAATGATAATTTTTAATTTGTCTAAAAACAAGTATGCTGAGAGTATTGTCTTTTGCCTGCAAAAAAAAAAAAAAAAAAAACAGTACAAATAAATACACTCGCCAGCTCTTAACTACTTTATTAACATGATTTTATGAACACAAAGTAATATCAACTGATAAATCTGCTCGCGTGCTCATGGTTGCTTATTCAAATTGTTACTTTACCCTTTGCAATGAAGTCCAAATTTGAATAAGCTATAAATTTATTACAGCTTTGACTACTACCTAAGTGGACATACAATAGTTGCGCGCCATTTTGTGGATTATTTTGTCAGTTGTTGCACACAAAGATGGCGGCTATTCCACGACGTCACCGTATTTGTTGGTGGCAGGGGGCGGGGAAGAAGGCGGCGGCCGCGGACGACTGATCACGGGTGTTGTGTTTGGGTCCACCCTGAAAATATATTTAAATAGAATATATATATTTATAAACAAACATTTGATTTTTTTGTTTTAATGGATAAAATTAAAAACTATTCAATCAATTTTAAAAATTCATCTATAGAAAGCTACATTTTTAGCGAATATAGGCTACATATAATTTTTATTATCACCACGTGGTCCCGGCATAGAATGGGCCATCTCTTCCTTTACCGAGAATGTGGTAAGAAGCAACTAATAGTACTTAATTGCAGAAGGATGGGCAGCAGCATCCCTCTTTAAACATCACTCATGCTTGACTACAGTTGCGAATCCATCACCAAGCATAGTAACTACTGGCAAAACTCCCCAATAGAGGGACGCCTATGTTCAGCAGTGGACAGTTCACGGTTATGATTTGGCTGAATTCTACATACCCGTGCAGAGCCAGGCTGGATAACTTGTTTTTTTTTTATATATTTGTAATCACCTGTAAGGATCTTGCTTGGTTTCCGAGTATTCAGTGCGATTTTTACGTCTCAAGTCTTCGTACGAGAGGTTAGGACGCGCCGGAGTCGACTCTTGAGGTGGTGTATTGGCACCTATGAGTATAATGTACATTTAATTAGAAGACAATTTGTTAAGGACAAAATAAATATACAAAACGAAACCTGGCAAACATTTTTCCTAGCGCCATCTATCGGGACTATTAATTTTTTTATATTTCTTAGATTATTTGGATCAGGATTTATTTTGGATCTCCCAAAACTATTACTAAAGCAGTCCGATGTAAGTATTATGGAGTAAGTGTATGCATACTATCAGTGTACGATGGTCTGTATGTGTCGTCGTTGAAGAGCGGCCGATCAGTGTCGAGGTTGAGCGAGCTGCCTGGGCCCGCGTCCGAATATATGTCCCCGGGGCCCGCACCGAACATTGTAGGTGTTTGGTTTTGCAGAGATGTCCTGTAATACATACACACAGCTTAATTTATAATATTACCCTGTCTATCTATCCTATTTAAGAGCTGCGCTCTTGTCGGTGGAGCTCTTGCCACTCACTACGATTTTCAGCGAGTCTCTTCACCTCTTGATACGACACGACACCAACTCCTTCCTTGATCTGCCTGATGTAACTATGTCTCGGTCTCCCTCTTCCTTCTATCTTACATTCTATTATAATGTTCATGCGTTTGTCGTGTCGTATCAAGTGTCCTAACATTTTTCCTATATATAATATTACCCTACCTGCTGTCAATACACAGCAGTTAAAATGATGTTTGTTAATAATAAAATTCATATTGTAAAAAATAAAATAATATTTTTTTTCAACCGACTTCAAAAAGGAGGTTCTCAATTCCGTTGATTTTTTTATGTGTCATACCTACCCCATAACAACCTCAGTTACAAGCCGATTTGGAAAATTCTTTTATTTTTATCTTAAATAATATACTCACAGACTTATATACATAAAAAAAAATACCAAAATCGGTGCAGTAGTTTAGTTTTTAAATTAAAATAAGTGAATTCACCAGAGGGAGACATTGTACAAAAGTTGATTGCTTGGGTACCTCTGTCACATTCATGTTTCAACCGTAAAGCAGTTGTGTTTGCATGGCTGTGTTTCGGTTTGAAGGGTAGGATATGGCGTGAATTTACTGGGTACGGAGGAATAACACCTGAGTCGTCAGGAATGGCAACATGGGGATATCATGGGCGAAACAGTATACTCTGTTATGTCCATGGTACTGCTTATGTATATATATATAGTTACCACTTTCCATTAGGTAGGCCGTCAGCTTGTTTGCCATTCTAAGTTGTATAAAAAAAAATGTAGTAAATTTTTTTTATGAGTGATAGAATCATAAAAAAATACTATTCATAAATGCTTGGAACTATATTTACTTAAATAAAACATATTTATATTATTACATAATAGTTAAATAAATTAAAATACCC
This sequence comes from Galleria mellonella, assembly GCF_026898425.1. NCBI lineage: Eukaryota > Metazoa > Arthropoda > Insecta > Lepidoptera > Pyralidae > Galleria > Galleria mellonella. The sequence continues at coordinate 14,313,625 of NW_026442079.1, read as the reverse complement.
TCCAGTCTTTCCATCCTTCCTGTCCCTGAGGAGCTGGCCAATGTAACTGCCAGGCAGAGCCATCAACTTCTCAGCGCACGCTTGCTGATAGGACAGCTTGCCAAGAAAATAGCCTACAATCACCGCCAGCGACACCTTGGGGACAGCACCGAACCTGGCATTTGGTTTTAAGTGGCCTGCGGAGAAGAGAAATGCATCCTGTGTATCTAACGTCAAATTAGATGCAATATATACTAGTCAGGGATCGCTATTTCACTGCACATTATCATTCGCAAACTATTCTTCTGGCGGTGAGCAATAAACCGGAACACTAAATGTAATGCATTCAAAACAACAACAACAAATTAAAAAATCATTATAAAATATTGTAAACTTTTAAAATAATAATTAAGTACATAAGTTATTAAAATGTAACCTCATGTTTGAATGGCACAGTTGAGGCTTACCTCAAATCTATATAACGTATAAGAGGTATTATTATAAAAAACATTCGCATGAACATACGCAGTAAACAAAGTGCAACAGTACAAAGTTAAAATATATGATTTCGCAAAGCACAATTTCAAAAACGAGAGAAGTAAAGCATTGCAGAGACATAAGTAAAATACAGCTGTAGCTCCTTGTTTGAGATACAATTATATGTACTCGTATATATATGTGTTTTGCGTACTGTAGCGAACTCCTTGCTACATTTTTATATTTTTATTGTCATTCGAAATTTATATTTTTTTTTTGACATATTGTTTTTACATTTAAATATATATTGCTAGTCTGTCTCCTTATCTTTTCTGTAGTTTTCCATTCTAAAATCCTCTCATTGCATATTAAAAGTATTATCTCCGTTTCAATCAATATAATAAAATTAGGGAGAAATTTAATAACACACACTAAAACACTAGGGGTTAACACTTAACGATAGATTTTTAAATTTTTCCATTCCAACTTCCTAGAACTGGCCATGTACATCTAAGTTTTTGCATTAATTTTTAATGTTGCATTTTGGTTCCTTTTTTAAACACATTATTATTTTTTTTATGTCATTATTTAAAGTATTATCTGCCTGTTGTTTATTTAATTTTCCCAAAAAATACCTGGAAACTAGGAAAGACAGAGCAAATTCGATCTGTCCATTAAGTGTTAATAAGACCAATAGATACTAAAATAATAAATTTTGGAAATTTTGTTTGATTTTCTATCTGTATGTTTGTTCTAGCGTCACATAGTAATTACAGCATCAATATTAATTGATTATAATAATAATTGTTTGATACTTTAATTTTTATGTGTGCACTAGTGAGCTTTGGATATATTTTTCATATTTTTGTTCCTAAAGATCTAACTTAAAATCTGACGTATATTTTATTTTAATACGCCATTTTGATTGAAGTTTATTTAATTGGCTTTCCTACATCTGAAATCCACACAAATGAAGTAGCTGGCAAAAATCTAGACATAAATAAAATAAACAATGAAAATGTAAATCTTGCAATTTCACAAGCAATTAGTAATTCTAAAATAGCATTAATGTTGTAATTAGAGACATATATATATCAAGATTAACATTGATTTTTTATAAATATTTAAATGAAAAAAATCTAACCTGCTTGCACAGCAGTGTAGGTGCCAAATCCCAGCCCAATGCCCAAAGGAAGCGATCGTTGGATAAAGCTCTCCCTATTGCATTCGGCTAAAACACGCAGCTCGTCCTGGGAGAATCTGTACTGCGCCTACACAATATAAGTTATTACATACTGCAGAAGGACCATTACCACCCAAAAGGGGGAGAACTTACCGGATTTATACGTGCAGGCGGCTGATGTAGGTCAACCGGCCCTCCCTCCTGGTAGCCGTAAGAACTAGGATCGTTCATTATTATTAACAGGCGTTACATGTAAGACACAGACGGTGTATAATTTATAAAATAACGTATGTAATAAAGAAAAATAATTAGGATAATATTTTCATAACCAAACTGATAACAGACAGGTTAGACATACAAGTATCAGTGACGGCAATGGGGTTGCCAGATACGTGTTTTAATTTTTACCCAAACTTTAAATACTTTTTCTCAAATCATTACCATTTTCAGGATTTTTATCCTTTCACTACGTATCATTTTTCACTACGTTTTACCACGTTCCACAAAATGAACGACGAAAGGAGGTTGTTTCTACTGTTTCTACTCTTCCTTCTTCTTTTTTCGTTATATACCTTCAGTTACATATTTTTTCTGTAATTATTTACCCTAACATTATGTAGATAAAATGTTTCCTTACAAATACATCGAAGAAAATATGTCTACGTACAAAGACAAATTAGAAATTATTACTTAAGATTAAGATAAATGAAGGATTTAACTTAAAACAATATTATTAGTATATATTTAATCTTTTATAATACTTAACTTTATTTATATATTTTATCATAAATAAAGTTGGTTTCTTATGATTATATTACAAAGCACGCGATAGATAGAATTTTATAATTCTTTTATATATAGAAAAAAAGAGTAACTTCATTTTAAAAATTTTAATCCAATTGTGGATATTTTTTTTTTGGTAGATCTACAACACTAAAAATGTCGTGAATTTCTTAAAAAGAGATGTGAATATTTAAATTTGTATTTATGCCTAAAATTTAAAATACTTATTGATAATAAGTAACTCTTTTATTAGTTTTATTGTTGTCTTATATTATTTGTACCTTTTTAAAGTACAGTACTTATTTAATAAATAAAAGTAGATATACATATGACGTCTATGGGGGAAGCAGGTTCAGCAGTGGATAAATAATAGCTGAGATGATGATGATGCCATGATGTAAATATATAGAACACTAATAGAAAAAAGAGTATATACCTATACTAAGTTTAAAAGTACTAAAACTATTACTAAAAAACTTACCCAAATATCTCCTAGCACATTTCACTTTTTTTTTTAATTTTCCAAAATTACGCAATTATAAAAAATTTTACCCAAAAACGCGAAAAAATACCTAATCTGGCAATGTTGGACTGACATCAACAAAATGGTAGTTTGACAGCATTGATGGATTGGATTTGACATTCAGTTAGACGATGACACTAATGACATTGGACCAGTGAAGCTACAGATGACAATTACATCGTATTCTTTGATACGTATTTTAAGAATAGTTTATGTACCTATATAGAAGAATGCAAACTTCACACAGAATAATTAACCATTTATCTACAGTGAACAAAAATTTTTACAACAATAGAATAGAAAAAATTGAAAAATGCAGTCTTTGATGTTACCTACATTAGGTTTCTTTCTAGCGTATAATACTACTTAAGAGCCCTACTTATTTGGGGTAGGGCATATAAGCAGCGTACGCTATTAAATAACAGTATTAAGATTTTTGTTAAGAATATATACTTTCCTCTCGACTGACCACTATGCAGTACCGGCTGATAATTATGGAAACCGTCGTATTTAGTGCCTAGTGAATTCGTCATGATTTTATGTTCATCTGTCAACCTTAACGCAAGAAATATTAGGTAGGGCCTAACGGTTTGTTAGTAGCTATACACTCTGTCACTGTCAAGACAACTCGTTTATTTGGAAGCCATCGTGTTTAAACCTTGTAGTTACATAGGTCAATTCTCGTAACTGAAATTTTGGATAGATGAGAATAGAAAATTATTTATTTGTAGACTGAAAAGAACGATAATTTATCCCTGGACCTACATGCGGATTAAAAAGGAATAAAAATTATCTCTGGATTTACATGGGGATTTTGATTATGGATATTCTCTTTATGCTAATGATTGCGCTCCTGATGTATTTAAAAAACGAACAGTTTCGTGCCTCCAGTCAAACTGTTTATAATTACTCTTCTCTATCCAAAGGTTGCCTGGAAGAGATCGCTCTTAGTTATAAGGCCGCCCATTATTTTCTTAGTGGAATATTTTCTTGTAATTGTTTGTATTCGTAATAAGTTTACTATTGTAATCTTATGGAGGAATCTATCTGTCTCTCACACTGTGTGCGAGAAGTCGAAACTAAAGACCCTTAAGTGGGTACATAGTTAAATTAGTAACCAAGTGTAAGTACATTTTAATTAAGATGAGGCTTCTGGCAGAATACAATACTGTAATAGAAATTTATACATACCCAAACAACTGCAGAAATGGCACGCATTGCTAAAAGCTACAAAGTAAGCATACAAAGAACCTTTCTTTGTAAGTACTTTACCGTTTTACCTTTTTCAGTCTCTTCTGAAACGTAAGGGCTCAATACCACTAATGAGTTTGGGACAATATACCATAGGTACCTTGTGTGAATAAAGGAATAAAAAACACAAAAGCCAGCTAAAAATCACCCTTGTTGACTTGCTGAGGATAAATTTCACGCATAATGAAAATCCAGGAAGATACTAGTATATATATATATATATATATATATATATATATATATATATATATATATATTGTATATAAGTATGTGATAAAGTATATCTATGTAACTTACAAGTGCAATAAAGAATATATAAATAAAAATCCTAACAATACCTACATTGTGATAAATTTGCCAAATTTGATTTTGAAGAAAAGGCTACACTAGACGTATACTGTGGATCAGACTTTCTTCTAACATACAGGACAGTCCTTCTATTACTTCCTTCAAAAAATGGTTGAAATTTCACTTTTTAACTCATAATAATATTTACTACTATGCACTTACTGTTATATGTATTATATATGTGTATATACTATGTCACTTGTCTGGAAGAGATTGCTTAGCGATAAGGCTTTTGTTATATGTATTATATATGTGTATATATTAAATATATTAATAATTATTTACTATGTGTGTATAATTATTTTATTTATATTCTATTAATCTCATTTCCCTGTACCTTTTCTGCACTAGATTGCCCGCTAATTATTTCCTCCCTCACTGCATTGGTTGGCTGGAAGAGATTTCTTTTAGAGTTAACCCACCCTAGTTTACCAATTTGTTAAACTAATCGCTGTATCTTTTTTTTTTCAAGTGCAATAAAGAATATATATAATTAAAGAGATTCATATTAGGCAATATTAAAAATGTGTTTGTTTTTCAGTCTGTGTTTGTGTTTATAGGCCTACGTTAAAAATGGATCAATAAAAAATAAATACATGTATTTCTTCGACTTAAAATTTGTATACATAATATCTAGCTGGTAGTTTTTTATGGGTAAAAATGGCATGGTAACCCCGCCTTCGCTATCGGGTATACACTGACGGGGTACAGTGACAGGTGATAGGTGAGGATGAAAAGGCAGGTCAGTTAGCTTATCGTGACGAATTCAACGATAAATTGGTCACGATAGTTTCCAACGGGAACCGCGTGGAGGTAGACCTGTAAGGATATATTTATAGTAATGGAGACTAACCTCACCATTACTAACAATCCCTTCTACCCTCTAGCAGGTAGTTTTTTTTTTTCTTTTATGGGTGAAAATGGTATGGTAACCCCGCCTGCGCTAACGGGATACGCTGGCGGAGCACCAGTGAAGGGTGATAGATGAGAATGAAAACAGGCCAGTTAGCCCATCATGATGAATTCATCAGGAATTAACCATGATAGTTTCCAGGGGGTACCGCGAGGATGTCGACCTGGTTGGGTATATTGCTAGCAATAGGATTCTCAGTCTCCATTACTAACATTCCCTTCCTCCCTCTAGCAGGTAGCTCGGTTTTATCATTTTGTATAAACTGATTCCAAAACAGACCATGTTCTAACTGAGGGAGAAGTCTAGAATTTCCAGTAAGTGCGGTCATGCTCGTACCTATGACAGTATGAAATAAAAATAGTACATGAACAGATGTACAAGCTATTGATTGTTTTTTTATAACGTACTACTATGATTTTATTATTGTTAACCTAATAAATAATCGTCGTAATACTGAAGTAGTTAAGTATAATAACTTGTATTTGCCGAACAATGAATTTGCATTCTATGAAATATAAGGCGAACATTTGTACTTCACAACAGAACTTTACCAGAGGGAGACTTTGTACAAAAGTCGATTGCTTGGGTACCTCTGTCCTATTCGTGTTTCAACCGTGAAGCAGTTGTATTTGCATGGCAGTGTTTCGGTTTGAAGGGTGGGATATGGCGTGAATTTACAGGGTACAGAGGAATAACACCTGAGTCCTCAGGAATTGCAACGCATGGGGGGTATCATGGGCGAAACAGTGTACTCTGTTGTGTCCATGGTACTGCTCGTGTCTATGGGCGACGATTGTCACTTTCCATCAGGTGGGCCGTCGGCTTGTTTGCCATTCTAAGTTGTATAAAAAAAAAGGAACTGAATAGTCGAGCGATGGTCAGCAGCGTCCCTCTTAAAACCTCGGTAAAGCCAAACTACGGTTGCCATCCTGCCTGCCAAGCGTGACAACTACCCCCAAAACCCTCCTTATGGGAGAGACTTATGTTCAGCAATGGTCTGTAAGCTACTAGTATGGTATGATATACTTGAATTATATATATTTTATACTATTCTAAACGAAATAATCTCGATCATAAACGAAATTGGCATTGAAACTGGTACAAAATAATCCATTAGTACTCACATTGTAAGGAATTTGCACGTGCTGCATATAAACTCTCGCAATTCGTTATTAAATCAAACGTTAAATGCCTAATTCAATTAGCAATAAACTGATAATAGTGGCAGGAAGGTGACGTCTGAAATTACGCTCTCTTGTTTTCTTGACGTACGTACAGACGTAATAATTTACTTAAAATCCTACAGATATATCAGGACTGCTGAAACTATGAGTGAACCATCTTTGTATCATATTTAACCCTTTGCCAACCGTATAGGATAATATCTTGGACCTGATGCATAGATTTATAAGAAAAAAAGGACGCGGTCTCGAACCCCGGACCAGAGGCAGACTTTGTACAAAAGTCGATTGATTCGGTACCTCTGTCCCATTCGTGTTTCTACCGTGAAGCAGTTGTGATTGCATGGCTGTGTTTCGGTTTGGAGGGTGGGATATGGCGTGAATTTACAGGATACAGAGGAATAACATCAAAGTCCTCAGGAATGGCAACGCATGGGGGGTATCATGGGTGAAACAGTATACTCTGTTATGTCCATGGTACTGCTCATGTCTATAGGTGACGGTTACCACTTTCCATCAGGTGGGCCGTCAGCTTGTTTACCATTCTAAGTTGTATAAAAAATAAGTCTCCAAAACATTTCTTCTTAAAACTAATTTATATCCAAGATATCGATCTTTTAGTGAAATCTTAGAACTTACGGTTTTTGTAGAAATTCCAAAATTTTATTTCACCAAGGGGTAAAGTATTCAAACCAAAAACTATGGAAACAGAAGAAAGAAATCAAGAACATATTTCCTGAATTTTTTTGGAATTTTTCCCTACCTTTAAGTAGGTCAAATTATCGTCTGGGACGGTATCGTCTGTGACGGTTGACGGTGTGCAAAAAAAAAAACACGGTTGACGGAGGCTTAATGGAGGTGCTGTTATAACTAAATCAATTTGTATAATCGGTTTCTAAAGGAATATAATATTTCGCTATTATTTATTTTGATTATTGAAAGAAATAAAAATAGATATTTCCTTTAATGATTTTTATTGTCACTTTGGTACTAGCAACGCCTTCAAAATAGGCATAAAACTTGACGAAGCACCGTAAAATAAATAGGCAGGAAAATTATTTTTTATGACCAGGGGAAGGGTCGCACTCAATGTGGTATTTTCTCATCACATTCCCGAGATGGCTGGAGGCGGGCAGCTGGCGTAGTTTCGCGTCACACTCAGCTGTGTACGAGATCCTTCCATACAGGTAGCCCATCCACGCAGCCATCAGCAGTTTCGGGTAGACGCCGAAATGTGAGTTTCTCTTCAAGCACCCTAAAAGGAAACATTCATAGAAGTAAGCAAACGGGTAGGAACGACAGCAAAACACCGAGGAGTATTGGAAATATAACTCAGTACTTAGCGTTTACACATCGGTACATTTTTGTTACTTCTATGAAAGTTTTCATGGCGTCCTCATTACGATTAGCGGTTTGAATCAGTAACAATTATAAAACAGTTAATTTGTAACTGTTTTCTTATTTCTGTTTGTAAATGTTTGTCTTAATAACGCTTTCGGGTAGCAGGAAAAAGAAACTCGGAACTTTAATAACTCGAGTCCTACATTACACGCCGGTTTCGTTCTTCTTCCGTTAGACAGTTTACCAGAGGGAGACTTTGTACCAAAGTCGTTTGCTTGGGTACCACTGTCCCATTCGTGTTTCAACCGTAAAGCACTTGTGTTGTGAGGGGTATCATGGGCGAAACAGTATACTCTGTTATGTCCATGGTACTGCTCATGTCTATAATCGACGGTTACCACTTTCCATCAGGTGGGTCGTTAGCTTGTTTGCCATTCTAAGTTGTATAAAAAAAGACAGAACAAAGTCTGTCTATCTGATCATTTGTCAAAATATTCTATTATAATTTTCTCTTAATTTTTAATAAGTGAAGTTGATTTAATAAGTGAAGTTAATAATAATAAAAGCTCCAAGAGAAAATAATATAACACTTAAATATTGTGTGTGCAAATGTTAACAATCTTTTTATATATTTAATTGTAATTAAAAGCTGTAAATAATTTAAGATATTCTTAGCCATCCAGTAATTAGAAATAAAGATTCTTATCGGGGGGAAGGGATTGTTATAAATGGTCCTTTTTTGGATGGGTGATAATGGAATGCTAACCCCGCCTGCGCTAACGGTATACGCCAGCGGGGTACCAATGAGAGATGATAGGTGAGAATGAAAAGGCAGGTCAGTTAGCCCACCGTGATGAATACATCTGGAATTCAGCATGGATGGATGGAGGTCGACCTGAGAGGGAATACTGGTAGCAATGGGACTGGCCACATTACTAATAATCGCCTCGCTTCCTTTCTAACAGCCCCATTGTTAGCAATATGCCCAATCGACGTGGTTTCCCTGGAAATCATCTTGGTTAATTCTTGTGGAATTCGTGACGATGGGCTAACTGATCTGTTTTCATCCTCACCTATCTCTCACGGGTGCCTCGTCAGCGTATATCGATAGTGCGTGCGGGATTGTCATTTCATCATCGTCTATAAAAAGATAGATCCGTTTAATGGAACAGATGTAAATAAACACAAATTTATATATCCAACCGATCAGGATGCTACCTGCGTCGCTACCTACTGGCTTGTAAAAACCTTACATTATGTTAGCAAATTTATTGCCAATAGGAACATTAACAAACATTTTGCTTAATTTTTTTTTTATACAATTTATAATGGCAAACAAGCTGACGGTCCACCTGATGGAAAGTGGTAACCGTCGCCTATAGACATGAGCAGTACCATGGACATAACAGAGTATACTGTTTCGCCCATGATACCCCCATGCGTTGTCATTCCTGAGGACTCAGGTGTTATTCCTCTGTACCCAGTAAATTCACGCCATATCCCACCCTTCAAACCGAAACACAGCCAGCAAACACAACTGCTTCACGGTTGAAACACGAATGGGACAGTGGTACCCAAGCAATCGACTTTTGTACAAAGTCTCCCTCTGATAACGTCTTATCCCCGATAGAACTCAATGAAATTGTATTCATCATTATCATATCAGCCCACTGCTGAACATAAGCCTCCCCCTAGGGGGGTTTTGTCAGTAGTTGCCACGCTTGGCAGGCGGATTGGCAACCGCAATTTTAGACTTTAGAGATGTTTTAAGAAGGACGCTGCTGCCCATCACACGCCCTCCTTTTGTCGCCTTTTATGGCACCCACGGGAAAGGAAGGGATGGCCTATTCGATGCCGGGACCACGGTTTTAAATACCAAAGACATAAAACATTTTGTATTTTTTTTCTTTCCCTATATATTTTTAGACACTTCTTTTGCCATTTTAAGAAAAGAATTTAAATTATAAGCAAAAATTATAATATATTTATATAATCTCTATTGTATGTGTTGTAATGTTTTTTCACCGCATATTAAAATTTCTGTTTAGCCAAACGTTGACTGGGAGAGAATGCTATACGAGGTCTGTCCGGAAAGTTCGTATAAAAGTGTTCTGGAATGCGAGAAAGAGGAGTGGGGAGGCCAGGTAAGCGCAGGACCCCTTCCTTATGTCCCTAACAATGCTTCAGTTCTGGTCTGACCGCCGTGCGGTGCGAACTGGCTTGTCACGCCATCTGTGAAGTTACCTCTTAACGAAACCCCGTCGGCATGGAGCCCGCTTCCGTTGAAGAGCAGCGCGTCGTAATCAAGTTTCTCTCGAAACTCGGCAAGAATGGCCGTGAAATTTTTGCCGATCTCAGAACAGTTTATGGGGATGATGCTGTGAAGGAACCAACCGTCCACAAGTGGCTAAAAAGATTCAGAGAGGGCCGAGAAAGAGTTCGATGTTCGGGGGATTGTCCATCAAGAATTCGTTCCTCCAGGCCAGACAGTTGATGGAAAATTCTACGTCGATGTGCTCAGACGCCTCAAAGCTCGTGTGGCACGAGTTCGTCCAGAATTGGCGCGAGAGGGGCGTTGGATTCTTCACCACGACAATGCCCCTGCCCACACCTCTCTTGTTGTCCGTGAGTTTTTGAGTAAAAATTCCATTACGGTGACCGAACACCCCCCTATTCGCCGGATTTGGCCCCGTGTGACTTCTTCTTGTTCCCAAAAACCAAATTGGTACTTCGGGGGCGGCATTTGGGGGACATAAATGAGATAAAAAAAGCTACGACGGGGCAGCTGAGAAACCTACAACCAGAGGACTTTCAAGGAGCCTTCTCACAGTGGAAACGGCGTTGGCACAAGTGCATTATGTCACAGGGGGAGTACTTTGAAGGGGATAAAATTGATTTACCTGAATAATTGTAAAATAAAATTTTTAAAAAACTTTTATACGTACTTTCCGGACAAACCTCGTATAGTAGTATTAAGTCCGCCTTTTGTACCAGACATTTTTTTTTTTTTGTAATGTGGTCAATAAAGCATAAATAAAAAATAAAATAAAATAAATTACAGTGAATTCTCAGGGCACAGAAAAAATAACACATGAGTCCTCAGGAATGACAACGCGTGGGGTATCTTGGGCGAAGAAGTACACTCTGTTATGTCCATGCTACTGCTCATGTCTATAGGCGACGGTTACCACTTTCCATCAGGTGGGCCGTCAGCTTGTTTGCCATTCTAAGTTGTATAAAAAATATATACGTGTAATATATGTGAGAGTCGCCGTGTGGTGTCAAATGTTTCGAAGCCACCTTCATTTTACTTGAAAGACTCTAATATCATTTACTCGGACAAAGTCTTTGCGTTTTCTCCGAAGTATGAAATTATCCTTTTTTAAAGATCATGTTTCGTTCGGTTTGCTTAATTTGAACAAATTTCGTCAAAGCCATCTCGAAAAATAGTATTATATTATCAAAGTATGATAATAAAGTATCAAACGGGTATTTTTAGGAAGTTTAAAGTAAAAAATAAAACAGGTTTTCGCGATTAATTAAAAAAAAAACTACTCGACGAATATAAAAACGTTTAAAGGAGACATTATGAACATGATACAAAATTGTCATATGGTATCTTCAAGATAGAATACATTTACGATGTTTAAAGTGGGGACAAAACGACACTTATATAAAAATTCTCCAGTCCATGTTATTTTAAAACTAACCATAACTTTGTAATTTCTTAACTTATTAAAAAAAAAACAAACACTATTTGGAAGGAAAAATTTTAAAATTTAACATTATTATACATTATTCTAAAATCCTACAATAGATACTGTATGTTAGAAATATATAACTAAAAAAAAAAATGAAAATTTTCAATTTTATTTTTATTTTATAGAATCTATGCTCAAAACAACTTGAATTTTTGTCTGATATATTAATTATACTTAATAAATCAATAATGGGTTTTATAACATATAGTTCAGGTTTTGTTACTCAATCAAAAAATATAAGCGGTTTTAAAAATTCAATTATTTTTTACTACAAATACAAAAGTAGTACAAATTTCAAAAACAGCTTTGTCCGTTTTTTAGCTAGTTTATTGAAAAATATACGTAAATATAAAATCACTTCAACTACAATATTTCCTGTCAATGTTTTTAATTCGATGCATAGTTTTAAATCATACGTTAAAATTTTATTATCTATTTTTAAACCCTTAAATGCGGTCCTTTGACCCCTCGTTTAGAAGAGATCTTTTTTTTACAAAGTTATTTTAACTCAATAAACAACTATATCAAGTTACTGGCTTGCGGCATTTCTTTTTCTATTTTCTACCTTAAGTCGCTATTAGTTTAGATACAAGTAACATTTGCTTACCAAATTTAATGGCAGCGTATGTGACAGTGGCGAATAGCGTGCTGAAAGGCAGACAGCGCTGGTAGAAGCTCTCCTTGTCGCATTGCTCGAGCGCTTTAATTTCGTCCTGCGTAAACTCGTAGTAGCGCTGTCGACGAATTGTTTCACATTTAAAAATGAATAAATTTTACTACACAAAAAAATTTACCTTAATCGTGATAAAACGTGTTATTTCAACTTAAAAATCAAACTGTTTGATTAAACTTCTATGGGACTAAATTGAAAGTGTGTTTTTTCAATTAAAAATAGATTTTTCGAAATTGATTTACAAATAAGAGAGGTCTGAAGTAACAAATATAAAAAAAAACGACCGAATTGTGAACGTCAATCGCATTTTGTAGTCAGTTCAAAACTAACTAAAATTTGTAAAACGAAGTTATCGTGTAACTTAAACACAGAGGGAGACTTTGTACAAAAGTCATCTGCTTGGGCACCTCTGTCCCATTCGTGTTTCAACCGTGAAGCACTTGTGTTTGCATTGCTGTGTTTCGGTTTGAAGGGTGTAATATGGCAGTGAATTTACAGGTTACAGAGGAATAACACCTGAATTCTCAAGAATGGCAATGCATGGCGGGTATCATGGGCGAAACAGTATACTCTGTTAGGTCCATGGTACTGTTCATGTCTACAGGCGACGGTTGCTACTTTACATCAAGTGGGTCGTCAGTTTGTTAGCCATTCTAAGTAGCATAAAAAAATTCTGGGTATAAAATGTTCCACGTGATCTTATCGAGAAACCATCGAAGTACTTAGTGGATTTGTCATGACGGGCAAACTGACTTGACTATGTACTCACCTATCATTACTGCCTAGTTCCTGGCTAGCGTACATTGCTATACAGATAGCGAAGATGAGTTATTATTACGCTAAAAAAAGTTTAGAAGTTCGCGTAAAGATATGTCTAGAGATCTACATGGATTCTCACCAAAGGATGGGTCACGTTACGAATAGGAGGGCATGCTTTGGTAGTGTGCGACTCCGCATAACATTTACAGTCCACTCCGTCTTTTTTCTCCACTTTTTTATCTTTTCCATTCATAACGTCGAATTGCATTAGCCAATCATCATGGAAAGAAAGGTTGGACATGCATATTTTCTAATTTTCTAATAAAATGTTACTTGGAATTTAGCAAATTTGACATATTTGTTATTTTGTCACCCGATGATAGTGTCAACGGTTTGCTTTTCAAAAATATTATGCAAGTTTTCATTGAGTATCCATACATAATACTGGCAATTAGCAATTATAAATATGTTGAAAAAATCACAATATAATGTCTATTGCCATCACTGTCAAATTCTTAGTCACAGTTTTAGAATTATGCCTCAAATTGGATTGGTGCCTCTAAGTAGGCACTGTAGTACAATACAAAGTCGGTAGTGGATAGCACTAGGTAAAAAGAGGATAGGAAAGCCGATGTGGCTTAACCTTATTGTGGTGCTGGCCTTCGTGGCAGCTAGCGTGGCCGGCGATCGCTACAGCGACTACTCGGCCGCCAAGATGCCACAGTACGAAGGCGGTGACTACGACGCACCACGTGACTCCGTAGCCTCAGCTGTTCTCGAATCTGAAGACTATCAAGGTCACTCACCAGATGCATCCGCTTCACCTGACTATAAGTATGAAGGAGAACTTAAAGGTATTTCTCTATTTTGAGTATACTTACCTTTGTTTAATTTTCTATATACAAATATTTAATTGAAATATTTAAGTTCAGTTTTATACAATAAAAAATTCCCGTGGATATATTTCTCTCAGAAAACGGTATCTAAAAATATATTTCACTCATATACGCCCGCGTACCCTCTACACCCCATTTCACTCACGCGAATCCTTGTATCCTGTCCTCTTGGGTATTTCCAAAATTTATTTCGTAGTGTTCACTTGGTCTTGTGTAAAATTTGATATTTTTGTGCTAAAACTAACAGTTTCGACTGCGTTGATCAAAAAGTTTGTTTATATAATTTAAGCATATTTTAGAATCGAAATGTGTCATGCCTTTACTTTTGCTTTCTTTCAGAGAAACAAATCAAATCATCATTGAAGGAAGTGGAAAGTGAGGACTTGTGGCAAAGACCTGTTAGACAACAGAGAAGTCGATCACTCATTGACAATGATGATTACATTGAAATAGATAAGCTTAGTCCCGAAGATGTGATACCAAAATTAAAAAGCAGATATCGATACGCAAAGCACAGGCCACGGCACAAAAGTTGGAAATCCGATAGAGATGTACGTATCAACAACAATAATAGAGATGAAAATGAAGAAGTTAATGATACAGAAAGCGAGGAGTTTAGAGATAAAGTGGATTTTCGAAGGAATAAGAATAAAAACTTGGAGGATAATGTAAACTATGAGCATAAAGTTACAACAAATAAAATAATTCGGAGAAAGCCGAGGCGATTGACTGCTGGATTAAGGACAAGTAGGCCAGTGCATGATATTGAAGAGGATATTGGTGACATATTACCAGACAGACGACTAAAAGAGGACGAGGCGTCTGATGACGATTTTAGTTTCGATGCACCGCCTCGGAATCGATTGGGTAACAATCGCTATCGACCCTCGGACGATGAGGATATTGTTGTTAAGCTACATAAGAATAAGCTAAAACAAGGCTCATACTCAGAATATAATGACTATTACGATATGAAAAGGGTAAATAATATTAAAAACAAGTTGCCAACTCTTCTTCAACGGACTAAAGGTAAATCATAGTAGTTTTAGTGCAGTAGTTATAAGTTGTACAATTCTATTGCATCAAATACTTACTACCTATCTCTTTCGATATAAAAATAGTAAAAAAGAAAATCTTTAAAACAATTTTTTTTATATGAAGCTTTCTTATAAGAAACTTTTTATTGTTTAGTGCTTTAAAAAAATGACTCGTTAACTAATTCGGTTTTCAATTATTTATGTTCTTATCAACTGTATGTAGAAGAAAGACAAGGAAAGGTTATAAATATGTAAAAAATATGTGTGTTGTGTGTGCTCAGCGAGGGCGTCCGCTCCGAGGCCAACATCGCTGCTCGAAGACTTGTTTCCTGGTCGTCGGGCGAATAATGGGTATATAACTATACCTGAAGTCGTCACGGAAGTTTTAAAGACGACAACCAGTTCAACTGAGACCAGTTCTCTTCAAACCAGCACTACTACTATTGCTACAATAACCTCATCCATTATGGCAATGTCAAATCTAATATCTACAACAAATACTTCAAAGGAATTGTCCTTAGCGGAGAAATCTAAATTGTCGATACTTAAGAAGGCTCAGAGGAAGGAGAGTTTCAAAAGCTTGTCGACGACGAAACCGCCCGTGCTGTTACAGGTGACGAGGAAACTGCCAACAGTGGTGATGGTAGAACCACCAGAGACCAACGAGCCGTGGCTGCGTGCGCGCGAAGTTTCTGACGACGCACCTGAACATTTGGATAAGGTTAAACGACTGATGCGCAAAAAGCTCATAGCTAACGCCAAGAACATTCAAGATTTGACAGACAATTGGGACGACTTGGTTTGCGACTACATCGATACAGCCTTGCTGGAAAATGGAGCGTCGTTTCTGTATACGAACTACGTTAAATTCTGCATCATACTGTATGGAACAATTGGTTTTTCGATTATGCAATTAGATTTCTTTTTTATATTTATCGAGAATGTATATCTATTCTATAATAAGTGATGTCTGTGTAAAATTAAATATATTGTCGTTGTCATTATCTTTCTTGATTTCATTCTTAATATTAATTTCTACTTGCTTCTCTTCGTATTGTGTGAAACAGAGTAACAAGAGAAATAAGAAAAATTTTATACATATAATAAAATTGGCAAAATCTTCATCACAGATGTAGGATCTATAGAGTTTCCCTTCAAGTTACCTAGTAAGATATTTCACAGAAAGATTAATATACTATTCAATAAGTGGATAGTTGTAGCCGTCACTTATGGGAGGGGGTGGGGGGAAGGTTTGTTAATAATGTGTATTACCAATCCTATAACTAGCAACATACTCTGTCTGATCGACCTCCACGTGGTACACCTGGAAACCATCGTGCTGAATTTCAAATGAATTTATCACGGTGGGCTAACTAACCTGTCTTTTCATTCTCACCTATCATCCCTTACTGGAGCCCCGTTAGCGTATACCGTAAGCGCAGGCGAGGTTACCACTCCATTATCATCTATTAAATCGTTACCTATGGACCTATAGGTTAACACCCATAGATTAGTTACAGAATATACTAGGAAGCCCTAGGTATTCGTCATGTCATCATTTATGAGGACTTAGGGTTATGCCTACGTACTATACAACTAACTAAGCCCAGCTATTTGGTGGCGGAAATAGAATAAAGTAATAAAATACAAGTATTATAAATAAATGCCTCAAAAGATTAAATGTTACAGGAGTTGATGAAACCTGGGCTCCGTCAATGGCGAACGTAGCAGAACGCGAGCTGACCGCGCTCCTGAGTGCCCATCACCACCTGAAAGATGTGGCATCCTCAACGTCGTATTCACCAGCCAGCAATATCCGTACACTCGAGACCTTATCAGCTAAAGCTCTGGATCCCCGAGTTCGTAGAGAGTGGGACGCCTTCATTGCAGCCAACAACTCCCAGAACTGTGTTTTCTCACTTTCTATAGCTTTTTTAGCTTTATTATACAACTTACAAAGATATAACTAGAATTTTTAATCAATATTTTTTACATATACGCCAGTGATATGTTTTCCCGATTATAGACTGCAGAGGTCATGTTTTCGGATCTTTCTAGTTTACGATTATAGTTCTGGTGATGAAAAACACAGATAACATGTCGATGTCGGCGTTATTAGGCTCTCCCGCTTACTACGTTGGATTCAGTGTTCAGTGTTTCTTTTTTAATAGGTAAGAATGGAATGGTCACCCTGCCAGCGTTATCGTCATACGCTGGCGGAGCACCAGTGAGAGATAGGTAAAGCAGGTCAGTTGGCCCATCGTAAAGAATTCCACGAGACTTAACCACGATGGTTTCCAGGGCGAAGTAGAGAACGTGGAAGTAGGTTTAACAGAGTATATTGATAGCAATGACCCCGTTTCTAATAACTCCATTTTTCCCCCCACATGCCCTATATTACGTTCATCATACCAGCAACAGACAAGCGCATTGGTTGACTATTGCGTTTTCATTTTAGCCGTTAACTGTCCACTGCTGAACATAAGTTTTCCTTATAAGAGAAGCTTTGCCAATAGTTGTCACGCTTGGCAGGCGTGTTGGCAACAGTTAGGATTTTGGAGATGTTTTAAGAGGGACGCTGATGCCCATCCCTCGATGTTGCCCATTCTTTTAGTCGACTCTTATGACACCCCGGGAAAGGAAGGGAACACACATGGCCACTGTTGCCATTTTCTACCTATTATTAAAGTTTATAATCATGAGTGTTAAGGTGTTAAGGTTCACTTTTGAATATCAATTTAAGGTGCAAGAAAACACACGTCTTTACTGAAATGGATATATTTTCAACTAACTTCAGTTTCATAACATTGTTGCTTTTAAACCTACGACGAGACATTAGTGGCATGGCATGAAGTTAACCAGTGTTTGTTTCTATTGTTGACATTATAAGTAAATTACTTTAACAGTGAGGATTATAATTATTAACAACTCAGTACTGAGGCATAACACCATAGTCCTCAAAAGTAGCAACGTGTGAGAGATACCATGAGGTCATATCCTATTCGGTGTAGCTATACCGTGCAATTCACGGTGCTGTTCTTTATTTTTTTTTTTTTTTTTATTTATACAACTTAAAATGGCAAACAAGCTGACGGCCCACCTGATGGAAAGTGGTAACTGTCGCCTATAGACATGAGCAGTACCATGGACATAACAGAGTATACTGTTTCGCCCATGATACCCCCCATGCGTTACCATTCCTGAGGAATCAGGTGTTATTCCTCTGTACCCAGTAAATTCACGCCATATCCCACCCTTCAAACCGAAACATAGCCATGCAAACACAACTGCTTCACAGTTGAAACACGAATGGGACAGAGGTACCCAAGCAGTCGACTTTTGTACAAAGTCTCCCTCTGTTAAGTTGCGGCTGGGCTGTTCACGTTTATTATTATTTTTAGTCACATTTCACCACATGATCCACCAGCTTGTTTTCCATAATAAATTGTATTTTATACTACGTGACAGTTCAATGCAAACCTTTGATGGAAGCCGAGCACAGCTGTACACGAATCTTGGAAACACCATACGTAACAGCAAGTTTTAAGTCACTGTAATTAGGTTGCGTTAACTCATTTATCAAAGCAGAGCGCAGAATGCAAACAAGTCGCTTGCTAGTAGATTTATAACATTACCTATTCAAAACTAGTCATGTGGTGGCTTCTATTTCGTGAGTTTATTACATCCCATCCTCTTGAGTACTACTTAGGTATTTTTTTTTTAATAGATGATAATGGAATGTTAACCCCGCCTGCGCTAACGGTATACGCTGGCGGGCCACCAGTGATAGATGATAGGTGAGGATGAAAAGGCAGGTCAGTTAGCCGATCGTGATGAATACACTTGGAATTCAGCACGATGGTTTCCAGGGGAGACCACGGGGAGGTCGACCTGTTAGGGTATATTATTAGCAATGGAACTGATAATCCGCATTACTAACAATCCCTTCTCCCCCCTGCTTAGGTATTATCTAATAAAGGTTTGCTAGTACAAATCTGTTTTAGAAATAAGCTCGTCCTCGCGCTATCTTAAGAATAGTAAAAATCTAGGTTAATATAATTCCTATAGCATTGTTCTGAATAAATTGTAATCTATTTCAATGTTTTACGTGTACAATAAAGGCAAGTTATTACCTAGAAATTTCTATGTATGAAATAGGTTATGGAATGAGCTCCCTATCGAGGTATTTTTAAAAAACTGTAGTATACTACAGTTCTTCCTTCAAAAATCCTTCAAAAAATGGTGTAATAGTTTCTTCAGGGTCGGCAATGTACGCGTCCCTAGTATTACAGGCGTTCGTAGGCTACGATAGCCTTTTATCATCAGGTAGGCCGTACTAGGCGTAGGTCCTAAAAATGTAGGTAATTTTTAGGATGGAAATACCATTTTCAGAATAAGAGTGACTTTTTGAGATCGGATCAGCCTGTCTGTCCACTGCTGAATAAAAGCCTTCCACTTGGGGGGGGGGGGGGGGTTTGGTAATTGCTATGCTTGGCAGGCGGATTGGCAACCGCAGTTAGGCTTTAAAAATGTTTTAAGAGGGACGCTGCTGCCCATACCTCGCTTTCCCTTAGTCGATTCTTACGACACCCATGGGAAAGGAAGGGGTAGTCTATATTTATGCCGGGACTATTAGAAAGAAAGAAAGAAAACATTATTAGAATGAGTACGTAGAATTTATGGGCTTGGATCAATAGGAAGAGAATGAGAATGCAGAAGTTTAACAATCGGATCAATATTCCAAGAAAGAATGAACAATTTTTAGGATAAGATCAACATGGGATCAAGGGAATGTGTATGGAGGAAAGGTATATTTAATTGTTTGTCTCGAATTGTAAGCAAAATTGTAAATTAAAAATTTACATCTGTCTCTCGCTGTAATTATTCATATTAATATTTATTTGGGAACTGGGACAAGGCCAGTGAAATAATTATGGGTAAAGTGGAATGTTAAGTCCACAGTAATCGTGACAGTAAATCCATCGCCATCGTTCATGGCTCTAACTAGATACTCACGGGATTGTAATTGTGACAATTTTCTTTTTTGTTTGTTTATTAACTACATACTTAAGTATATATATTAAATTGTTGTTTATAATTCGAGATACCATTATGTTTTAAGGAGTTTTTGAGTATCTTACAAATGAAATATAAATTACTCTCAACCATTTAGAAGTAATTGTATCCTTCTATTTTTTTTTTGATCTGTGAAAATGGTATGGTAACCCCGCCTGCGCTAACGGGATACGCTGGCGGAGCACCAGTGAAGGGTGATCGATGAGAATGAAAACAGGCCAGTTAGCCCATCATGATGAATTCATCAGGAATTAACCATGATAGTTTCCAGGGAGAAACGCGAGGAGGTCGACCTGGTTGGGTATATTGCTAGCAATGGGATTCCCAGTCTCTATTACTAACAATCCCTTTTCCCCCTGTATCGTCCTATTGTATTATACCTACTGCGTGTTTTTGTTTTTAATGGATGATAATGGAATGCCCACCAACCAACCCTGCCAGCGCTGGAGGGTGGAGGGGGGGGGGGGTAGGGATTGCTATTAATGCTGACTACCAGTCTCATAACTAGCCATATACCCTGTCACGTCGACCTCCACGTGGTACCCCCCCGGAAACCATTGTGTTAAGTGTAAGTGTGTTCATCACGGTGGGCTAACTGTCCCGCCTTTTCATCCTCACCTATCATCCCTCACTGGTACCCCACCAGCGTATACCGTTAACGCAGGCGGGGTTACCATTCCATTAGCATCCATAAAAAAACCCAGCCTGCGCTATCGGTATACACTGGCGGGGAACCAGTAAGGGATGATAGGTGAGAATGAAAAGGCGGGACAGTTAGCTCACAACGAATTCAACGATAAATTAGTTACGATGGTTTCCAAGGGGAACGGAGTGTGGAAGTTGACATTTATTTATTTATTTATTACATCCACTGGGTGAGCCTTACAGTCTTCCAATACGCTCACCCAGGAAAGCATCAGTACAATAACATATAAAAAAGGAATATTATACATAAATAACAAGAATAATATAAAAAGACTTAAGCAAAAACGTCTGAACACAAACACTCTGTGGTCACTCGACGAAACTCCAGCAAGTTGGAGGCAAATACATCCAATTGCGGATACTGGCTCAAAATATCATTGAGTAGTTTAAATGCAAGAGATAGGGGAGACATGATAGGGTATATTGTAAGTGATAAGGATTAATTTCCCCATAACTAAAATATATAATCCCTTCCCCCCTACCTACTACGTGTAGGCCAATTATGGTGACGAGCCGTTAAAATATTAAGAGGTAGCGAACAAATCCATTTTCACATTTAAATTAAGAAGTAAGGGAATCTTTATTAAATTTATGCGTAAAGCTTTACCTTGTCAAGATCTTCATTTATTAAAAAAGTATACGTAGTCGCTGACATCGTGGAGTTCTTTCGAGGATGGAAAAAGGAAAAAAATGTATTGTGAAACTCGATCACAGAGGATTTTACTTTTGTTATGACTGCCTAGTTTTTTTTTTTTTATATATAAATGCAAACAACTATTGGTGTACGTTGGCGATATAAGTGAAGGATATATTTTTTTTTAATGTGTGAAAATGAAATTTCAAATTGATTAAAAAAGTCTTAGGGAACGATTTTTTTAAAATAAAAATCTATGCCATGCCGCCTGATTGGGTTGGTATCTATTATGGCGAGTAGGTTAATATGTTCCTCTTAGTGGGACAGAGCCGTGGCCAGGGAAACAATAATAAGTTTTTTTTTAATGGATGAAAAAGGAATGGTAACCCTGCCTACACTATCGATATACACTGGCGGGGCTTCAGTGATAGATGATAGATGAGGATGAAGGCAGCCCAGCCGGCCCATCGTGAAGGATTCGACAAGAATTAATCATGATGAGTTCTAGAGGGAACAGCGTGGAGGTCTACCTGATAGAGTATATTGCTAGTAAAGGCGCCTGTTAGAACTCATTACTAACAATCCCTTTCCCCCCAGTGAAGGATATTAGGTGAGTATAAAGTCAGCTAAGTTGTACTGAATTCAGCAGAAAAATTAATCGCGATCGTTTTCAGACGGATCTTCCGATGATTATAGTCCAGTAAGTTTAACAAATCGGAAACTATTTATTTTATTTATTTATTTATACTTTATTGTACATATTAATAATAAATAAAAAAAAATAAGACAGTGGAAATCAAATGGATAAAAGCGGGTTTTACTCTGTAAGAGTTTTCTTCTAGCGAATCCGAAATGGAAGGAGCGTCTATATCAGTGGGTAGAGGGGTGTACAAAACTATATTTACCTTTATGTCTTTATACAAATATTTACAAGTAGGCACATATAGAAATCACTAGAAATAGCCTAGACGGCGCCTGTAAATTTTAATAATGCATGAATAGACCTATCAGGATAATATACTTGATATAAGAAATGATAATGCGACGTTCGTAGCTCCCTAAAAACAATAACAGATTAATATTATTTCCGAATAAAGAAGCAGATATGTTTCTTAAAATTCATATTTAAACTTGTTTTTTTAAAGGAGATCAGATATTATTCTTAGATTCGACATAATGTGAACATCGTAGTGTGTGTTTGAGGACAAGTGTATCTATCGTGTTGCGCTAAGTCAGTCCATTTCCCATTTTCATCGCGTGAAACAACTGAAAAGCACAGCAACGGTTTGATCTGAATGCCATCTGTCGGCGCGAGTGTGTCGCGCGACGGCGGCGGATAGGGGGCGGCAGCGTCGCGCCAATTGATTGCGCGGAGGGAGAGCTGCCAGTGCTGGCAGCGGCATTATTTAATTATTTATTCGCCGCGCGAGCCGCGGGCCGGAGGTCGGTCGTGGTCTAGTGTACGGGGCCGGCGCGTCTCCCCGTCTCCCCGTCCAGTGTTGTTGTATCGAGTCTCTCCCCGTGTTCCAAGTGACTATTATGAGTGACAGGGACAGGTCGTCGCCCTCCCTCACGGATACGCCGCTGAAGACGTACATCGGCCGACACGACGACGACTACCCCCTCATAAACGGAAACGGTGAGTAGCCCATCAAAATAAAGTGCTAAGGGTCGAGAGGTGGTGGTGCGTGGGGCAGCCTGCAGTGCGCGGCGGGCGCACGGCCGTGGGCGCGCATCACGCGCTCCGGGCCGTGCCGCGTGCTCAGCACGAGCAGCGCGTGGCGGCGATACGCACCGGGGCAGTGGGTCACCGGCGCTGCGCGCCGACAGTTCGCCGCGCTGCGGATCCCGCAAGCGATAAACTTTGCCGCATTGAAGCTTACCGCAGGTTCGATCGACCCGCCGGTGGCCCCTTCCCGAAATCTGTATAGGTATAGGTACCTACACCGTGCACATACAACTAGCTGTAGTGGGCCGTCTGACGAAAACGGAAGCTTTCTGCTATCTTTGGAGTCCGCCGGCGGGTGTGTAGTGATCGTGAGTCGACCGGGCCGCTATTGCGGTGCTATGCTTGCGATGTGCTGAACTGTTGGCTTGTTGAGAAAGCGAGAGGGGTGCTTCGGTGCGGTCCCCAGCTGTCGCGGATCGATACGGGGTGACCTTAGGTCTTAAAGTCGAGTGAGTCTTTGGAGGGTGTTATCGCGAGATAACGTCGGAGGAATGTCGCAGCCGGCGCTGCCGTATATCGCGCGCCGCGCTCCGTTCGCCACTCGACGGGCCGTCACTGAAAAACTTCCGTCACATTAATAAATATTGCTCACGTGATCTCTGAAACAGATTGAACGTTTCTCGGAAGTTGTATCGGCTTAAATCCATCATAGCGATTTATTGAACGTAAATTAATTTAATATTTACTCTCGCCACGGTACAGAGTGGCAGCGTAAACGTTTTGTAAGTTAATACTTAAAAACTTATGTTTCAACTTCGCGTCCCGAACTATCGTGAAACTAAATTTAGACACCTGGAAGTGTTAAATTGCGTTTTCAGGTATTTCAAGGGAAGCACTGTTAGGAATGTAGGAATGTTATTAATCTGGAGAGCTGCGCTTGTAAATTGTCTGGCTATGTTAGTCTCCACTTATTTATTCTAACAGTTGGTGTAGGTGCCTGAAAAACATAAGTTAATGGATATGCAAATCTACACCTAATGTCAATATAAAGAAGGTAAAATACCACATGTCATCCGTTAGTGTCTTGAATATAAAATATACTTTTACCATCATGTGGCACAACAGGAAAATAATGTTTCTTTGGATAAAAATGGTTGGTTGGAAATCCCTTATATTACTCTATCACACACCGTTTAAGTCATTCATAATTACATGCAGTTACTTCATTCATTTATTACAATTTGCAATATATATGCACCACCATAACTGTTAAACATGACTAATAATGTTTTTTGGGTTATAAGGGTACAAATATAAAAGGATTAATTTATATTCGACTTTACTGTACACAAAAATATAAAATAGATAGATATACCAATCGACAGAGAAAAGGAATTGACAAAAAGTGAGCTAAATCATTTATAGTATTCTATTCATTTATTCATGAATTTATAGTATAATATATATATATATATATATATATATATATATATATATATATATATATATATATATATATATATAATAAGTAAATTATGCAGCAGGTATTACGCACAAATACGTGGAATAAAAAATTTATACCAATATTATTATAAATAATTATTCCCACTACAAGAATGTACATACAGTTAACTATTATACACATATGTATTTTACTATTTACTTTTTAATTATACACATTAAAATTAAAATGAACACAGAACTAACAAAAAAATATATACTGTAGTTAAATTTACATTCTTGTTTTAATTAATTCGTGTGTCATTGCCACGGACAAGAAATGGCTTAGGTATTTTATACACAAATAAAAATAGTTACAATAAACACATGGAGTTAAAAAAAAGAACCTTTTTTAGTTATTTACGATATTTAATTAATTAAGGAAAAGGCTAAATTATAAAAATAAAAATATGTCATAAGCCAAAATAAATTAATTTTATAACTTGTAGATATTTGTAAATTTAATTACTACTTATTGACTATGAATAATTTAGTAAAAAAATACGTATATATTTTTTTAAATAAACGATATCTCGTTTTGTATTTTTATCTAAAGACAATAGGTATACATAGTGTTTATATACAGATATAAATAGTCCTTGATCTAAGTATAACATAATTGTTCACACCAGTTGCCTAGACAAGACTAATATAGTTATTTATCTGAGTCTAAAACTAGGTTAGTCTATGATAAGAGACGGTAGAAGCCGATGCAGGGATCCAAGCTTAGATAAGGCACTCGTCAATCTTAGCAAGCAAACGAGAACAAACGCAAGGGAATGTAATAATATATATATATATATATATATATATATATATATATATATATATATATATATATATATATATATATATATATATATATATATATATATATATATATATTGGGGTAACAGAACCCCTGTACCGAACGGTTTCTGAGACGGGTCGACTGTAAAAATCGGCAAAGACGCGTATAAAGAAGAAATCTTTATTTCAGCAACCGATATATTGGAATGTACGGTTGAATCGTAATGTTCGTATCCTAATAAATCATATCACAGGGGGTAAAAGGTTTGTTAGTAATAGAGACTGAGAATCCCATTGCTAGCAATATACCCAACCAGGTCGACCTTCTTGCGGTACCCCCTGGAAACTATCATGGTTAATTCCTGATGAATTCATCATGTATAAAATGTGTGAGCGGTCAATAACCTATATCATGCACAGGACAACTACCCCGATAAAAATCTTGGAAAACATATCATATTATGTTTACATTTTGATATGATTTACCATGGAGCGTCTACAAAGTATCATATGATCACCAAGCGATTTTTTTAGTGTCATTCTAACAAAAAAATATTGGCGCTCAATTTGAAAACTAAGTAATTGTTTTTGTGTCTCCGCAGTAGTACAATAATCTAATAAGAATGTTGCCTCATTCATGCTTGTTCAGAACCATTAACATGTAGTCGGTTTCATGTCCCACAATTATTTCTAAATGACGAATTACCACATTGTATTGGACGAGTTAACTGAAGTCACTGAGGTTTACAATTGGTCTCCAAACAAGGATTAGTAATTGACAAGGCCGTTTGACGATAAGTAACAAAACATGATTTTAAACAATAATAAATCTGCTTAAATTATAAAAATGGATAGTGCTCGTAGATGAATAGAATTAGTGTAATAGAAAGAAAAAGACGAGAGAAAAGAGAGAAAAAATATTATAAAAATCCATTATTTAATTAATTTAATTTTCACTAAAAACTCTTAATTAAATTAAAATTAATGAATTAAATTAAAATCAATAAATTAAATTAAAATCAATAAATTAAATTAAAATTAACGAATTAAATGAATTAATCAATTAATTAAATTAACGAATGAATTAAATTTAAGTTAAAATTTAATTTTATAAACCATGCTATTTCTATTGCTTCTTTCATTTTTTATACGTTTTTAGTATTTTCTAATAATTTGGTGTAACAAAACTGAGAATTGTGAGATAGCTTTACGTCTTTGGAAAGTTCCCAAAATTTTTTAATATTTATTTAACAACTGCATCTGTATGGATAATTGATTCTTTAATTAAATCTATAATTCTGTATATAGATGGTTACAGTCGAGGTAAAAATTTTAAGGGATTGAACTAATACATCTAAATAAGATAAAATTTGATTAAAAAATTAATTTTAAAAATATAAGACATGACATTTATAAACATATTCACACAACGTTCTGCTAGTAGCTAGAAATATTTCTTTTATTACGTAATCTTTTAAAAACTTCAAATTTCATATTCCTATCTCATTTCTTTTGGCAGACAGATCAGCATACATCGTTGGCACAACAATACTGTAATAATAAACGGTAAAAACGGCAACAGAATTGCATGCATCTTTAACTCGAAATATCATCTAATAAGAGTTGGGTATATTGTTTACTTCGTGTTATTTGTTTCGTTCCGTTTGTTCATCGTTATTTAATTAGTAAACAGATGATGAGAATGCATCACTGATAAAACTAATGGCAATTGTTTAGAATGTTTCTTTATTACCTATACCATTAAAAATGGGGCCAAACGTAACGTTTCACTGACTTAAAAAGTTGTATGATCGTTGACACAAAAAAAGAGGGTTTAAATATTGACTGCAATTTTTATTTATTTTCGTGACATTTTTTTTTAACGAAAGTGTACTCTCTTGTTGGTCTCATAGTTTTTTTTTTTATTGATCTATCTTTTCCTACGCAAAAAATACACGAATCGCAATTATTTTATAAAATTTTATGTGTTCGAATTATATTATATTTTTTATTTTTATTATTTTTTTTGTGTGGAGTTTCTTTTTAAAACTTCACACCACTCATTGGACTCGTTTTTTTCTGTGTCACCATTTTTCTTAAACTTATCACTTAACCTAATATTTTATTTTGATAGTTTCACAGTTACTGCTATATGTCTTACATTAATTAGTTAATTTTGATTTAAATCTATTAGAAATTTAATTCATATTAGTAATAAACATAAAGATATGATATCAAATTGAAAATTTAATGTTAAAGATGGATTTAGAGAATAATGCACAATTGGAATGCATTTTAGGTAATTATAAATTAATTTCTAATATTCCAGCGACGTTTGTAGTTAGATTCTAAATATAAAATAAAAAAAACAAACAAACAATAAGTCGTTTAGCTAAGGAGCATTTATAGTGAACAGAGATTTCGGAATATATAGTAAATAATCAATTAAACGGTATGGGTGTAACTTTTGTAAGGAAATCTAGAATGTTTTATATCTATCTACAAGATCAGTGTTATATATTTAAAATACACTTCTGGATTATCAATTTTAAAATCACACACCGTCACACGCGTTTTTATTTTTATGTCAAGATATCTGTGTGACGTTCGAGATTTGCGGTTTACAGTTCGCGGATACGAGGCGTGGATACACCTAATAATAATAATAATTATTGAGCACTTGTTATCTCACTGCGCCTTATAGATAACACGAAATTCTTCGTGTAACGGGCGCTCAACTCCATTAGATAACGTTAGATATCTGTAAAGATTAGTCCACAACTAATAATGTAGTAAAAATAATCAAGCGCCGATCACGTCGCCAATCAATTTGCGATGACGTTATTGACTTTACTCGTAGGTATTTAGCTACCGTCAGAAGAAGAATGTTCTTAATTTCATTCGTATTTCTTTTTCTTTGATGTTATTAATTTTAAATTAATTTTTATAATTTTTTCTGCAATTGTTAGGGTTAAGTCACATGATGGTCTCATTCTAGTTTTTTTTATGCAACTTAGAATGGCAGGCAAGCTGACGGTCCACCTAATAGACAGTGATAACCGTCGCCTATACACATGAACAGTACCACGGACATTACAGAGTATACTGTTTCGCCCATGATACACCCAATGCGTTGCTATTCCTGAGGACTCAGGTGTTGTTCCTCTGTACTCTGTAAATTCACTGCCATATATCACCTTTCATACCGAAACACAGCCATGCAAACACAACTGCTTCACGGTAGAGACACGAATGTGAAAGAGGACATATATGCAGTAGCAAAATTTGATTATTTCGTGTTACAAATGAAGTCGTATTAAAACTTAGATATATTGGCGCAAAAATGATAAAAATAACTAATTACTTGACTTAGAAGTTAAGATTTCTTAACGTAATAGCGCTAGCATGTTCGGTTGACACCTGCTGACACCGACCCCCCCACTCCCCACCGGACTGCCCCCTCTGGCACCGTCGCTTGGCATCCGATGCCTGCAATGCTCAATTTAACATCAACAGAATGGTCCATTCACTGATTTTGTTCCACGCCTCAATAGCTAACGTGCATCGTGCAAACATGAGCAAACTTTAGTTTGTACTTTGAACGACTATGGGTAGTTTAGAGATGAGACCATAATGGAATGGTAACTCCGCCTGCGTTGTCGGTATACACTGGCGAAGTACCAGTGACTGGTAAAATAGGCGAGGACGAAGTTTGATCAATTGGTCTAGCGTAACTGATGTCTCTAGATTGAACCACGATAGTTTTTAATGAGAATTACGCGGAAGTTGATCTGATTTGGTGTATAACTAGCAATGGAGCGATTCATTCACTTTACTAACAATTCCTTACCTCCCGTTGTTAGTAATGGCAGTTAGCAATACAATTTCTGTCAGCCTCTATGCGACTTTCTTTTGAACTGTTTGACTTTATTTTTACTTAGCTGCTTATACTGAGCACAGTTCTATTTCAGAGAACATTGCGACACATACATGCACACGACTATACATTGCTAATTATTATTGTTATTTGTTTATGTTTGTTTTTAATTAGATTGTCATACTTAGTTTTTTCATTCATGCTACTGTGTGAGTCGCGTGATTCTGTGAATAAATTCTTTCTTTCTTTCCTTCTCTTTCTTTCTTTCTTAGCATCTCTCTCTGGTACCCTGCCCATGTAAACTACACGGTTGGCCATTCTATTGTCACCCATTAAACCGAATCGGTAACATTAGATATTTATTTTTAAATTTATCTATGTAGGTAACTACTCGTGTTACTACCGCTAATAAAACTCGTTCCCTAAATTGCACCGGCTGAAATTCGAACCTGGTACTTCATTTACAAAAAGCAGCATGTTCACGACATGCTATATGTGCTAAAGGTAGTTCTTTTTCTAAAACAAATCTCAAGATTAATGCGCTCTTCCGCTCTATCTGATTTGAGCTAATATAAATTTGATGTACATGGAGATAACGCCAAATAAGATATGTGCCTTTCCCATGGGAATTGGCTGCTACGTCATATTAGAGGTTGATACCTCTGATGTGTAAAATTTCAAGTCTGTTCTATCCATACGGATTGTGCATTGATACGATTGACATATTATCAGTCAGTTACTTTCTTTATAGACTGAGTTGCTTTAAACTTTTATATTTCAAATCAAACTAGGTAATTGATCTGACAAATGTCGTCCTATCCAAACTCCAACTTTATTTCTTAATTTTTTTTTTTAGTAGTAAAACTTCAATTTTCAAGTGGCACGTTTACTAACGCACAATACTTTATTGTTATTAATATAAATGATAGCTTCTACCCGTGTCTTTATTCGCGTGACCCGGATAAATGGCCATCTCGGTTTCAAATACTACACAAATTAATTCAACAATACAACACAACGATTGGTTGAGCCTGTTAAAGCGGCTAGAGTTAATAAACAATAAACCAACAAACCCATTTATATAATATTAGTAAGAAGTAAACAGGACTTGATCGTAAATTAAGACAATAAACAATTCATCTTGATTAACATCTCCATCATAAACATTATCAAGTTTAAACATAACAACCCGTCTCTGCCTGTAACAGGAGGATATTTGGCTCACTGTTACAGTGCCGACCAGGCGATCCGGTATAGAGCTGTATTTCGGGTTTTCCTTTTTCTTATCTCTTTATTTTTTTTTGGTATACAATACTATCTTAATCACCTCTTAGTACATCCCGATATGAAAGAGATTGGTGATTTTAAATGGATGATGATGGAGTGGTAACTTCTGCGCTAACAGTATACGCTGGCAGGGCATTAGTGAGGGATGAAAGGTGAGATGAGGAATTCAGCACAATAGTTTCTAGGGGGAACCACATGGAGATTGACCTGACAGGATATCTTACTAGCAATAAGTCTGGTAGTCCCCATTACTCTGTCTGGTAATCCATTCCCCCTATTGGTGATATATTGTGGTCAAGTCTGAAACACGGACTCTAAAATTTATTTCTAAAAACACAGTTTTCAATTCGATATTTATCCTTATAACAAAGTACCGCGTTTATGATCCACTGTTCATTGCAAAGGTTGATTAGTAAAGAATGTTACTAGCATCAAGTTCGCCTTTTGTACCATATTTTCATTTGGTCAATAGAGTTATTTAAATGAATAAGTAAATCCTCATCAAATGATTTAATTCTGTATTGTATTGCTATTAATATTAATTTACCCCAGATTGAAGCCAGTTTGTCTTAGAAAACAACCGAGTCGCTAACAATTCGCATTTATAGTGGACTACAAAAGATATTGCAATATTGCTTGCAGATGGAGATCGCTTGCAAATCTAATCAGTTCGCCAAGTTAATGTCACTATTTTTATCATAAATAGATTCCAGTGACACTATCTCGGAACGTAGACCCCTCCAACTCAAGGATATAGTGTATATGCGTCTTATAAATAAATATAAACAATAATAAAATCATTTTGAATACAATGTTCAAGGGTTTTTAGTCCCAAACCGTTAGCAGATATGGGATAGATCTAATAAATAAATGTAGGTCATAAAAAAAGAAGAAAAAATTGGTGTAGCATGTAAAAGTAAGACATACGTTGATTTTTTTTTAATGAATGATAATGTAATGGTAACCCCACACGCGCTATCGGTATACACCGACGGGGCACCAGTGAAGGATAATAGGTGAGGATGAAGTAGGTCAGTTAGCTCATCATGACGAATTTAACAAGAATTGTTCACGATGGTTTTCAGGGGGAACCACGATCTAATAGGGAATATTGCCAGCAATGGGGCTGCCGAACTCCATTGCTAACAATCCCTTTCCCCCCAAATATAGGTTGATTAAATACATACATATATACATAAAAAACACTTAGATTAATACGAATAGCAAACAATGTACAAATATTCGTACCGTGTAGAGATCAAAGTCATAACAAGCCCAAAGCCGAGTGTGCGGTCAATCAACGTGAAGTTATGTGAGGAAGTTATTTTAAGAAGCTGCCCGGTGATAAGGAATGACAGAATAAAATATATGTATATAAGAGAGGAAGTCTAAGTAGCTCCAGCGACAGGGAAGTTGCAAGGTAACCGATTATCTCGTTATAAGCATGTCATGCGCAGGAATGGACTTTATAGTTTAAAGAGGATTGATGTAAAGGTACATTAGAAGTTGGGAAGGAATAAAGATTGTATAAAAGATTTCACGTGCTCGTGACCGGAATACTGTCGAATGACCGAGATGAAATGCCTGTGTCTTCATCCCAAGTGCTATGGGTATACCAAATTTCTTCTCGCTTTATAGAGCCGTTGAGACGTCAAATAAACACACTTTCACTTTTGTAATGTATAATAATTAGTAAAGATGGCAGCTGTTTCTATTCTATAGCAAGCATAGAAATGAGAAATAACAGGGAGCAATTTAAAGAAAAACTCAGTAATGAATCACGTCTTATCCTTGGATAAAGAAAGTTGCCACCGAAATATACGGGCGGAGTCCAGTGTAGACACTGAGAATCGAATAAGTATAGATAGAATGGACCGTTCAACCCCTGCCTTGCTCGCCCCCGAGCAGTGTCAACAAGCGATCGGAATGCCCCAATCGAAGAGCGCGCCTAAATAAATTTAAGCAGTTTAATTTACAATTTATCAAAAATTAATTCGCTCCAAGAATTTTCACGTTAAAATTGTTGTCGTTAACAAATGCTTTTTATGTTTATTCTCAGGTTTTCTTGTCTTTCTAAATTCGCCTTCGTATACAATCTTGACCTCGCTCTCGTATCTGTGTCAATTCACACAAAAAGTGAACATTATTTTCAACCTATATACCTGGACCTTTCCATGTTTAAATCTGAACCTCAACTAGCCGAGATATTACTCAGTATCTTAGCCAGATTTACGTAGAGCTAAATAGCTAGCTCGAAATAGCGTTTGACCTAGCGATAGACAATAAATAAAGCATGTTTAAAGAAATGGCCGCCACATAGGTATTCCGATTGAAGAAGAATTTTCCGGTCAGATTACGTTAGATGTTATTACTTGCAACTGGAAATAGCTGAGATGTACGCGTCTTGACGTGCCACGTCTGTCTTCAGACGACGTACTGCACCGATATTGGTTTCACATTCTGTACGCTACCATAATATTATTCAAGCAGAAGTTGAAATATTCGAGTTTAGTACGCAGATTTGTGCGTAAGTTTATAGATTTTGCTTCGCTTCAAGCAGGAATTTGCTATAGTCTTACTATAGATACGTCATATAGAAGAATAAAAGCCATATTTTGTAGAGGTTATTGAACGTGATTGAACGAAGTAAGGGACCGAAGTGAAGGTAAAAATATAAAATTATATGATTATAAAAAAATGCTATAATAGCGTCGTCGTATGCTGCCCTGAGTTATATACCACAAAGATGGTGAGTTCCAATTGGTCTGACGACAAAAAAATGTGTGGCAATTTTATTTATATTACCAATTAACTTTTCGGCGATGGTATATATCGATAACGAATCGTGATGACAGTAGGATCATCCCTATCACGACAAGAGCCAACAAATATCTTTGACTCCTCTATTACGGATTATAGTACACGTTAGTCTATTTACTTATTTTTATATTAAAAATGGAGATTGATCTCAATTCAGTTGCATCTTTTTATTTAGTTCTGCGGCAAACTTTGACATTTATAAATCGAGCGAGAAAAAATATTTTTTGAAAATTTTATTATTTTATTTTCAAATTGATTCAATATAAATTTTGTCCAAATCAATTCAGTGGTTTAGTATTTAAATCAATTAATTTTGATACGTCTGAAGTCGATATTTTTTTTGTGGATATCAAAATCCGCATTTTTTTTTTAATGGATTACAATGGAATGATAATCCCGCCTGCGCTAACAGTATACGCTGGCGGGGCACCAGTGAGGGATGACAGATGAAAAGGCTGAACAGTTAGCCCATCGCGATGAATAGACCAGCACGATACATATATTGCTAGAAATGGGACTGTTAGTTCGCATTACTAACAATCCTTTCCCCCCAAAATCTACGTGTTAGATAAAATATCCAAATGAAGTAATTCTATTACGTAAACTTTTTTACCTAATACAGATCAAGATCAAGTGCCATTGTAGTTTGTAGTACAAGTAGGAATAAATGAGCCACGTTTACGGCGCGTCCAATTGAGGTAACTGGATTAGTTTCCAGATCTGACTGGATAAACCGCGATGACGCTTTGAATCACTAATGTTTTTACATTGCCTGTTTAAACGAAACCATACTGGGTCTCGGCTGCAACAAGACGGCCTGAATAGAACAAAATTATTATGGACGTGATGAAATAAAAATCCAACTAAATTATTATTATTGCATTTTACTGACAAAATAAAAAAAAAATTAAAAATGTAATTAGACCAAGATCTGTATTACAAATACAGATCTTGGACAATAATATTGACTGTTATTTTAATATATGTGTACTTAAAAATATGTAGACATGTAGGAATATTTGGAGTATAGGCCATATATATTATTTATAGTGTTTATTTTATTATTTACCAAATTCAAAATTGACACGCATATCTATTGTTTCCTTTCGGTTTGCCTTCACAGCCCTAGTCTTCTAAGTTCCTTTGACCATTAAACATATATTTCCAATTTCCATTCCTGGTTTCCTTTGTCGCCCACATATTTTGGTCCTTCGAGTCGGATTCGATGTTGTGATCATAATTAGAACAAAAAAAAAATCGATAAATGAGGAAACTGGCGCTGAATTCAAACCGATCGTAATAAAATGTATTTTTTTTATGGAAAATTACAAAAAAATTAAAACATTCTTATTTTAGAAATTTAAATATGTAAAATTAATTTATTAGTTACTTATAATCAATACACGATACAAGTAAACTCCATCTAATTTTACTACTGAATTCGTATTACATTTTACGAAACACCTGCATAGTATAACAAAATAAAAACTTGTTTTTAAATGTACAAATAAGTCTCTTAATACGATACGAGATCAGTCCCCATCGCTAGCAATGTACCGTGTCAATTCGACCTCCACGCGATCTACCTGGAAACCGACGTTAATTCGCCACGATGGCCTGACTGAACTGTCTTCGTCGATAGGTGACTATCATCTCCCACTGGTACTTTGCCAGCGTTTACCATACGTACAGATGGGTTAAGTATTTAATTTTCATCGCTTAATAAAATATCAGAACTATGTTGCACTTTAAACCGTTCATAAAACCAATGTGTTGGACATACGTCACGGCGCGTCACGTACCTAGTGTTTGTATGCGTGTGCGCAAGGTCGCAGCCCAACTATTATCTAACTTGTAATGAAACGACTCACTCGTATCACTGACACAGCGTTGGCCCCTTTTCCTTTACAATTATTATGAAATATTATCGTATTGCGATTGAAAATCTTCTGCGCAGTATTCCTAATTATCTGTCCAGATTACAACACATTTCAAAGTTATCAAGGTCTCTAAGTTGTATACAATGTATAATAATTATGTATAGAAACAAATATATGTATCTGTTTATTTCACACGTACAGAAAACAGCTGTTTGAAATGCGACAAAATCAATACGAACCAACACGGGAATAAATCGTATCAGTTTCAAATGGAATTCCAAAACCAGCTCGGAAATGGTGAAGACGCCAATGTAATATGCAAACAAAAACAGATCGACTGAGAAATATTTTCGAAGTAAATTAATTGTAAAACCCTTTTAGCATTTGTCGGATATATTTTTAAAAACTCACTGATGGTTCACCTGAACTAGAAACCTTTATTTAGAAATATAAAACAGTAGGTACGTGACACAGTAGGTTTGTCTATCGAAAAACTCTATAACAAAAAAATGTTATTCTCGAATTGTTTTTACAGAGAATCAAGCTCCATATTCTATTCACAATATAGTATCAATCGATAAATTAACTTTCACGTTGTTGTACCTAATTAAAATTCTCATTCCAAAACTGTTTTTATAGAAAATTAAGCTTCATGATCTAAACGACATTGCAATAGATGTGGTCCCAAAGGAAATTGCTCCTTTATATCCAAGGACAAGGTTTAGAGGATTACATATGGGAACGCCGAATTTAGGGACCTTCACCTAGTTTCTGTCAAAAATAGTAGATTCCGAAAGCGGCTCGACTGGAATCAACGCTATTCCCGGGCACAATTCTCGTAGTTACATTTAGCATGCAAGGTCACGAGGCTTTTATTAAGATGTCGTGTCACGTCGCGGTTGGATCGTCAAGTGCGTTGATCCTATTACTTGCAAAATTTCGAATTCTGGGAACGGTTTGCCACTTAACTTTTTGGAGGTATATCATATTGTTGTTGTCGAATGTTCCAATGAAATATGCGAGCTTTAGAAAATTGGACGTAACTTGAATGCGCTCTGGTAAAATATGCCTACAATTTGTTACAAGATAAATACGCCTTTAAAGAGTTTTGTCTCTCCAAAAACAAAAACAAAACATGATATGCTGAGACTTGTATTGAAGTGAAGGCAATCATTTGAAATAAAAATTAATTCAGAATTGGGGATAATGGTTGTCAAATGATTACTTTCTCCTTTTAATAATGCTAGAGTGAACTAAGGAACCTTATTAATCTATATGTGAGACACTCTAAGCCAGCTCGACAAGCAGAAAACAGAATTAAACTTGTCACTTGTTACAAACAGCACCGCTGATAATGCCGGTGGTTGGCCATTTAAATTTGGCTTTTATGTCGCGTGTTGCAAAAAGCAATTTACAAAAACAAGATTAATTAGCCATTAGGCTCGATTATAGCGCCAAGGCGCCAAGCGCGCCGTTGACTATCTTGTTATTATATCTATGTCTAATTATCTATAATAATTATATATCTTGTTATTGTAAAATGTGGTATATAGTACACAACTTAGAGTCCAAAAAGTTTAGAAACTAGATAAAATGTAATTAATTCAATAGCTTATAAGTACGAATAGGTATTGCGGTTGACTTCCGTAGAATAACAAAAGATTTACTCCGAAAACATTATAAGTTTTGTTGTTTTTCTTTTAGTAATATTCAAGAGTTGGACTTCGAACTATAGATATACAAAATTGTATAAATTAAATTTATTGTCTAATGCTAAATTGTACAACTTATACGTTGAATTGAATATATAAAATCTTTATTTAAATAAATAATTGATCGCCAGCATTTTCAGTAGTAAAGCTATTTGTCAATTTAAATTTCCGATTAAATCTCAAAAAAAAAATTTTTAGATAAACAGATACATAATTTATTCGCATTACTTACAGCACACAATTAATAACAGATATAGATAGATATACACATAAAAGAGATAAAAGAATACACATAAAAGAGATAAAAGAATACATATATAAAAAAAGCAAAATACGTAAAAGAAATAACATAATTTTTCCTTTCGTGCGTGTGCCATAATAACACAAAATTGTCACAACTCGGTTTATTGCTTTGCCCTTAAAAGAGCAAAATACTGATATTCTGTTGCGGTTAAAATTATCATTTATTCAACGCAATTACAATACAAACGTACAGCTAAATAATGCTAACATATTTATTTATTTAATTTAAACTTTATTTACCAATACAATGTGGTATAAAAGGTGGACTTAATGTTATACCCAGTCACCTTTGGGATGTGCACAAATATTCGATGGCGGTTTAAAAAATAACATTAATTGTATTTTAGTATTTTTTTTTTATACAACTTAGAATGGCAAACAAGCTGACGGCCCACCTGATGGAAAGTAGTAACCGTCGCCTATAGACATGAGCAGTACCATGACACAACAGAGTATACTGTTTCGCCCATGATACCCCCCCCCCCCCCCCCCCGAGGTACTGTCGGCGGAAAAGGAATTGTTAGTAATGGGCTCTAACTGACCCATCGATAGCAATACCCTAATAGGGTATCAGGCCGACCTCCACGCGGCTCCCCCTGGAAACCATCGTGTTGAATTCTAGTGGAATTCGTCTCGATGGGCCAACTGACCTGCTTTCATCGTCACCTATCATCCCTCACTGGTGTCCCACCAGCGTATACTCGTAGCGCGGGCGGAGTTACCACTCCATTATCACCCATTAAAAAAAACAGCTACTGTCGATAGATGCCGCCACCTCCGAGTGTTCCATTACGAATCATAAGCATATTTTCTATTTTTCGAACTCTAAATAAACCCCAATCGGCCTTGGTGAGGTATTTCGACGCACTTTCGTGAACCGCGTTACCGCGCTGTTGTAAATTGTAATGTTAAAGATCACAAGAAAAATACATGGAAACGTGCGCGCGCGCATACTGTGTTGGCAATCAATGGTATGACGTCGCCGCCCGTCGCACGCGCCTCATTACAATACAAACTGTCGAGTATTGTAACACATGGTCGTTAATTTTTTTTTTTTTTATGACCAGTATTATTTGGATGTTATGT
Organism: Galleria mellonella; assembly: GCF_026898425.1. Taxonomy (NCBI): domain Eukaryota; kingdom Metazoa; phylum Arthropoda; class Insecta; order Lepidoptera; family Pyralidae; genus Galleria; species Galleria mellonella. Next base: position 14,275,182 of record NW_026442079.1, on the reverse strand, counting down.
GCTTTGTCTATGGTTGGTGGGGACTAATAAATGATGAGTGTGCATATTTAATATATAGAGGGATTAAAGAGAGAAAAATCTTGTAAAAAAAAAAAGAAATAATTTGCCGATTGTGGTGTTGGCAGTGTTTATGAGCTGTGGTGCCACTTGCCATAAAGCCATCTGTATACCCGTGTGTATCTGTGGACCGTTGTTTGTTTGAAGGGTGGGATATGGCGTAAATTTACTGGGTACAGAGGCGATACATTTACTCAGAACGTGCAGTGGTAAATTGCAAAAATTAAACCTCCTAATAAACAAGTTCCTTGCTGCACTGCACACATTAACGTGTCTACATGACTCTAAAGATACAATCTCCTGTAAAAAAAATACGAAACACGTCATCAATTGCATGGGTACCTCTGTCCCATTCGTGTTTCAACCGTAAAGCAGTTGTGTTTGCATGGCTGTGTTTTGGTTTGAAAGGTGGGATATGGCTATGATATGAATTTACTAGGTACGGAGGAATAACACCTGAGTCCTCAGGAATGGCAACGCATGGGGGGTATCATGGGCGAAACAGTATACACTGTTATGTCCATGGTACTGCTCGTGTCTATAAGCGACGGTTACCACTTTCCATCAGGTGGGCCGTCAGCTTGTTTGCCATTCTAAGTTGTATAAAAAAAAAATTGTCCAAGTGACATTTCTTTGATTTTTAACATCGACAGAATTATTCATACTATCAATTGTACATACGGCTTGCCACTTAAAAAAGTTTCCAACATTTGATAAACTCTCTTGTAACTATTGCAAACGTATGATATAATAGATAAACACACCCACACACACACACACTGAATATCTTTTCATTATCAGCCTATTATGAAGAAAAAAAAAACTCAATGACAAATTAATAGGTACAGGTAGGTAAGTACATATTGCCAGCACTTTCCGTCGTACGCGGCGCATTGTTAAACATAATGTAATCTGTATAAATTATTAAAACAAATGAATTTATACTTTTATTTAATTATCTAATCAGATTTTCTTTTATCAAACTTAATTGCAGTTGTACAACGAGGCCACATATATTATTACTACTCTTGCTTACCTGATTGTTTTAAAGAAGCAACGATACATTTTTATTTAAGTTAACTTAAAAAAAATAATCATTTTTTTATAGTAATTTTTTTTTCATCACCGCCCATTCGAAACGCAATTTCTGTCAAGAAGAATGGAGTAGAAACCCAGCTGTTGCTTTTTTCGAAAAGTTTAATTTTGTAAATAATGAACGGTATCAGATTATAAAATTTAAAATATATAATTAAAATAAATCAATAAAATAAATCAATTGCAGTGACCTGAGTAGCCTAGTCCCTGTTTCTTTTTTTCATTACTCAAGTAACTAATTATATTTGCGGAACAAATCAACTAACGGTAAATATAGATTTTTTAGATATAGATCATCATATCGATTTTTTTTTAAATATAATTTATTATAGTTTCCTATCTAGTTGTATAAGTTGTGGTACTCATTGGGTAAAAGAGTAAAAAGTATTAATAATGATTCATTAAATAATACCAGAGGGGGACTTTGTACAAAATTGCTTGGGTACCTCTGTCCCATTCGTGTTTCAACCGTGAAGCAGTTGTGTTTGCATGGCTGTGTTTCGGTTTGAAGGGTGGGATATGGGCGTGAATTTACTGGGTACAGAGGAATAACACCTGAGTCCTCAGGAATGGCAACGCATGGGGGGTATCATGGGCGAAACAGTATAGTCTGTTATGTCCACGGTACTGCTCATGTCTATAGGCGACGGTTACCACTTTCCATCAGGTGGGCCGTCAGCTTGTTTGCCATTCTAAGTTGTATGAAAAAAAAATTTACATTATTACCTACTTACTATTGGGAGTGGCGTATAATCGAATCTGTTGGACAATTCAGTTTTGAAGTACACAATACGGACGTCGACAGTATAAACATAGAGTGAACGAGTTTAATTAAATTTCGATAGAGAGCGACAATACCCTGGATTAACATTGATCAATATCATTTAGATGGAGTATCTCCCTATGTATATTTTTTCGAAATTCCGCATTTTAAATTTTGTACATGATTATTTTACACTTGCTTACACTTTGTCAAAAGATTGAATATTTAAATACACGACATGATAAAACGATGCGTCATCTAAAGTGTTTGCTAAACGATTTTTGGGCCTTAACACATATTTATGATTTAAAACTGACGGTGTAAGATATCATAAATCTTAATTCACGCGAGCAAATACGCGATATAAGAATAAAAATCCAGGTAGAACTGTCACTTCCTGAATTTAGTAATAATATCAACGCACAGACGGCTCGCGTCCAATTCGCGTCCCAGGGTTTCAGGTCCCAATTGTAAAACAGGTTTGTAAGTAAAATAAATATTGCAGCGAGAGCGTATATAAATCATAATATTACTTGCTATATTAATTGGTGACAACTCTCCGAATCTATGCGAGATTTGAAAAAAGAAGGATACATTTTTTTTTAATTATTGTTTTAATTTAATATTGTTTATTACGTTGCACCGTCAATTATGTTTTCTGTTATTCCTGTCTACCATCGATTGTCAGATAACACCATATGGTGTTAATTGCACCATTTACACTATCTAGGTCTATTAAAGTCTAATAAATATTTTAGCGGTGTTGCCACATTTACAAAGAGAAATATATACTTATAATATAAAAATGTGCTGCTTCTATCCAATCTATTTATTCTTATGGCTGCGATTTACAGGTTTATTTATGGACAGTTTGGCCGCCTTTATATCTTGTTATCGTAGCGAACTTTTCCGATAGATATGTGGACGTTATATATTATATTTTTAGGATAATCGTACTTTTCATAAAGTTGGTAGAGATTTGTCAATATTCCTTGTATGCCATATTCCTTAACCATCGAAGCCCATATAATTCTACCCATCTATTTCAGTATTTTTTTATTTTTTTGTTACGATAATATTCTTTTCAAGAATGTAATGTGGCCGCTTTAATACGATAAGTCCGTAATATTTTTACTACCATAATAATCCAGTAACGATCTTCTACATGTTATAAAATTTGAGCCTACCATTACCACGTTTCGAGTCGTAGAGTTTTCCTTCACAGTTTGCTTGGGCGCCTCTGTCCCATTTATTGATTTTGCATACAATTTTCAATAATTACATCAATTCATCTGAGGCCGTGTGGTCCCGGCATGATCTGGCATGCCATGGCATGGCAATAGGCCACCCCTTCCTTTCCCGTAGGTATCATAAGAGACACGGATGGGCATTAGGCCCCTTTTAAAATATCTCCAAAGCCTGACTGCGATTGCTAATTCGCCTGCTAAGCGTGGCAATTACTGGTAAAATTTGAATGTAAATGAGAGGATTATGTTCAGCAGTGGACAGTTAAAGGCTGATATGGTGATGACGATACGATGACATTGATTCGATCAACTGTTTCTGAAAACTCCGAGGTATAGACTGGGAGTCGATCTCGGGACCTTCACGTCGCTATCAAGCGTCCCACTGTCACGGCTATAAATTTGATTTGATAAAAAAAATCAAGTTGTCAAATTCGCGAGCACCATCCAGTAATGTACTTAGCAGATTGGACTTTGACGCTTCACATTTTTTATTGTAACCTCGTGTACGTGGCCACTTTAACTGACTGTGAACTGAACATGTATTCTAGATATAATAATGATTTTATAATCACGTTTATTTATTTATATTATATTATATACGAAATGGAATTTTTATATTGATAACTGCCGACTGTACCTTCTATATCGTGATTGGATTTGACAATCTACCCGTGGGTTTGTAGATAACCGTGTCCTATGTGGAAATTAGTGAAAAATATTTTATTACTAGATTAGAGATCATGGTGGTACAGCAGATAGATAGATAGATACTCTTTATTGTTTCCTCCAAAAGATTACAATAGTAAACTTATTATAAATATAAATAATTACAAGAAATAATCACAATGAGAAAACAATGGGCGACCTTATCGCTAAGAGCGATCTCTTCCAGGCAACCTTTGGATGGAGAGGAGTAATTGTAAACAGTTTGGTGGGAGGCACGATGAAAAATTTTGTTAGTTCTAAATATGGTAGATGTGAGCAGAGTAACACACTTTTTTTTTCATTGTCACGGAATCAATCTTTGCACAATGGATTTATATAATATTACTAGCTGACTCGGCAAACGTTGTTTTACCATATACATTATTTCTAGAACTATACATGAAAATATATCGTACTACAATTATTATATTCGATTGTCATCTTGCAACTCTTTTTCGGAATATAAAAATCGCGATTAAAAAACAGGAGTTGATCGCAAAAGCGTGAAAATTTGAAGCTGTATATATTTTTAATGCTAAATTATAATAAAATAAAAATAAAAAAAAAATTGTCAAAAATATAAAAAAAAAATTTTGGGATGGGTCACCCTTATCATTGAGGGGTATGAAAAATAGATGTTGGCCGATTCTCAGACCTACCTAATATGCACACAAAATTTCATAAATATTGGTAAAGCCGTTTCGGAGGAGTTTGGTAACAAACACCGTGACAAGAGAATTTTATATATTAGATTTCATTATTTCATGTGTCTATTTGGGCGTATTCAATCCTATTACAGTACTAGCAGGTGACAGAAATATGTATACTGATTGGTATAAAATGTAGCCTAAGTCCATCTTTACCCCATGTAGTATGTATGTACCAAATTTCATAGCGATTAATTAAGCTACTAAGACGCAACGAGGTAATAAACAAACAAAATGACTTTTACAATTATAATACAAATATAAATAAGTATGTATGTATTTAAAAGAAATTGTATAAAATAAAATATTTTACGAATCAATAATTATTTCTCGTTCTTATTTCTACCGGAGAATACAAACAATCTTCGACTGATGATTTAAAGCAATTTTACCGCAATGCTGATGTAGTGTCGCAGAGTATCTTTATACACACACTTAGTATAAAAATTTCATCCAGTGGACAAATTGAAATGTACTAAAACTAACAATACTGTGGATAACGCGAAATGAGTCTGAACTCGTAATTAGTTGAGCATTCTCGACACATATATGTTACCTACACATTAAAATGTAAAGATTATATTAAACGAAAGGGTATTTTTAGCTTCACCAGAAATTGTATGCTCTTAGGTATATCAATGGTCCACCAGAGGTCGACTTTGTACAAAATTTGCCTGCTGAGTCTTACTCGTGCTTTTGCTGTTAAGCAGATATGGTTGCATGACTAAATTTCTATCTGGAGGATATTTATATCGACGATACATTAATACATTTTAAAATATATAAACATACATATATATAGAACAATATACTAATGTATAGTAGTGAAATTACAGGAGAATGAAATCAAGCAGTGAGTGGTAACCGAGATATCATAGTGTGTTCTCTGACGCCCACTGTACTGTTCAAGTATTATAGACGAAGGTTAGCACTATCCATCAGGTGAGTCTTAGTTAATTTGCCAATCTAAGTATTGTAAAAAAAATTAAGCAGACGCGGTGGTAGTTTGCGGCGACCGGCGTGTATGTATGTTGCCCGCGCGCCGGTCACCCGCCCGAACCATTGCAACATATGGCTACGAGCCAGTTCCCTCTCGTTTTCAACGATTAGTGCCACTATAATAATAAATAATAGTTTATTTCAAACAAAAGGGAAACGGTAATATTACATTTTCTATATTATCTAACATCTAATACGTTTTTAAGCAGTCTCCAAAAGGAGATTACGATAATTCTTTTAACAATTTGTTGGATTTATTCCCGTCATGGATTGGGATTAAAGTTCTTTTTCCTAGAAGTAAAAAAAAAAAAAAAACTGTTACGAAGCTAATCTAATAGACACATGCTTCGCGTTCCAAATTCAAATATTTTGTATTTAGAATATATCGAACATTTATCGGTAATGAAGTATCGCTCTTTATCACTTGTTAACGATTCATGTCTCCGTTCTTTCTTCAAGGAGCAAACCGCACTTATTTAAGGTGTGTTCATACAGATTTTTACCCCTCATTTAATGTTTTTAAATATAAGGAATGAATTTAATTCGTTTCATGAATTTACCAGTTAAAAGCATAATGTAATTGAAGTTACTATGAGGTAATCATACGTAGCGAGGCGGCGAGGCGGGCCCGGCCGGTGACCCGACAGCGTCACGATTAACTCGCTCTGGTGGAAAATGGGAAAAATCAAAAGTTCAGCTTACATTATTAAACATTTTAAAATAACAAATTATCGTATCAGCCCTTTACTGTCCACTGCTGAACATAAGCTGTCATGGGGGGTTTGTAGTAGTTGCCACGCTTGGCAGGTAGATTGGCAACAGCAGTTAGGGTTTAGAGATGTTTTAAGAAAGACGCTGCTGCCATCCCTTAGTCGGCTCTCACGACACCCACGGGAATGGAAGGGGTGGCCTATTCTATGCCAGGACCACACGGCCAATAACAAGTAACCAATGGCTTCCGTAATCGGTTAACATGGTACGCCCCTTCAACTATTTACTTCAATGTGTGTGTGACCACAGACATTAGTGTTTTTTTCTTATACAACTCCAAATGGGAAACAAATTCTGTTTGTGCTTGTGAGGAAACGCATTCAGTAGCCAGCCAGAGATTATTTTAACAGAATGGACCGTCTCTTCCTGTCCCCTGGCTGTTATAAAAGTCGACTAAGAGAATTTAGTGGTTCAAGGATAAGCATCAGCGTTTTTAAACAACATCAAAGCCTATCTGTGGTTGCCTGGGGGGAAAGGGATTGTTAGTAATGAGATCTAACAGGCGTATTACTAACAATGTACCCTAACAGGTCGACCTCCACTCGGTTCCCTCTGGAAACCATTGTGGTTAATTTTTGATGGATTCAACACGATAGGTCAACTGACCTGCTTCATCCTCATCTGTTATCCCTTACTGGTGCCCCACCAGCGTGTACCGATAGCGCGGGCGGGGTTACCGTTCCATTTGAAAAAACTGCAGTTGCTTTCCCCCCTGCCAAGCGTGGCCATTACTAGTAAAACCACCCCTAAAGAGGAGGCTCATGCCCAGCAGTGGACAATTAACGGTCGATATAATAATTGTATTTATAAATAGGTATATAATTAAAGATAAGTTATTAAAAAAAAAAAAAAAACTAAAATTTTAAAGATAAAAAATTTCTTCAAGATCACTGCCAGCTGGTAGGGTGCCTAGGATACTTGCTGCATTTCCACGCTGAATAGCAATGGAAATGCGTTGAACAAAGTATAGGCCAGCCTTCTGGTCACCAGAGGTTTCCACCAGCGTGAAATCTCTTTATAAATGGGTTGGTTACAGTACATATTTATTATTAACAGCAGCTGCAGTGGTAATCACTGACAATTGACCGTTGATAAGAGAACATAATCTTGTTGCTTATCTAATGGGCAATCGTTCCACATTCGCACATATTATATTAATTATGAATCGACATCGGAAAACTGTACAATGATTGCTTAAATATTACGTATTTTGTTTATTTAATGATTTATTCATAGATTAGAGATAAATATATAAATAATAAGTAAAAACTATATATGTCTAAAGATCGTTTTGTGTGAAAACTGTTAAATAAGTATATAGGTTTTTTTTTATACAACTTAGAACGGCAAACAAGCTGACGGCCCACCTGATGGAAAGTGGTAACCGTCGCCTATAGACATGAGCAGTGCCATGGACATAACAGAGTATACTGTTTCACCCATGATAATCCCCATGCGTTGCCATTCCTTAGGACTGAGGTGTTATTCCTTTGTACCCGGTAAATTCACGCCATATCCCACCCTTCAAACCGAAACATAGACATGCAAACACAACTGCTTCACGGTTGAAACACGAATGGGACAGAGGTGTACAAGCAAATGACTTTTGTACAAAGTCTACCTCTGGTATATAGGTACATTTTTACTAATAATAATCCATTTTATAGTTAACAAATTAAGTTAATAATTTTACCATGATTATTATTAGATTATCTATAGAGCATCGAATATCAAAAACGGGTCGACTTTTTACCAGCTAACTGTCAAATTAGTTGACTAGTTTTTTTTATTATTGTTCTATATACTTACGCACATAATGTTCTTTGGTGTATCTATATTTAATTATTTAATAAATAAAATGAGTTTTTACGCATTAAAAAGATGCAACAATTACAAGAAAAAATAAATATAAACATTATAAAGGAATCATTCATAACTATCTATCATGCAAAATTGTATGAAAAAGTTGATCCGCTTTTCTTGAAGCATTTCTACGGAGCCACTCTATTTGTATAATCTAAGTATGTATTTTATTGGAAATTGATAATTTAATAACATGTCAAAAATGACTTTAATACTCGGAAATTTAAAAACGAGAAACGAAATACAAAACATGGGAGGATGAACTAAAACTAACTACAGGTTACAACTGGAGAAGAGTTTTACCAGAGGGAGACTTTGTACAAAAGTCTATTGCTTAGGTACCTCTGTTCCATTCGTATTTCAACCGTAAAACAGTTGTGTTTACATGGCTGTGTTATCATGGGCGAAACAGTATACTCTGTTATATCCATGGTACTGCTCATATCTATAGGCGACGGTTACCACTTTCCATCAGGTGGGCCGTCAGCTTGTTTGCCGTTTTAAGTTGTATAAAGAAAAGTTGCAAAAGATGGAAAGCAATGGAAGTCGTTAGAGGAGGCCTTTGCCAAGAGACGCACTGAACTTCAAGACATATTATAATAATAAAATTATAGAATAGGTCACCCTTTTCTTTCCTGTAAGAGGCGACTAAGGGAGAGCGAGGGATGGGCAGCAACGTCTCTCTTAAAACATCTCCAAAGTCTAACTGCGGTTGCCAATACTTCTAAATAGGTTGGGGGGGAAAGGGATTGTTAGTAATGGAGACTGAGAATCCCATTGCTAGCAATATACCCAACCAGGTCGACTTCCCCGCGGTTTCCCCTGGAAACTATTATGATTAATTCCTGATGAATTTATCATGATGGGCTAACTAGCCTGTTTTCATTCTCATCACCCTTCACTGGTGCACCGCCAGCGTATCCCGTTAGCGCGGGCGGAGTCACCATACCATTTTCACCCAACAAAAAAAATCTTTCTAAATGTGGCAACTAATGGCAAACCCTCCCAAGGTAAGGCTTATGTTCAGCAGTGGACACTTAGAGGCTGATATATATTCAAGCTAGAATTATAAAGTGTTATGGTTCTACAATGGGATTAAAATAACATATTGCCTTTTCTATTTCTCGATGATAACATTATATATTAACATATAATATTATTTATTATTATATATAAGATATATTAATATACAAGCCGGCTTCATCCCAATATTATTTCCTGATTTATTATATCTAATCTCGGTCAAGGATGACCAAGTTAATATTGAAGCAGTGGAGGTGAATGCGGAAGTAACATCGACACGTCTCCTTAACAATGAACGATCATTAATTAATAAAGTTTTCTTACCTTATTAGTTCCAAATATTTAATTATTTGGAATATACTTCTTGTAATATTTATTTATTTATTTATTCATTAAAAATAATTATAACATTGTAACAGCAAAAGCCAAATCAATGTTATAAATCTAGTGTGCTAACATACGAAGTTATAATAAATGTATTAAACCCGACTCGAGATATGTCTGAGCCGCTTCTAATATCTTTGGCAGGCTGCTACTAAATATATCAATGATGTTTATAATATTATTTAATAACCGTACTGTGTAAATTAAGGGAGTTAAGTTTAATTAAGTTTATATATATATATATATATATATATATATATATATATATATATATATATATATATATATATATATATATATATATATATATATATATTCATAGTGAATATTTTGAAATAGAAGTAGAGTTAAGCTAAGCCATCGGTCGCTGGTGTTCCATACTGTAATAAGTTATCGGATAAGCGAATACGGTAAGTATCTCCGTCACGCGAATTACTAAATGCACACACAACACGTACTCTTCCAATATTTACAAATAAAAGTAAATAAATATAGAGTTAAATGGAATAAAATCGACTGAACTAATTTCTTTAGCAATTCATGAGTCAAGTAAATGTCAAAAAACCCTATTAATAAAGTACCACTATTATTAATACTAAAACTAGGAAGGGAAAACTTTAAACCAATACTAGGAATCGTTATAATTAATACTAGGAAGAATGGTTCTTAATTGGCGACCCTGTACATGCAAACGCAGTGTAGGACGATCCCCACTAGATGGAGTGACGACCTCAAGTGTATTGCAGGGAGTCAGTGGATGCAAGTGGTTCAGGATCGTTCGTGGCAGTCTATGGGGGAGGCCTATGTCCAGCAGTGGAAGGGTAATGGCTGAAATGATGAATGAAGATGATTAATAATTTTAACTTGAAAAGCTGTTACTATAGGACACTCAAAATTTCGGGGGGAAAGGGATTGTTAGCAATGGGGTTTGACAGCACCATTGCTAGCAATATGCCCGACTATTAGGTCGACCTCCACGTGGTTCCCCCTGGACACCATTGTGAACAATTCTTTTTGAATTCGTCACAATAGGCCAACTGACCTGCTTTATCCTCACCTATCATTCTTCACTGGTGTTCCGCCGGCGTATCCCGATAGCGTAGGCTGGGTTACCATTCCATTATCACCGATATAATCATATGATATGATGATTATGATGACATACCTACACAATTAAAAAAAAAAACAAAAAAAAAATTATCTTCATGCTACATGTTTTGGAAGGACAAATTTCTATAACAATCTCGTTGCCATACTATTTTTCCATCCCGTAAAGGTTATATGTCCATTTCAGGCGAGTTTATTTTTAATTTGCGTTTTCATCACGAACGCCCCTCCCCTGAGTACGTTATTACACAACTGTATGACACATAATATCCAGGTATTAGGAAAATATTTATATAAATTAACACAACAGACTGTAATGTATATATATTTATTTATTTATATAATAGTATTGTAAATAAATTAATTTGTTTTTAATCTATCGGATAAATAAAATTAAAAAAAAATAATAATTTGTTTTTTTTTAATGGGTGAAAATGGATTGGTAGCTCCGTCCGCGCTATTGGTATACACCGACGAGGCACCAGTGGAAGATGATAGGTGAGAATGAATGCAGGTTAGTTGGCCCACCATGATGAATTCGACAAGAATTAAACATGACGGTTTCAGGGGGAACCGCGTGGAGGTCAACCTGAGAGGGTATATTGCCAGCAATGGGGCTATTAGACCCCATTACTAACAATCCCTTTCCCCCCACATGTTTTATATTGTGTCCCGAATTTAAATTATTGCCAAAAAAAAACAACGGTTGTTTAAACATTTATTCTTTGACTGTCCTAAAGATTTTGGTCCTTCGAGCCGGATACTATACATTTCTTATCGTCATCATCTCAGCCATTATCCGTTCACTGCTGAACATAGGCTTTCCCCATAAACTGCCATTAAGAACGGCCCTGAGCCATCAACATCCACTATATTGCCTACCTACAATAGATTGGTACATAGAAATACGTATTATATATAAATATTTATTTAAGTAAAAATTATTCTGTACTTCCAGGATATGATGGTACTCTTGCATCATGACTATGGACCAGTGCATGAACTTTTTAGATACTTTCTGTCAAATGGCCGTGTTTCGGTTTGAAGGGTGGGATACTGCAGTGAATTTACAAGGTACAGAGGAATAACACTTGAGTCCTCAGGAATAGCAATGCATGGGGGCATCATGGGCGAAACAGTATACTCTGTTATGTCCATGGTACTGCTCATGTTTATAGGCGACCGTTACCAGTTTCCATCAGGTGGGCTGTCAACTTGATTGTCATTTTAAGTTGCAAAAAAAAGATTTTTTTGGGATTTTTAAACAAGCTGAAAGGCTGCTATAGAGAATGCTAAAAATGGCTGATGGTAAGTGGCAACAACCGCTTATAGGTATATGTATCCATCAATCAGATATTTTTTGTTTTCACACGCCGCGAGCGTCAACAGTGAACTGGTGGAAAATAATGTTTTTTAATCACGAGATTTTAAATTTACGCTCGCCATTTACACGTGGTGGGTGTCTACTGCCTCTTATCATAATCGCTTATCACTGCTGTCACTGGCGAAAATAAACACATTCAATGTGGCGGAACAAAGTTTGTATGGCGGATTATAATATTAGTTCATTTAAAACAATTATCTATATTTGATAATTTAATCTTTCCTTTTTTTTACAATAAAGCAACTAAGTTAAATTTTAACTTCATTGGTAACGTACAAATTTTTTATATTGTCGACATTTTTTGCCAATTTTTATTTTATGGATGATAATGGAATGGTAACCCTGCAGCGCTATCGGTATACACTGACGGGGCACCAGTGAGGGATGACAGGTGACAAAAACAACAGAGGTTTGTCTGGAATACCATACAGTCTACATGTTTTGTACTTGTCGTGAGACTAGAACACAAATGATTGATTATAACCAATAATAATAGGTATAGCTAATTACATGAAATGAAATCATTCATCAATTATGAAATCACACTACAGATTTCTCGTATATCTGTAAATTAATACGTCAAGCACTTTGTACCCCTTTTTACGAAAATTCCGCGGACGGAGGAGTATGAAATTTCGCACACCTATAGTTTATATAGAGAAGGAGTGCAGAATACTAATATATTTCTTTTAAATTATCCATAAAATATGCAATAAATCAATGAAAAAAAAAATTCATACACTACCATGTATTTTTTTTTAATGGGTGAAAATGGAATGACAGCCCGTGCTATCGGTGTACACCGACGAGGCACCCGTGGAAGATGGTAGGTGAGAATTAATGCAGGTTAGTTGGCCCATCGTGATGAATTCGACAAGAATTAAACATGATGGTTTCCAGTGGGAACCGCGTGAAGGTCAACCTGAGAGGGGGTATTGCTAGTAATGGGGCTATTAGACCACGTTACTAACAATCCCTTTCCCCCCAAGCTCACTACCATGTATTTGACACACACACGCATATATACTCTTTTGTTTATTGTTAAAGTCTGTGGTCAAATTGAGTATAGATTAATATTGTTTGCCTTTAATATTATTTGTCTATAGTCTTACTAAATGTCTAACATAACCATAATAAATTCATTTATTACATGTTATGGTCGAAATTCGACCACGGAGCGACCACTAGTACTTTTTTTTATTTTTATTTTATATTATTTGTTTTATGTTTTCTATTTAATCATGACACGTTCAATTTCTGTATGAATGATCAATGATTAGAGTCTCTAAAGCGCCGAAATAAGATTTTTTTTTTGGCTAGAATCTCATTTTTGCTTGCAAGCGACTGTCTTTTATTTATTAGATTTTTAACTCGTACGTACTACCAATTAATATTTAAACCCAAAGTGTACTATAAACTCAAAACATGATTGTTTACAAAAAACAATAAAAAAAAAAATACTTGCGTAAGCTTTTAAAATGTTTACAATATTCCGGTCCACTTCCATTCTTCGCGAGCTCTCGACGGCCTTGGTAATAAATGGAAAATCGACGGACTTATAGTTAAGTTAATCAAAATATTTTTAAAAATATGTATTACGGCTTCGCACTTGTACGAAATTTCATTATTTTTCATACGAACTGTATCCTGACTATTACAAATATAATATAAAAAGAATTAGCCAAATCGGTACAGCCATTTTGAAATGATTTTTATAATGTAGATTTTTCTACAAATATATATGATTTTGTCCGAATAGTTACGGAATAGAATAGGCCACCCCTTCCATTCCCGCGAGTGTCGTAAGAGGCGACTAGGAGAGGGCTAGGGATGGGTAGCAGCGTCCCTCTTAAAACATTTCCAAAGCCTAGCTGCGGTTGCCAATCCGTCTGTCAAGTGTGGCCGCTACTGCCATAATCCTTTAGGTGGACTTATATTTAGCAGTGGACAGGCTGTTATGACGATACTTTAATTAATATTTTGACTTTTTAGCCAAAGAAAAGTGAATCTGTTTAACGTGCCCGTTTATGATTTATAAAACACCACTGCGATTCTCTCTAAATTTAATATATAAAGCTTTAAATTATATCTATAAGTCAGTCAGTTCTCAACGACAGAATAACAATTAATTTGCCTGTTCTAAATAGTCCCACATAATTAATAGTACCTAAAACCGAAAGCATGAGGAGATTAATGAAAGGTAGTGAGTAACCTTTGATACTACCTACTACGCACTTGTGGACGTATAGATTAATTCTATCTGTATAATAATTTAGTAATCTATGTAGATATAATAAAGTCATAATTATATTATGTATACATATGGTGTAGCCATGTAGGTCCCGGCGTCGAATAGGCCACTCCCTCCCTTCCTGTAGGTGTCGTAAGAGGCGACTAAGGGAGGGCGAAGGATGGACTGTAGCGTACCACTTAAACAGCCCTAAAGCCTAACTGCGGTTGCCAATCCGCCTGCCAAGCGTGGCAACTACTTATGCTTAATGAGGCTTATGTTCAGCAGTGGACAGTTAAAGGCTAATATGATATCCTTTCAGATAAAAAAATGGATGGGTTCATAAATGACAAAGGGACGCTGCTACCCATCCCTTACCCTCCCTCAGTTGATTCTTACGACACTCACGGGACAGGAAGGGGTGGCCTATTCTATGCCGGGGACCGCACGGCTAGGAATCTGAAAGGATATACTTTCAGATGAATCCCATAGAATTTCCATTGAAATCGGTTCAACACTTTAGGTTTTTAAATATCAGAGTTATTTATTTTTTATATATTATTGTCACATTTGAAGTTGGCGTACTTATATCTGCTTGTACTCATAAGACATATCGTAGAAACAACGCCGCGACGTGTCACCAACAATACGTTTGTGTTTATCATATCACAAAATGTTTTCAGTGAAGTAAGATTAGAATATTCCGACTTCTTCCGTGTTTTTGTAATATCTGTAGATAATTTACAATATCTCATATAGCCTCGTTTCCCTGCGATATATATATATCTATCTATGTACACTTTTATATACATACACTTGAACAAAACTAAATGTTTATACAACTGAGAATGGCAAACAAGCTGACGGCCCACCTGATGGAAAGTGGTAACCGTCACCTATAGATATGAGCAGTACCGTGGAGGTAACAGAGTATAATGTTTCACCCATGTAACCGCATGATACCCCATGCGTTGCCATTCCTGAACTCAGTTTCCTCTGTACCAAGAAATTGACTGCCCCGGGGGAAAGGGATTGTTAGCAATGGAATTTGACAGCCCCATTGCTAACAATATGTTAATAATAGGTCGACCTCCACGTGTTTCCCCTGGAAACCATCGTGAACAATTCTTGTTAAATTCGTCACGATGGGCTAACTGGCCTGCTTTATCCTCAATCATCTTTCACTGAGCGTGTCGATAGCGCAGGCGGGGTCCATTATCACCCATTAAAAAAAATACCCTTCGAATCGAAACACAGCCATGCAAACACAACTGCTTCACGGTCGAAACACGAATGGGACAGAGGTGCCCAAGCAAACGACTTTTCTACAAAGTCTTCCTCTGGAGATGATAACATTTGATTATTGATTTATCATCAATCATAAGTGTAATAAATAGAATTTTATTTGTGGCGAAGTTTGAATGTAAACGATAACATTGTTTTCATTGGAGTAAATTGAACAGTGATACATTTATTCTATTTGTTGGCAACTGTTTCGAACTTTTTCAAGTTTTTACCTTTAATATTTTATTGTTTTATGTTACGTTATCCTTTATAACTGCTGACCTTTGGTCTCTCTATTTACTACAGTACCGTGATCTTATTAATGTTATAATGTGAACTTGTTTATTTAGATGTTGGTACACGAGTACACATATTAACAGAGAGTATACTTGGTCTTGTTCCTAGAATATTAAATATTTATGTTCAGCCATAACATTCAAGTGGGTAAGAAAAAGTGTCGATGACCTTTGTTGTTTCTCGTCGGAATATCTTTTATCTATCACCTAAATATTTATGACATTTTGAAACAAATTGACGCGACGGTCGTTTGAGAAGTATCGTAAAATTTCCAAAATGCCTATCAGTTTTGTGAAAGTATGCCTTATTACCAGAGGGAGTCTTTGTACAAAAGTCGATTGCTTGGGTACCTCTGGCCCATTCGTGTTTCTACCGTAAAGCAGTTGTGTTTGCATGGCTGTGTTTCGGTTCGAAGGATGGGATATGGCGTGAATTTACAGGGTACAGAGGAATAACACCTAAGACCTCAGGAATGGCAACGCATGGGGGGTATCATGGGCGAAACAGTATATTCTGTTATGTCCATGGTACTGCTCACGTCTATAGGCGACGGTTACCACTTTCCATCAGGTGGGCCGTTAGCTTGTTTGCCATTCTAAGTTGCATAAAAAATGCCTATCTATCTATACAACATTTATAAATTACAAGGAATCAAACATTCATTTACATCACCGATAAATTCAAAATCTTACACGAGTTTTATTTTTAAACGAATTAAAAATATTCCATATTCAAATATCAAAATTGTTCTGATAGTAATAGTAGTAAAATCCTGTCCGGTTCCAGCATAGAAAAGGCCACCCCTTCCCTTCTCGTTGATGTCGTAAGAAGCGACTAAAGGAGAGCGAGGGATGGGCAGCAGCGTCCTTGTTAAAACATCTCTAAAGCCTAATTTCGGTTGCCTATCGGCCTGCCAAGCGTGACAACTACTGGCAAAACTCTCTAAGGGGGAGGTTTATGTTCAGCAGTGGACAGTTAAAGCTGATATGAGCGTAACTAAACGTTATAATAATAGTAATTAATAAAGAATTATAGATTTTGGAATTATTATGAATAATTACTCAGCATTTGTGGTAATCACAATTGGAATCAAAACAATGTATAACAAAAAAGGAGTGTCTACGTGATTTGTATAAGTTTCTGCCATAACTATTAATGACAACAAGTAATCATATTGTAAAGAGTGTATTTCTCATAGCATACCTGACGACAAGAGATTTTATAACGAAATAATTTAATTTGTTATTTTATAATTGATGTATATTTCAAAATAATAAAAAATTTATTTAATTAATAATATAAAAATGTAAACTATGGGTATATACCTGAAAATAAAGAGATTTATTATAACTTTTAAATGTCCGAACAGATTTGAATGTATGAAGTACCGTTAGACTCCATACATTGCATAGAGTGACACTCACTGTAAATTATTTGGTTGTAGGTATTTTTTTAATTTACTTTACAAAATGTATTTATTATCGACAGTTTAACCGTAGTAAACTAAGGGAAAGAAATTCTTAGTAATGGGGAGGTAAGTCCCCGTTGCTATAAATATACCGTATCAGGTCGACCTCGACGCGGTTCCCCCTGGAAACTATCGTGACTAATTTATCGTTGAATTCGTCACGATGGGCTAACTGATCTGCCTTTTCTTTTCATCCTCACCTATCACCTGTCAGTGTATACCAATAGCGCAGGCGGGATTACCATGCCATTTTCATCCATAAAAAAAAAACTGTAATAAACTGTAGCACGGTAGGTTTAATCTTTCAATAAGACTCCACTGCGGTACAGTTGAACGTCGCGTTGCCGGAACGATCACGATCGGCGACAACAACTGAATACACGGAATCATTCATATTTAATATTGAGCTATCTATAGAAAATGTCTAGACAGTGTGTAGACGAAGGGAAAGGTATTAAAAGCTTTTTATTATATTGTGTACTGAATGTTGGAGCTTTATTGAAATTGCTAATGTAGGTTAGTTTGCTACGATTCCTATTCTTGCTAAATATATAACATCTAACAGTAGAGGCTAAAACAGTCGAGAAGTTTGCCGGTGTTTTTTTATAGATCGATAACACAGTAACTGTGTTTTACGATGTCAGTCGATACTGTCCACTGCTGAAAATTGGCCTCCCGCTATTGAAGGGGTTTACCAGTAAGTGCCACGCTTGGCAAACGGATTTCCAACCACAATTAGGCTTCGGTGATGTTTTAAAAGAGACTACAAGGAAATACGTTTACTATGACGACAAAAAGTTTTTATTTACAATATTTCTTTGCATTCATTAGGCCCTTAGCTACAAATTGAAGTTCGCCCTCTGCTATATCCGCGGACGTGTAACAAACTTTTTCTTAACAGTTTCTGGTCACATGACTACAAACTGCCCTGTTTTGTCTATGGCATGGCATCTCAATGTAATTTGTAAATCTGCCGGTGCTCGTAAACCTTTGTACTGCAAATACGTGACATGCCTTCCCACCATTACGGCCATTCCCAGTTTGAATGGCAAACATTTCTGAAACCTTGTAGTCAACCACAGGAAGACTATGTCTCCGCTTACTCGTTTGAATTCCCATCAAATGAACTCGTTTCTTTCCGTCTTTTTATTGCAACCGAACACCAGTTTTAAAGAAATCACCATCTCCGAGAGTAAGTTTAGGAGACAGGTCGTGTCATTAACATTTAAGGTGACGAGAGAATAGAATATTATATTTAGCTGTGTCACTCAGTGTGGGACCGATCCGCCTCTGATTTTCATAGGTACACCATTATTTATAGAATGTTCTCCCGAACAGCCAT
This sequence comes from Galleria mellonella, assembly GCF_026898425.1. NCBI lineage: Eukaryota > Metazoa > Arthropoda > Insecta > Lepidoptera > Pyralidae > Galleria > Galleria mellonella. Next base: position 14,256,456 of record NW_026442079.1, on the reverse strand, counting down.
CATTGTTGCTATGTCGTCCATGTTATCTGATGCGAACGTTTCCTATTGTTTACTACTTTTTTTATGTTATTATAGAAAATGACGTATTTTATTGATTCCTTCAAAACTTTTGTTGGTTTCCGATAACGAGGTTAAGGTCTGAACTTTAGTGTGCCATTAATTCTATTGTACGATAAGTGTTCTCTAAGCGGTCGCTATCTGACTACAGTCGACGATATATTTGTTTTGTCACCTCTTCCGCGTGAAATTTCGTCACTTCCATATTTGAAACTGTTGTTAATTATTCTTAAATATTAGTATCGAAAAAGTAAAAAAAATATTAATAATACGTAAAAGCATTTAGCAATTATACGTCTAAAATGTCTTTAGGTTTTTCTCGAAATTAGAGCAATAGGTTAGTTAGTATCTCCATTATAAATATAACATAGGCATATAAATATAAAGTAATAATTTAACTCAAGTTATGATACTGCTTATTGTAGGTACACAGTATACCTATTAGTGAAAACACGTGTTGAAAAAGTACTCTCTAAAACTAATTTGGTACAATTTAGGTTTAAATATAGTAAACAAAGCTATCTGTAAATTATTTTTGATTATTTAATAAACGCATATAAACTTATGAAACCAATATTGGTAAATTAAAATTGTGAAAAAAACACACGATACATTTATATTTTAGGACTTCACAGAACATATCCTAAATTGTCTTACACGTGCTTTGAGTATCAATTTTTTTTTTTTTTACATTCAAAGTCATAGGTCGTTATAATAAATCGATCTTTGTCTTGTTTATTGTTGTTTCGACAGTTTAAATGTGTGATACTTAATTAAAATTAATATTTTAACCCGCTCCATTGACCTATTGCTTTTTTCCAGTCGTAAAATTGTAATCACGCGAAAATAGGTGTGTTGTAAATTTGTCTATATTATAACTATCGTTATATAACATAGATAAGAATAACAGTATTTAATTGGGTCGGTACATTTCCTAGTAGTTAGTTATTGAGTATAATTTATCGATTTTTAGTATTCAATACGCATACACAGAGAGACACAGCGCCGTCACACTCTGGAGCGGTACCGCGTAATGAATACCGTATTTGGTACTACTACATGATAATCATGTTTGTTTACGAAGATACATTAGATTTGTATATATATATAGTTATGTTTGAAAATCTGATAGGTATCTCTGACATAACGGGATGAAATATTATTCTATAGCCTACTAAATAATTTAACTTCATTATATATTTGTTTTTATTTTAATCGCTTTCGACGTCTAACCAGACTCAATACAAAGATAATACAATTGATTGGACATAAAATTATAATAAAAATTAGATAAGCGGCTAAAATGTCCTAAAATAAATGATTTTTGAATTTTGAATTTTGATTCATTTCATAATAAATTAGATATAATAAAAAGGTTACTATTTTCGACATCATATAGGTCATTAACTGTCCACTGCTGGACATAGGCGTCTCCTATAAGGGAGGTTTTGCCAGTAGTTGCTACACTTTGTAGACGGGTTCGTATTCGAAGTTAGACTTTGGTGATGTTTTAAGAGGCTGCTGTTCGTCTTTCGACCATTAAGTTCAGTCAGTCGCCTTTTACGACATTCATGGGAAAGCAAGGGATGGCCCATTCTATCCCGGGACCACATAGACACACTACTTTAAACAACTACATTTACAGACATGTTGTTAATCTCTATATGTGACGGTTACCACTTGCCATCAGACGGACTGTTGACTTAAAGTTCTTTTACCACGTACATAGTGGCTGGTAGTGTTTATAATTTTTATCCAATTACGTTGTTGATGAGCAGTTTTTAATTAGATGTAATTATAAATATAATTAATTGGATTATAATGAATGGTGCCTGTAGTTGTTTATTAATTAGACGATGTCTGTGAATATGTAGATAATTACTATATATATATATATATATATATATATATATATATATATATATATATATATATATATATATATATATATATATATAATATAAAAAGATATATATAATATATATACAGATAGAGTGTCCATTCATACAAATGCTTCGAGAAAAGAGAGAAGTTAAAAATTTAATAATAAATTTAAATTAATAATAAATTTGTTAAAAAAAGTTAGAAAGTTCGGTTCTAAGTGTTTAATGTGTTTGCCATGAACTTCAAGGATGGTAATTGGCAAGTTAAAAAAGTTGACATGCATAAATAGTAGAAAACAAAATGTCCAGTATGAATAAATGATTTTGTTGTTTTTGAAAATATTATGATTGTTGTGTTCGAGCATAATTTCTTATTAATAAATATTTATTGACAAACTGCTGTGCGGTAGAGCCAAGTAACCGTTGCTAGGTTGCGTTTAAAGATTTATTTCTACCGCGTATCCGGGCTCGTACTTATTCACTATGCTTTGTATAATGTACAAATAGATGGCAGCATATTTGTAACCCTGTCTGCATTATCAGTGACTAATTGAAAAAGAATTAACCACTATGGTTTCCAATGGGAACTGCGTGGAGGTCGACCTGGCAGGGTATATTGCTAGCAATGGGACTGGTAGTCCGCATTACTAACAATCCCATCACCCCAATTTTTATTGTTTTAAAATACAGATAAATTAGACGCGGCGGTATGCTCTGTTTGCCTATAAAAAATTGTTACACTTAGTTCTAAGCTCCATAATTGTATATATATTTACATTAATTTGTGGAAACAATTGTTGTCAAACCTAAATAAATAAATAAATTATAAATACTACAAATCAATTCATTCACACTGTAGTGACACGACACTGTTCTATTCAAGTTCAAGAAAATTAACTATATTGAAAGGAATAAATTGCCACGCCAAACTACGATCACAACTTGATATCTCGACGCCAATTAATTGTTCGCTGTTTGTTCGCAGTGTCTTATTTTAGTGAGTCACAGTAAAAAGTAACACGTGCAGTAGTCTAATCCTGGTGTTAAAGTCCAATATTATATCTTAACAGAAAATATTTTTTATTCTAAAACCATAAAGTAACAATGTAATATTTCTATATGGAAACACTGATTAATGTAGCATTGTAACACGGCGATCTGTTTCCGTTCCTGCTTCCTCCATCAACTTTCATATGGGTCACTGTGATTTATCATTCTTGTAAAATAAATAAATTAATTAAAATAATTTCAGCGCATTTTGATTCCAACATGCGTGTGTGGTCCTTCGAGCCGGATACGAACCAGCGACCTATAGATGCCACCTATAATATACTCAGAACTGTATCTCCATATGACTAATTAAAAGTATTGTTGGGTAGAAGGCTTTCCTCATAAAATGATGAAATAACAAAGAGTAAAAATATGAAAAATAGAAGGAATTATTAATACTGGCCAAATGGCTTGGTATAGAGTTTAATTTTATTATAAGGATAATATTATGATTTAAGAAAAATAAAATAAGGAAATACTTTTATTCAAGTAAACTTAAATTTAAATGTTTATTCATAGTAATATTTTTCATTGCCACCCATTCGAAATGCAATTCAAGCCAAGAAACTCAGCTATTGATTTCTTCTATAAGTTTAGTTATATAAATATAATTGAAACATGTTACATTCTACTTTGGCCACGACACTGACAGAGACATAAAGATAGAGATATGTCATCTGAAAGATATTCAGCGCTGGAAGCAATACGGTAGTCCATCTTTTATTATACCAGAGGTAGATTTTGTACAAAACTCATTTGGTTGGGTACCTCTTTGTTCTTCGTTCGTGTTACAAACGTGAAGCTGTGTGATTGCATGACTGTGTTTCGGTTTGAAGGATGGGATATGGTAGTGAATTTACAAGGTACAGAGGAATAACACCTGAGTTCTCAGGAGTGGCAACGCATGGGGAGCATCATAAGCGAAACAGTATACTATGTTATGTCCATGTTACTGCTCATGTCTATAGGCGACGATTACCATTTTCCATCAGATGGACCGTCAGCTTGTTTGCCATTCTAAGTTGCATGAAAATATACTTAAACAATAGCCTCCAGTGTTAAGAGATCAGATTTCTTAATGACGGCCGATGTATCTCTGCCCCTGTGACGTCATCGAATGGAGTCACTCCATAGTAATTCCCGGCGCATGTGTGCACTATCAAGATGAACTACTGGCCGCGTTATCTGCAGCATGGCGGAGTCAGACCTCTTATTCGTGGCTCGGTCTACTATCAAATTGGTCGATGGAGGCCGCCGCTATCATTGTCACTGACCCAATGCTCTCTATAGAACCGATTGGCGAAGTGGTAACGCGCTCACAACATTGACCCCGAAATTATCTTCTTAGGAATATTTTATTTCTAATATTTGCTATTAAAGTGATGGTAAGAGCATATCTGCCATGTCCCGGCATAGAATGGATCACCCCATCTATTCCTGTGGATGTCAAAAGAGGTGACTAATGGAACATCAATGGATGAGTAGCAACGTCACTCTTAAAACATTAACAAAGCCTGCTAAACGTGGCAACTACTGGCAGAACCCCCGAAAAAAGTAACCCAGTAAAGGACAGTTAAAGGCTAATGTAATAAAAGCGCATACCTTAATAAGGTAACATTAAAAGTATCAATCGCATTCAACATTTAAATTATACATCCGTCATACTCGAGAACGGGTGTTTGGTAGGGAAGTCCTACAGTTCAGGAATATGGCAACTGATTATTGTTTATGTCAGTATGAAGTTTCTGATAGTATTTATTGACAATTGTTTTTTGTAAACTCATGTTTTAATCGAATAAAAATGACATCTTATGCCCGTTCTTTTCAGCTAAAATTGCAATCTAAACTGGGTAGTAGATTAGTAAAAAGAATAACTATTTAAGAATGCTTATCAACATCTTCCTACCCTTATCCCAACTATCATTTGGGGTCGGCGTAATATGTTCTCCTCTTCCATTCTTTTCTATTCCCAGTCATTTCCGCATTCACTCCCATTCTGGCCATATCGTCTTTCACACAATCCATCCATGTATTTTTAGGTCTTCCTCTCCTCTTATAGCCATCTACATTCATTCTTAATACTTTTTTTTTAAAAATAGGCTCCTCATTCCTGCGCATCACGTGCCCATACCAGGGTAAACGGTTACTTCTTAACTTTTCTATCACTGGCGCCACTTTCATACTTCCTCTGATGTAATCATTCTTAATTTTGTCCATTTTGTCACTTGTCTCAAGAATGCTTATAATTATATATATTTTACCAGAGGTAGACTTTGTACAAAAGTCGATTGCTTGGGTACCACTGTCCCATTCGTGTTTCAACCGTAAAGCAGCTGTGTTTGCATGGCTGTGTTTTGGTTTGAAGGGTGGGATATGGCGTGAATTTACTGGGTACAGAGGAATAACATCTAAGTCCTCAGGAATGGCAACGCATGGGGAGTATCATGGGCGAAACAGTATACTCTGTTATGTTCATAGTACTGCTCATGTCTATAGGCGACGGTTACCACTTTCCATCAGGTGGACCGCAAGCTTGTTTGCCATTCTAAGTTGAATAAAAAAAAAAAATTTTATTCGTTATTACATATTGTTTTTTTCTATTCACATAAAAAGCTGAAGTTGTATTATCTAGTAATTAAACATTCAAATGCCACTCATATATATAGAACACCTATTAGCTGCAAAATTGATAGGGACACCGGCGCAGAGGACTTTGTTCGTTTTTCTCTGGTAAACTTCCTAAACTCTACCAAGGTGTACTTCGATTTTTTAATCTGAAATGACCCAACAAAAAATGTAGATATGTAAAAGTAAATAATACTTTAATGCCTTAAAAATACAGAACAATATCCTTCGACAGTAATAAATTTCTGTTGATAATATCGACTCCGGGTCAGCGCAGATTATCGGAGTGATGACTCTGTGACGTAGGAACCAGTCTTACTCAGAACTATTGAGTACGATATAAATTTATATTTCCACTTTTTCTTGTAATTATTAATGCGACTTTGTACAAAATTCGATTGCTTGGGTACCTCTGTCCCATTCGTGTTTCAACCGTAAGGCAGTTGTGTTTGCATAGCTGTGTTTCGTTTTGAAGGGTGGGATATGGCGTGAATTTACTGGGTACGGAGGAATAACACCTGAGTTCTCAGGAATGACAACGCATGGGGGGTATCATGGGCGAAACGGTATACTCTGTTATGTTCATGGTACTGCTCATATCTATAGGCGACGGTTACCATTTTCCATCAGGTGGGCCATCAGCTTGTTTGTCATTCTAAGTTGTATAAAAAAAAAATCTCACAATTTATCAAATTTCGTCAATAAAAGTAAGAATAGTCATATTATTGTTTCTGTTAATGAAATTAAATTAGTAATAATGTACAAAACTCGGCTCAACACAACAAAACGGTTATTCGAGTTTTCGAGTGCTTCTCCTAAAAGTACTAATATTTCTTTATGTATAAATTTTTATAACATTTTTCAAATGCAAAAAGTGGATGGTATTAATTCAACAAGCACTCTGATTGAAACCGAAGCAAATAATCATTGATATCCGTCGCAGTAGAGCACACCTGCTAAATTTACCAATGGAGCTTGTGATTGCTTCGTAATGTGCCGTATCGAATTGTCAGCAAACCAGCAGAAGCAAATAAATATAGGTAGTGATGCTTATGATGACTATACGGTCGTTCCAAATTCAAACTTATCGTACAACCGCCGGTGTGCGTATGGGGTGGTATGGATGCGTTGAACGATTGGTTTGCGAGTTCGCTCATGCGGTTCGATATCGCTTATAGTGATGTATCGAGTTAGCTTTTCTGGTATTCAAGTATTTTGGTACTTTATAGAAGAAAAATTTAACCCCAACTCAAGTCAGAGAAGTCGTAGTAGTAATCGAATACTCGTCAGGGTATTTGAGCACTTTATCAAATTCGAGTATCTTTTCTGTTAGTGTATGAAGCTTACTTTTACAAAAAAAAAAAAATTTCAGTCATTTAATATTTTTCCCTTTAATAATTAAGGATAAAATTAATAAAACGATAAAATTACGATAGGCGCACACCTAGTACGCGAGTACTGTAAGTTCGAGTTGGTAACTCGAATTCTGTATTCGAATTTTGTATACTCGAATATCTAGTATATATTTAGATATCGTGCATTTACGTATACTAGACTATCTGAATACCTACAAGGTAGGTATTCGAGTCGGTATTTAAGTTAGATTGACTCGGCACGTCACTAAACGCTTACCGAATCGTAAATCGGCTTTCATTTAAAAGAGTTCAAATGGGTAGGCGAACTCGTAGAAACAGTTCCTCCAAACGTCAATACGCGCACTGACAGTTACGTCAGACAATTGATTGGAATAGAAGATACGTACATACATACATACATATCTGTCACGCCTGTCTCCCATTAGGGTAGGCAGAAACAATAGAAGAATAGAAGAACGATATCGTTTTATTATTTTTGGAGCTATTAGGACTTTTGGTATTATTAGAAACTGCAAGGGTAATATTTTGGTCTAAATTTTTGTTTAGACTAGTTAATAGTGCATACAGATTGCTAAAACATATCCTGGCGAGTGGACAGCTGACATAAGGGAACTTTTTGGAAAAGGAAAATTATTTGGGCTGTAGTTCCTAAATTCAATTATAACCACGTGTCATATTTGTTCAACATGATTATGAATATTCGACTGTTAAAGCGTCATGTAAGGCAGGTATTAAATTCATAGTTTGCCCTAGTTTGTGCATTTTGGACGTAAATGTAAGCCAGGATTATAACTTTTGTTCGAAAACTATTCTAATGTCATTGACCACAGGTGGTCTTTACAGCGTCAATGAATGTAAGTATTGAGGACATACAAAATTTACGGAACGCCTTAAAAAGTATCTGAATTCCAATTACTGTAAATATTTTGGTAGGAATCCGATTATTGCTAGCAGCTCATGGTAATAAAACATTATTAATGGATTTTTTTTATTTTAATATCGGCTTACATTTGATTAGCATTTAAAGAAAATCCTGTATTTTGTATGGTAGTAGTTCGTGCGGTCCCGGCATAGAATGGATAGTTAACAAGGTGACGTCTGCGACTCAAATAAGTCATCAGTTTTAAATCATTTTAGGGTTAGTTTTTAAAAATCGAAGTCAATATGACGAATAATTGCTACCTAGGTCCCCTTCTTTTCCTGTGGAGGTTAAAGATGGGCAACTCTTTAAACGTAACTTTTTTTTATACAACTTAGAATGGCAAACAACCTGACAGCCCACCTGATGGAAAGTGGTAACCGTCGCCTATAGACATGAGCAGTATCATGGACATAACAGAGTGTACTGTTTCACCCATGATACCTCCCATGCGTTACCATTTCTGAGGACTCAGATGTTATTCCTTTGTACCCAGTAAATTCACGCCTAATTGCGATACCAACCCACATGCCAAATGTAGTAACAACTAGCAAAACCCTTCATTAGGGGGAGGTCTATGTTCAGCAATGGACAGTTAACGGCGGACATTTTGATTACAGTTCTCATTAATTGTGTTATTTTTTTTTTAGAAATAATGCTTTAATACTTATTAGTTTTATTCCTATTAACGTTAATTCCTTGTTCAATATTAATGCCTATTGGCTTCGACTTAAAATCGGCGCCGTTTTTGATTAAGTGGCGAGGGCAATTTGGACAATATGAATCTAGTTAAATTTTCAATTTTATTCAATTGCTAAAAATGTATAAAGACATTTCGATTCAATAAATTTGTTCTCATTTTCTTATTAATATTAAAATTAGTACATCTGTGTGTTTATTAAATTTTCAAGGGTATTAAAGGAAATGTGACCGTCACGCTACGTTTTTCTAATCTGTGGGTGAACATCAGATTCGTGACGTCATCACCCCACGGAGACGAAATGGCGGGAACCTAATGGTGAATACGATAAAACCTCAGTGGGTATGAATTATTTATACATTCACAAAATATATTTTACGACCACCTCGATAACAATAGGGCTTAAAGCAGCGAATTATTATGCCCTGGGGAGGAAAAATATAGGGAATATATTGTTTATTTTTTATTTATTTTATTTATTAAATATTTATAGGATTTTTGTTGGCTTAAATTTAAAATTTCAAAGCAATTCTATTTTAATTTTAAAACAATTGTATGCACGTTTGTCCCACTCGTGTTTCTGCCTTCGAACAACTTTGCTTGCATGCCTGTGTTTATGTTTGAAGAGTGGAATATGATGTTAAAATTTAATTATTATAAATGGCAAAACGTGAGGACTTTATTTAATTAACTCTTTATTGCACCATAAATAAAAATTAACAATGACAAGAGAACAATTCAAGTGAATTACAGTAACATAAATACAGAGTGAAATATACACATAAAGGTACAAAAGGCGGTCTTATCGCTAGGGCAGTCTCTTACAGACAACCTTCCGTTAAAGGAGAACAGACAGAAGTGGGCAGGTGGCGTAAGAGTGAATTAATAATTTTTCGTGCATAAAATACAGTTATATATAATTAATTACATGATAACATGTAGTAGAAAGTAATCACAATTTGTCAAAAGAGTCTCATGTTTAAATGCGACAGTTATCACATTCTGTCAGATGGGTCGTCAGCGTACTCGCCATTCCAAGTTTAAGTTTTAAAATTAAAAAATGATACCCACTTATTTTTACCAATCAGATATTATTAAAGGCTATGTTAGCAACAAAAAAAGATATGTAAGTACGTAACGGCTAGTCGTTGTCCACGTACCGGAGGGTTCCACTGGCATCGATTCAACTCTTGTTAGAAACCACAATAAATCTAATAGCGTTTGAGATTCGCTGCGCGCCGTGTCGAGGTGTCTCTCGGTGCAGTACACACTGCTTTAATTACTATATCAATCATTACACTGAAACAATTAGCCGCTGTGAAATATTTGAGGCACATAATGGAGTTGCAATTTTAATTGTCAATTCAAAAATGGTAGTTCGTAGTAGTAAGATGTATTACTGATCCATTGGGAAGAAATTGTTAGTAATGCGGACTGTCAGTCCCATTGCTAGCAATATACCCTACGTCGACCTCCACGTAGTCTCCCTGGAAACTATCGTGCTGAATTCTAGGTTTATTCATCACGGTGGGCTAACTGACTTGCCTATCATCTCTCACTGGTGCTCCACCATGGTCAATACACTATGCCTATAACCATATAACTGTTGGTACGTATTGTTATAAATTTATCCAGAACTTTTACTTCTCAAGATAATAAGTTAAAGAGAAAAATTTGAAGCAACTTTCATCGCTGACTGTACAAGATAAATGGTATTAGGTATACGTACGTAGTAACGAACTGTTCCCTGAACTTGCCGAGCTCGAGTACCTATTTGACCAAACTTACTCGGTGTCAAAACGTCTCTTTAGACAAAGTAACAAAATGGAGATTAAAAGTTTGGACCGCAAGTTTGTAAGCGCCCATAAACTTGCACAAGAGTGCACTATATCATAGGACGTCATAGTTACAATATTTGGAAGGATGTTTTGGATCTAACTTTCCTAGAAGCGTAGCTAACGTTATGCCCGCGACTTCAACCGCATGACTGCTTCATTGACCGAAGTGTATTGTTCTTCGCTATGCTAAATAGATGTTTCCAAACCGCCTGCCAAGCGAGGCAACTACTGGCAACCCCCTACCCCTTCTTGATAAGGGTGGTCTATGTTCAGGGGACAGTTAACGATTAATGTAATAATGATGATGACGATCCTAAATATCGATATCGATCGTAAATATTGTGACGATTGGTTGAGCTTCTAAAGAGCTAAGATGTAAAAAAAACATGGTATGTATGTAAGAATGAAAGGATTATGAGCTTAACTTTAAAATTTCCCATTAAACTATTTGATTAAACTTCACTGTGTTGCCAAATTATCCAGTAATTTCGGGTAATTTAATATTATTAGATTTAAAGCTGTCTGCCAACGTGGGCTGGACAGTAGAATTTTGTTTTGCATATATTGTGCATTTTATATCGCGAGCTAAAAGAAATAATGCATTCCACAAGATTCTATTTGTACGCCTCGATCGATCTGCGTAACTCTGCTAAGTGTGTTTTGAATTTACGTACGTATGTTAAGAGGGAACGTGAGGACCGTTATTCCCATATAGACGTATTCTCCCGTTTTCTCCCTGGATAATACGTTAGAGTGAAACTTTTTTTCACCATACAATTTGTATCTATCTCTGCCATGTCCCTATGTCTTTTTTTTTTTTTAATATTTAATCAAAACAATTTTAAGTATAGTATAATAAGCTACCTCGTTACACGTTAAATTTCTCCTAACTACAAATATTTGAACCAATGAATGTCATCTTTTAATTTTTGCTTTACTGTAATACGACATAATATCGTACAATATAATATAATTTTACCGTTACGATATAATAATGTGTGCAATTGTATAGAACTATTTTTGCAATACTATGTCTAAAATTACATGGTCGTTAAAAGCCCGTGCATGATTGACCAACACCATGCACATTTATCATTCAAGTAATCGTTTAGTGTGTAATTTGGCTTTCTTCAATAAGTGTTTTTTAATAACAGTTTTAAACTCATTAAAATGTCTGTGCCAGTTCACGATATCGTTGCGGAAAATTAAAAGTGTCGTTATACAACTTAAATTATATCGTGACGATACAATTGTACGATATAGTGCAGTGTTACAATGAATTATATAGTTCATTAATAATAAATTCAAATTCAAATCATTTTTATGCTAATAGACCCCGAACATTACTATTTGGCAGACCTCTGGCCGTGTTTGTTTACAATAACAAAACTATATGTTCTGATCAGTACATGTGTTGTGTGTGTTACTGCAGGCGTAACATTATTATTATCCATTTAATTATGCACACTTGTATAAACTGAGTCAGGTGCGGGGCCGCCTTGAATTAATTTCTTTTTAAATTACTATAGCATTTTGGAATGAGCTCATCCTCACAGAAATAATCATGCTCACGACAGTAATACTAAGCGGTGTGTTTAGCAATCGTTGACGACGAAGATGACGAAGAGAATAATTTTTCTTTTTTTTTTTCTAGTATTTTTCATTTTTAATTTGTTTCTGCTAAATGTTGTATTGCGATTTTTAAATTAAACAATAAACAGTGTAAACAATAGATCTAATTTCTAGTAAAGATATATTGAATTTTGTGCGCCGCCTAAAACATGATTTCCGTACATTTCCGAATTTAACAGCTTCCCCTGGATTAAATATTTATAGATGACGTTCAACGTCACAGGACAATTAGTCGGGAGTTTGAATTGACAGTTTTGCAGTATTTTACACTGATTGATTCAGGCTTAATTTATTTTCAAGCGATTGAAGTGACGGCCCCTGTTAGTAGTCCAAATATAAATACGAAAATTATACGAAAGTATAAATATTAAATACGAATAATTCCGTTCACTCACTTGTACTGAACGTAATTTAATTCCCAATTCTTAGACAATTTTGTGGATTAAATAGTGTGGAAAATTTGTCAATAACCATGTTGGGTACCGTAGTACCCTTTCTAATATTATAAACATGAATATTATTATCTCTTGGCACCTTAATTATTCGATCAAACGCGATGAAAATTGATTTTGCACGTAGTATTTCAAACGAAAAAGGATGTGGACTAATTTTTATCTCTGTCACGTAGACAATGTCGCGGGTAAAAATTTCTGTTATATACATTAATTCGGTACGTTAAGAATTCGTTTAAAAATCGAGTGAAATTCTTGAAAAACAGCCGTCGTGCGGTGCTAATGGACGTGCCTCTACACGTTACTCCATTAGGAATCTATAAATACGTATTTCTCTCTCATTTTGTACTTTCCGATATTCCCTTTCAACCGCGCTTTGAGACCCCAATTGAGCAGTAATTTGGAATAGGCATGATTATTTATGTTATGGTCAAACGAAAAACATTTTGTCCATACTTAATTTCCCTTTACACGTTATCCGTGGAGAGACAATCCTCGGTGTATAGTTTAGTCCATTTTTTTATAACACAGAAGGCAAACGAACGTGCGTCTCATTTTATAGCAAATAATCACCGTCGCCCATGATCACTTGCAACACCAGAGACATTGCAGGTGTGCTGGCGGGCTTTTAAAAAGGAATATGCTTTTTACTTGAAGGTTATGAGGATAAAAAAACCTTTATTTCCAATACTCCGCATTGCTGGCAGTATCCTATCAAATAGACGACCACGCGGTTCCCACTGTAAACTATCATAATTAACCCTTCTTTGCATAATGGTGGAAATTTCCATCATAACATTGAATGCCCAAAATTACATAAAAGACCAAGTGTACTTTAAGTTGATCGTGTCTTGATACCGTTTTAATGTCCATTAAAAAAAAATAATAGCTGTCAAATGTATCTTGAAACTAAAGTACTGAACAGATTTTGATTAAATTAATTTAAATTAATTCTTTAAGACTACTCTATAAGTACATCCATTCAGATAAAAAAAAAATCTAAATCGGTTTAGAACTCGACGGAGTATAACGCAACAAATATAAAAAAAAAAAAAATGCAACCGAATCGAGAACCTTCTTCTTCTTGAAGTTGCTTAAAAAGTAGACCAGTATTGTACAAGAACATGGCTTAAACAAACGCAGTTTTTGTTGGTGGATCAAAAATAAATCATCTCGTCTCACTAAAGTTACTAAGTACTTACATAGTGTTACTCGATTTTAGCTAATGGGAACTAGACAGGTTAGACTACAAAATCTTTTGTATACACAAAGGATTACAGTACATCCATGTTGATAACATCATCCTAGTATCTAGACGAGACGTTGCAAACTATATCTACTATATTTGCAAATAGATACCTACCTACGTTTACGCTGTCGCATGCTTATGTAACAACGAGACAGCATGTCTAGCGTCTATCTCATCCTATCTTATAAGTGCTAATGACATGAAAACGTACTAAGAAATTGTGTTTTTATAACTTATCATTGATTTTTTTTTTTTAATTAGAACAAGGCATATTTAAATCTTACTAAAGTCTTTGTAGCTTCCAGTATGAATATATTTATCAAATCCGATTTATATTTTAAAAATAGTTACCGTAGGAAATCCTTTAATTTCATATTAATTTACTGTGTTTGTTTATATACGAGAACTGAGAGATTATCTATCATATGACTTAAAAAAGTTGGACAGTTGACAAAACAAATAAAAATCTCTAAGCATATTTGTCAGAAATTTTATGTACCAAATCAAAAATACCATTTATTACCTGATGAGGTGAATGCAGAAAGTAAATTGTGTATATTTATGACGGCTTATGATCTTACTGCAAAATTTTATGACCTTATCTTTGAAAATATTCTGGAGAAATTTTTTTATCAATATAAAGTTCAGCCCATCGTGACTATTTTAATAGAAATAAACCACGATAGTTCCATGTCATTCTGGGATAGAATAGGCCCCCCCTTCCTTTCCCGAGGGTGACGTAAGAGGCGACTAAGGGAAGGCAAGGGATGGGTAGCAGCGTCCCTCTTAAAATATCATTAAAGCCTTACTGCAGCTACCAATCCGTCTGCCAAGCGTGGCAACTACTCGCAAAACTCCACAAAGAGGAGACTTATGTTTAGTAATGGACAGTTAAAGGCAGATATGATGATGTACAAAGATAGTTTCCAGAAGGAACCGCACGGAGGTCGAACTTATAGACTATAATGCCAGCAATGAGACTTTCAGATCCCATTACTAACAATCCCTTTCCCCTTATCCAAGAACATTACAATGATAAGTTAAAAACTTTAAGAAACACTTTTTGAATTATTCACATATTGGAATTGACCAAAACTGCTATTCAGTCCTTCATCGCCCGTATTTTTATGAACAGTAGCGTCAACTTAGAGTGTCAATTACACAATGATTACTACATAGCCGTCTCTCCAGCTAGTGTCAATTGTAAAGCCAACGCGTCAATTAGCATATGGTTGGCAGCTCATCTTGCCTCCATTGGAGAGTACATTGCATAGAAAGAATCTATTCTTAATGCATATCTTTCCACCAGTATACTAGATGTAGCGATGATAGATTCACGAACTCTTCTTAACCGAGTCTTCTTGTTTATACCTAAATAAGAAAATCAGAAATGTAGAATGGATATTTTTAATATTTAATAACAAATTTTGCCCCGACACTTAAAAACACAACTGCATTGTCAAAAAACACAACAATAGGGTCTAACCTACGAACAAGGAATTACATAGAAGGAGTGATAAAATTGTCTATTCATAGCAGGCTAGTGTATTGAAAATGTTATACGGCCGTATAACCTTACCATATTCAGATACAACCTGCTTGTATACTTTCTACATAAACTGTATCGAATATATAATCTAGTAATGTAAAATTTGTCATTCACAAATAATTGACATATCAAATATTTTCTATACACTGGCCTGCTATGAATTGAGAAAAATAGCAACTGATGGTGTATCTTTCGTCCTCTTTTTACTAATTATTTTTGCATAAGAAGAAAGGAGGCAACCATATGATTTACAGTTTTTATTTTATCACTCTTTCTATGTAATTCCTTGTTCTTAGACTCCAACTGATCTATTGTTAGCAATGTACTCTATTAGATCGAACCCCTTGGAAACTATCGTGGTTAATTATTGTTGAATTCGACATGATGGGCCAACTGACCTACTTCATCCTCACTTATCATCCCTCGCTGTGCCTCGCCAGTGTTTTCTTATAGCGCGGACGGGGTCACTATTTCATTTTCACCTATTACGAAAATACTATCGTGATATTAAGAAGTGACAGGGCAATAAAGAAATTCACTGTACACATGAATCTTGAAAACATTATACTTCTTTTTGGCAGTCGTGTGAAATACAGGCAAATTATATTTTCCCTCTTTTTGAAGTCACTTAAGAAGTAAACGTGATAAAATTATAATGATGTTGTTAAATTTAATAACTGCGTGAGTTGCATGCTGTGTAAATTATCTTGATATAACTGCCACAGAATAACAACATAGCTACAATCGCTGAACAAATTTCTCATTACTCTGACAGTAGGTCAAAAACGATTGCAATAGTTTTATAATTATTGATTTACATTTTATAGCCTATATGGTCGCGTAAAATGCGATTTCAAAGATGTTTTCTTCAGCGAACACTCAGGTTATGGAATGAGATCCCAGCCGAGGCTTTCCCAAGAGATTACAGCATGGGGTTCTTCAAAAGGGGGGTAAAGAGGTTTCTTCAGGGTCGCCAATGCGCGCGTAATACCCCAGGTATTGCAGGCGTTCATAAGTTACTGTAACCGCTTACCATCAGGTGGGCCGTATGCTTGTTTGCCACCTCAGTAGTATAAAAAAATATTATATATATATATTTATATATAGATCTTATTCCATTCAATTACGTTTACTCGTTTAAGCGTTATTGGGTAGCGTGCTCGTACAGGCTTACCTCAAAATATGTAAACACCATTACAAATTCACGTTCGGAATTAATTCATTTAAACTTCTAACTGTGTTCCCAATATTGAATACACTTTGAAAATGTGTTCGAACGTCACACGTTTAATATTAACTACGATATAATTATAATAATTGACGTGAAGTTCCCAATACTTATTCCTGCCGTATCAATTGGACGTTTGATTTGGTATTTGGCTGGACTCCCTCTTATTAGTCATATGTAA
The DNA here is from genome assembly GCF_026898425.1 of Galleria mellonella. Classification (NCBI taxonomy): domain Eukaryota; kingdom Metazoa; phylum Arthropoda; class Insecta; order Lepidoptera; family Pyralidae; genus Galleria; species Galleria mellonella. The sequence continues at coordinate 14,239,717 of NW_026442079.1, read as the reverse complement.
CTCTAATTACAGTTACTTGTACACACGCTGCCCACTAACACGCCAAAAATTTGACCTAATTTACTTGGGGTAAAATATCAAAATCGCTGGATCAGCAAGCTGAAATAACAATGGGGCCGATGTCGCGAACAATCGATAACCGACGGGGAACAAACGTTCTAGAATGGTGTCTCCGTACCAGCAAACGAAGTGTGGAAAGTTTACCCATTAGGTGGAGCGACGTATTCAAATTTAAATCATCTCTATTCAAACAGACATCTTTACAAACTGTTTTAAATTGTAATTTTTGTTGTATGTTACCACCGCTGGGTTCGGAATACTGTTATCTGTTGAGAAGAATTCTCTAAAAATTCAACATTTATTCTCTTTTAAATAAATCAATAATATTAACAGAGCATTATTTGTAATAATATTAATTAGATATAGTACATTAAAATAATTAATGTACTATGTCTAAAATAATATGGCCATTTCAAAGTCCGTGCATGATCGACTAACACTATGCACGTCTGTTATTCACGTAGTCGTTTAGTGTGTAAATGGGTTTTGTACAATAAGTATTTTATAATTCGACCTCCACGTGGTTCCCCCTGGAAACCATCGTGAACAATTCTTGTTGAATTCGTCACGATGAGCTAACTGACCTACTTCATCCTCACCTATCATCCTTCACCGCCGGTGTATACCGATAGCGCGGATGGGGTTACCATTCCATTATCATCCATTAAAAAAAAAGTATTTTATAATCTAGATCCAACATATCCTTTCGTTATTTTCTTATAACATGTAATTCCCATAAAAGTGAGCCAAAATATGTATGTATATATAATACAAAAGGCGGTGTTATCGCTAAAGCAATCTCTTCCAGTCAACCTTTGAGTAGAGGAGTAAAGAAAAAGGCTGTAGCTATTTGGCTTCTTACTTAGTCATTTATAAACTGATTCGGAACATTTTCTCTCAAAGAATATACTTTTATATTGATCCTGTTGACATTTTATGAAAATATAATCATTTTTAAATCTTTTATTTTTTTGCCATAATTCAAGTTGATATTTTTAAGGAACATCCACTTCTAAAGGTGATAGTAAAAGAGAAACGCTCAAATTATATATATATATATATATATATATATATATATATAAACGCATAACCACTCTTTGGAATCAACTTCCAGCAGCTTATTTCCGAAACAATACGACAACATAACCTTCAAGAAAAGAGCATATTCTTTTTTAAAAGGCCGGCAGCACACCTGCAATGCCGTTAGTGTTGTGGGTGATCATGGGCGGCGGTAGTCACTTACCATCAGGTGAGCTACATGCTCGTTTGCCCCCTGTGTTGTAAACATATATATATATATATACACCGAGCGTATTTAATTATTACAATTGAACTCAGCAAATGGGGAGCCTATGCCGCGACGGCCGGTCCTTGTGTTAATTAGATTTGTTTCAGCAAATTCAGCAGAAAGGTTTCATTAATCGGAAATTTCAAGTTGTCATAAACGACCTTATTTTGTGGGTCAGGGCTCAAGCTATATTCGGCTTTAACGCTCTTCTTTTACGGTCCAACGTATACAAACAACTATTTACGTTATTATGATAATTCTGTCGAGTCTGTTTGTCTTTTATATTATCTACTAATGTCTCTTTTTACATAATTACCAAAAACTGGAGTGTTTTGTATTTATAATAATGTTTGTGGGTGTATTTATTTAGCAATTTTTAGCCATCAGATCAGGTACTGCACGAATTTTAAACCAACTACGATTTTCTTTATACAAAAGTCGATTGCTTGGGTACCTCTGTCCTATTCGTGTTTCAACCGCTTCATGTGTTTGCATGGCTGTGTTTCGGTTTGAAGGGTGGGATATGGCGTGAATTTACTGGGTACAGAGGAACACCTGAGTCCTCAGGAATGGCAACGCATGGGGGGTATCATGGGCGAAACAGTATACACTGTTATGCCCGTGGTACTGCTCATGTCTATAGGCGACGGTTACCACTTTCCATCAGGTGGGTCATCAGCTTGTTTGCCATTCTAAGTTGCATAAAAAAAAATTAAGACTGTATGTTTGTGTGAATATTATCGGTGTTAATTTCAGACTGATTTTGATTATTATTTTTATGCCAGTCTCTTAGTAATTTTTATTGGATTAAAACTGCATTTGTTTGAAAATTGTCTTTGGAACAAAACAATTAAATTACACTAAATTATTAATTGGCTAAATCTATTTTACTCACGTTATTGTATTCAGATTTGTCAACTAGTTGATATTTTAAATACAAGTATAATTTAATATCAGAACATCTCACTAACAAATGAAAAGAATATATATACATAAATGAATCGTTTTAAAAGTTACATATGTTTTATTATTTTTATTTTACCCAAACAATATCTATAAATATGATAGTTTAAATAAATCTGTTTTATTTTGTCAGTTCTGTATAACACTATAAAGGCCCGTTATTGGTCGCCTCGATAATTGATAGTTTAAAATGCGAGATCAAAGAATTATCGACTACTAAACATCTTTGTACAAATCGTGCGAGCTCCGCCTGAAAAGTACTAAGTGAAAACCAAATAAAAATGTAGTTCACACAAGTGTAACAGTTATACTAATCAAATCAAATATTTGATGCGTAGACAAAATATATATGACCTGTCAAATATTATTTAACAGAAAACCTTAGAATTCCGAATACAAAAATTACAATTAAAACTGGCTTGAGTTTAAATGAATTATTATTCTAGAATAAAGCAGGCGTCTAAGAACAAGGAATTACATAAAAGGAATGATAAAATAAAAACTGTAAATTATATGGTCGCCTCCTTTCTTCTTATGCAAATATAATAAGTAAAAAGAGGACGAAAGATACAACATCAGTTGCTATTTTTCTCAATTCATAGCAGGCTAGTGTATAGAAAATATTTGATATGCCAATTATTTGTCAGTGATAAATCTTACGTTACTAAATTAAATATTCATCACAGTTTATGTAGAAAGTATGCAAGCAGGTTGTATCTGCATTTGGTAGGGTTATACGCCCGTATAACTACTACACACTAGCCCGCTATGAATTGACAATTTTATCGCTCCTTCTATGTAATTCCTTGTTCTTAGACAGAAGTCGAAATTTGAAATTAAATATTCATGTCTAGAGATGACTAGATATTTGTGAAAATTGTAAAGACGATTTCGGTTCGTTTACCAATAAATAATACTGGCCTATAAGTTTATTAATTTCTAATAAGGGTATTAGACTATATTATCAACTAATTATGTAAAAGTATGTTTAGTTAACCATTTATCAAACAAATAAAAGATTTTTATTTTTTATAATCAAATATATAAAATACAATTATTCGTGTAAAGAAATAAACGTAAGTACTGAGCTCTGATTACCATATATAAATAGAGTGTCTCCGTAGAAATGCTTCGAGAAAAACGGGTCAACTTTTTCATACAGTTTTGCATGAGTGATTCCTTTATAACTTCTATATTTATTTTGTCTTATAAATTTTGCACCTTTTTAATGCGCAAAAACTCATTTTATTTATTAAATAATTAAATATTTATACGTCAAGATACATTGTGTGCGTAAGTATATGGTAGTACATTTATAAAAAAAGAGTCAGCTGATTTGACAATTAGTTGATAAAAAGTTGACCGGTTTTTATGCTCTATCTATATGATCTAAAGTACTAAGTAATATTGGACAATTATTCTAGCCTTACATAGTTTAAACTTAATCTAAATTACATAAGAAATTAGTGCTCGATTTAGTTGATCGCGCGTTATTTCCAACGTTCCTTTTTGTCTATATATCTATGTATATTTATGCCATTTCTTTTATATCTACCAAAGACATACGCGTTTACAGTATCCTTTTTACATAATATAATAAGATTTGTTAAGTATTAAACAATTATTATTTAAAACAACTAAATTACAATCAAATAATTGGGTTCCATTTTTTATTTACTCTATTACAAATACTACAATGAGGGTTATAGTAAAACAAGAATATCAATTACTTTTGTCTTTAAATAGCCAATCGAACTTAATCCAGAATAGACACCCACAGATAGGGATTTCGGTACTTTACTCACTGGTTTACTACACGATAAGTATCTGTTATCCTTAAGGATTTTTGATAAGGATCGATTTGTCAATGATTTGGAATGTGAGACGACTTGTTTTGAATTTTGTACACAGGAGTCCCTTCTCTATGCTGTTCTATTCTAATTTATGTGATTTATTAATATCCTTGCGGCTAGAGCGACGGGCTGAGCGCGCGTCGCGTGTCTTCCTTTGCATGCCGCGTCTGCGCTAGGGTTGACATTTTGCGTCTCAATGTGTAGTGTACCATAATTTATAATAGAATAGAATTCAAATTTATTTGAAAATATTTTAAAATACTTAATTCTACATTCAAAAACGGTTACACCACAGAAGGAATATTATCAGTTGGTAAATTAATTAACCTCTTTTTAAACATCATTTACGCTTTGCGTTGATACCGTCTGTCGAAGATACACGGCTTATGTTATACAGAAATACACAATTTTTGTCGAGTTAAATATATTTGAAAATATTTTAATAGTTTTTCAAATGTCGAATATCAATAATGATAGAATTAAGTACACTATTTTTAATACGTTGACGCATTTATGGTCGTGTGTGTCCTGGGTGGTCGTTTTGCGTGGGTGTCGTAAAAGACGGCTTAGGGAGAAGCGAATAAAACATCTCCAAAGTCTGACTGCGGTTGCCAATCCGCCTGCTAAGCATGGTAACTACTGGCAAACCCCCCCAAGGAGGAGGCTTATGTTCGGCAGTGGACAGTTAAGGGCTGATATGAACACTACTATGGACATACAACAGAGTATACTAATTCACCCATGATACCTCCCATGCGTTGCCATTCCTGAGGACTCGGGTGTTATTTATCTGTTCTCTGTAAATTCACTGCCATATCCCACCCTTCAAACCGAAAACACAAGCATGCAAACACAACTGCTTCACGGTAGAAACACGGATGGGATAGAGGTGCCAAAGCAAACGACTTTTGTACAGTCTCCCTCTGGTAAATCTTTTTCTTGATAAAAAAATCTACGGATCAATTAACTTACTCTGTGTATAACCAAATTGCATCATATACCAGAAGGTTACGAGTTGTTTTCCTTTCTCGTTGTACCTATCGTTTTATACTAACAAATGCCTATATATTTGTGTTGATATTATATTTATTTACAATTCGTAAGTACAAATGTTATTGTTGCTAAGATACGTTTTATAGATATCCGAGTATTCACAGATATAATAATAAATAATCTTTATTTACTACACACAAGGTATATTTTACATTGTATGACTATTTAGAATTTTAACTTAAAATTATTATCCTTGTGGGAGAGTCTGGAGTCTGAACTAGGTCGAAATCTGTACTACAGATCTGCAGGCTCTCTCCGGAGTTTTACAATATATTCCTGAACATCTATATTATTATATCAATACAAGTATTGTGAGGTAAGTATTCTTGGTATTTCTTATATTTTAAAGATGAATGTATGAAGAATGTGTTTTGAGTGTAATGTTTGTGTGTGTGTGTGTGTGTGTGTGTGTGTGTTTTTAATTAAATTTATTTTTATTAAATTAAAAAATATATCAATTATATATAATTTATTCTAATATAGGCCCATCGGAATTGACATCCCTAAGTCACAATTTGGCATCGTTGCTACGTGGAAGATGCTCTTTGTCATTCTTCTATTTTTATCGTCCGCTAATGTAGGTATTTTTGTAAGGTTGTCAATGATGAAGTTTCCGCTAATATACTCCGGTTGCCATTGGACTCAAATAAATGTACACAAAAAAACATGCATTATTATTTTTGCCAGTTAAAAAAATGTTTCAAATCGGATTCAGAATACCGATCTCGTAATGATTCGTTTGGTAGGCAAAATAATTTGAATAAATTTGGCATTATTCATCTGTTATAGCTTAATTAGGGGACAGGGATGTCTCTTGCATTGTAAAGTATATAGAATTGAAAATGTAAAAGAGAGAAAATATAATAATTTTCATGTTAGAGTGAGATAAACAAATAGGACTCTCACCTGTACAATATAAGCTCGAAGCTGATTTGACAGCAGTATGATTAAAATACCTTCTAGTTATTTCTACATTTTGAAATTAAATTAGTTTAAATGAATACAGTCAGATAGAATGAAGTGTACTTGTGTAAAAAGTAAATTAGAAAAAAAAAACCCAAAAAATCGCATATTATTCACGTAACTACTCTTTATATATTTATTTAATTTAAATGCAATATTACAGAACAATCGAAATAAAGTACTAAATATCTAGGAATAACAAGAAAATTATAAAAATTACATGAATTTTGCTTTATTTGTAAGTTCAATTCCATAATATAGTAAATGTCGATCTGCCATGTGTGACATACACACATTTACAAAACACCCACACTTGTATAACCATTTTCTTGTCTCGTTTTTGTGATTGCATTACTAGTCTATCAACGTATACGTAGTGCATTATACTAAGGGGGAAGAGATTGTTAGTAATGCGGACTACCAGTCCCATTGCTAGCAATATGGCAGGTCGACCTCCAAGTGGTCCCCCCTGGAAACCATCGTGCTAAATTCCAGGTGTACTAATCACGATGGGCTAACTGACCTGCCTTTTCATTCTCACCTATCATCTTTCACTGGTGCCCCGCCAGCGTATACCGTTAGCATAGGCGGGGTTACCATTCCATTATCATTGACTTAAAAAAAAAGTGCATTACACTACGTCTCGTGGTGTTTCGCCTCTTGACAATTTCAAATTACAACTCGAGTTATTTGTTTTGTTGCTAAAACTTTCAAATGGTACGTCTATAATTACAAAACGAACAGTTTCAAACTATTTCAAATGAGAATTGTTACCAACAGTGAAATGGTCTGAATATTAACACCTTTTCAAATTCCAGCATTAAAACTTAACATTTGTTCTAAAGATAAAGACCTACAGAGATAAAAAAGAAAAAAAAAACAAAAAATTAAAATTTGATGCTCGAAGAAATTTTAAATCAGCGCTTCCTTATTTAGTGCGAGAGGTTTAAATTTCTTTTTTTTTTTATTATTATATTCCGACTCATATTTCTTTGGGGAAAATGTTCAGATGTCTGTTATGGGGATTCTCTTAAAAACAGGATTAAATTAAAACGAAACCTCTGAAAAACATTCTTCACTTTTTTTTTGTAATCGGATAATAAGTATTTTTTTTTATGTGTGAAAATGAAATGCTAACTCCGCCTGCGCGGGTGGAAAGGGATTATTAGTACTGGAGACCCCATTGAATTGACCTATTGCCTGCAATACACCCTACCAGGTTGACCTCTACGTGGTTCACCCTGGAAACAATCGTGGGTAATTCTTGTGGAATTCGTCATGATGGGCTAACTGACCTGCTTTCATCGTCACCTATCATCCTTCACTGGTGCCCCGACAGCGTATACCGATAGCGCAGGCGGGGTTACTATTCCATTATCACCCATTAAAAAAATCTGCCTGCGCTTTTAACAAGAATTAACCACGATAGTTTCCAGGAGGCACCGCGTGGAGGTCCACCTGACAGGGTTTATTGTTAGCAATGGAGTTCGTTAGACACTTTTATATATATATTGGGATATTCCCCTATAGATGTAATGAAATTGTTATTGATTTGCCAAAACACTTTTACATGGATGAATAACTCTACGAATTACACAGTAGGCATGCAAGCCTATATTGAAAATTCATGTGTCTATAGACGAAAGTTACCACTTTTCATCAGGCGGGCCGTCAGCTTGTTTGCCATTCTAAGTTGCATAAGGAAAAAAAACGTTTAATATTATAGTTCAGAATAAAAATCATCTGTAAATATCCCATTCGTGTTTCAACCGTGAAGCAGTTGTGTTTGCATGGCTGTGTTTCGGTTTGAAGGGTGCGATATGGCGTGAATTTACTGGGTACAGAGGAATAACACTTAAGTCCTCAGGAATGGTAACGCATGGGGATATCATAGGCGAAACAGTATACTCTGTTATGTCCGTGGTACTGCTCATGTCTATAGGCGACGGTTACCACTTTCCATCAGGTGGGCCGTCAGCTTGTTTTCCATTTTAAGTTGCATAAGGAAAAAAACGTTTAATATTATAGTATAGAACAAAAATCGTCTGTAAATAAAGAATCTGTATTAAAAGCAATTTACAATTTAAATAACTGTGTCGATAGACTCGAGGCGTTGTTATCTGCTGGGAAGAATCCGCGCGAAACTCAACTGTTACATTGAAAATAATAATTTACAAATTTAATATATTACGAACACTAATTTATAATTGACTACCTACCCGCTTCGGCTTCGCACTGGTGCACTTTTCACGTGCGATTTTTTTAAACATTTTCTTGCATAAAATGACAATTACGAAAATAAATAGGCAATTATTCGTGGGTGCAGCTGTTCTGAAGTTAAAAGCATACATATATGTTCGGCAAGTGATCTGTATTTATTTATATAGATATGTCAGTTTGCCTTATGACATTATATCGGTTTTTTCTGTTCAAGGGTTCCATGTTTGATCGTGATGTCACCCGAAAGAAACTGTAGATGGCGCTCGTGGGCCTAGTAATTTATATATATCATTTATATCATCTATCTTTTTTATATATATGTATTTAAAATAGGACAGAATTTTACAGTGCCCTGACATAACTGTTTGTAATTTCTCCTCTCCATCCAGGGGTTGCCTGGACGAGAGTGATAAAGTCGTCCTACTATCGTCTATGTGGTCTTTTTTCGTATTTGCTTACTTTACTAATATAATATTTAGTATATATTTTAAAACGTTAAACATAACGACATTTTACAATCAAGTGCAGTATTTTACAGAAAAATAAAATTTGAAATAATAAGTAATGTAAAATTGTAGCGTAGCAACATAAGTTTGAAGGTGAACAACCCTAAGTTAGAAGGTATGGAACGCAAGTGGCTTGGATTTGACTTAGTGAGGGCAATGTAGGTCAGCTGTTCGGCACGGATATCGTGCGAACTTAAATCGTGAACACCATAAGACATTGGTTCTCGAAGCGGGCCGCGACGCCCCCCAGTGGGCGTTGGAGGGTCCAGAAGGCGGTAGAGGCTCCAGGGAGAATTAATGTGTTGTTAATTTTTTTTTTTATTAATAGCTGTTACAAGTTATACTAAATATATTATTTGTACCGTTGTAGGTTATTGCTCCCATTAGAATGTTATTCAAAGTATAAGTTTGAATTTAGAAACTAATTTTTTAGAAGAATTTTTTTTTAATTTAATTTACTCATAATCTTATTTTCTGATTTTGCTCACAACTTAGATTACATGTTTGTTTTTGTTATTTACTTAAATTTCTTACACTGTATAATTACGTTAAAGTGAATGCTGTGAATACCTATAATAGGCATGTGCATTAATATTGTATTGTATTTAATGTTGTTATACCTATATGTTATAATGCAATATGCTGTTGGTGTTCCTTAAATAAATAAAATAAAAAATAAAATTTAGAAACAATATAAAATTAGAAAATAGCACGTTAATAACACCAGAGGGAGACTTTGTACAAAAGTCGATTGCTTGGGTACCTCTGTCCTATTCGTGTTTCAACCGTGAAGTGAAGTAATTGTGTTTGCATGGCTGTGTTTCGGTTTGAAGGGTGGGATATAGCGTGAATTTACTGGGTACGGAGGAATAACACCTGAGTCCTCAGGATTGGCAACGCATGGGGGCTATCATGGGCGAAACAGAATAGTCTGTTATGTCCATGGTACTGCTCATGTCTATAGGCGACGGTTATCACTTTCCATCAGATGGACCGTTCGCTTGTTCGCCATTCTAAGTTGTATAAAAAAAAAAAAACGTTACAATTAAATTGAAATTATAGAAGTAATAGTAGCATTTATGATTTTTAAGATATCGTAATGATAGATATTTTCAAAGATTTTCTCCTTCTTTTTTGAAAGTGACACTAGAAAATAACCGATTCTCAAAGGGGCCGCAGAAGAAAGAAGTTTGAGAACCGCCACCATATACTGCGCGTAGCCACCGACAGTAACTTTACGATTTATATTGAATAAGCTATGGGGTCTTGGGTTGAGCTTTGGTAAAAACAGAAATAGATTATTTAGGCAGATGTTGCTTCGCGAAAAAATCCAATGTTATCAAACGTTAAAAAATATACATGGCATCAACTCGAAGACGTAATTTCTCATAACAAAATGGCGTGATATATATACATATATATATATATATATATATATATATATATATATATATATATATATATATATATATATATATATATATATATATATATATATATATATATATATATATATATTACCTATTTAGACCGCCTTTTGTACTACACTATACTTATTGAAAATTCCAAGTCGTGTAATGTTGGTGCAATAAAGTGTTAAATAAATACATAAATAATTGTAAATTCTGCAGAAATATAAATTTCATCGGAAGTTACGAGCAGTTATGCACCGCGGGACGCATAAACACAGCGGTTTCGAGTACACAGAACGATCAGTAAGATCATGTCACAGTGCAACCAGCATAACTGAGTAACTCGGCGGTCGGAGGGGCCGCTGGGGTGGCAGGGGGGCGGGTGGTTCAGAGAAAATCAATCGGATCCAAACTCGGGATAAGGATTCTTATATCCCATCTCTGTAGATGTCATAACCCAGCGGCTCTTACACTAAACTAGTTCTAACTTGTTCCTTGTTTAAACTTGTAAGCGATGAGCACAAGTTGTTTATTTGTATTATACATTTTGTTGCACAATTCATTCAAAAATACAATCACAAATTCAAAAATTATTAAATACAGTATATTTTAGTGTGAAGTGATGCAAATGTGATGCCTTATCGCTTAGCAATTTTATCTAGAAAACTTTTGAGTAAAGGAAACTGAGGAAAAAGACAATGGGTAGATGGCGCACTTGTATTTGTATAATATACATATACATATATATATATATATATATATATATATATATATATATATATATATATATATATATATATATATATATATATATATATATATACATAAACTTGGGTTTGTTGGTTGAGAACTCTTTTAGTGTTAAGCTCGCCTTTGTACATATTACAATTTACCTCTGTCATATTTTTTATGTATTACTAGTGTGTATAATAAAGTAAATAAAACAAAATATAAATAAACATACACATACTTAATAGCACACATACAACAGGAGTGAATATAGGAGGAACATGAAGAGAGAAATAAGGAAAACAATACTTAAAGAAAGAGATAGTAGGACTAAACAGAGGTTTTGAAACTAGCCAGTGTCTGAGCGCACCGAATAGAGGTAGCTATGGTAGTTATAGGATTTTTACGATTTTTATATTACATCTCGTGTTACAAATTACAGCGACTTGGTCCGCCGGCGTCTTTGTCACACTAAGGTTTACAATACTCGTAAACTTGTTATCGTAACTAAGAAAGTAATATTAAGGGAAAAATACTAAAAAATATATATATTCACGACTATAATCCTTAATGGGGTAGTCGAGGCATTAGTGAATTGTTCTCGTAGTGGTGAACATAACAATCGGCATGCTCGCGGTAAAGCGGATAGTACAAAATGGATATAATTTGAACGAATTCCGCATAAGAGTAGATGGTATAAGAGACAGAACAAGTGGCTATATTGGGGTTCTTATTTAGATCCAGTGAAATTTCTACTTTGTATTTCTATGTCATATGAAATTTTACAAAATTCAATGTAAGACTTTGAACTCACCACCCACTTATTTAGGTCGTGTTTTACTAGCATAGATTAAGAATAGTATCAATTAGTATTTTTAATCTATACCATAGTTTTATTAATTACTCTGTGTTTTGCAATATACCCAACCAGGACGATATCCTCGCGGTTCTCCCTGGAAACTATCATGGTTAATTCCTGATGAATTCATCATGATGGGCTAACTGGCCTGTTTTCATTCTCATCTATCACCCTTCACTGGTGCTCCCCCAGCGTATCCTGTTAGCGCAGGCGGGGTTACCATACCATTTTCACCCATAAAAAAAAATCTGTATCAAATACTCTATAACTTAAAATTATTTTATAGAAAATTATAAATATCGTTTCTTAATCCTTTTATCCAAATGTAAATCGTTGCAGTAAATTCAAAATTCAAAATAACTTGTTTTAATACAATTGAGTACTCAGTTTTTTTTTAACAAAATCTTAATTATCTGAATCAAATAGCTTTATTCACATTTTGGTCGCAAATCAATCAAGAGCGAAATTGGTTTGTTTTTTATGAATTGCCATATTATAATTACGTCGTTAGTTACTGTCCCGGATAGCACGCGGGCACGAAACGGTTTGCGCAGTTTGAATTTTAACGACAAATTTAGATAGCTACCCGTATTTGCTCTCTCTAAGGATTGAAACTTCTGTATGATTATCTATTCTGTTTGCACCGAGACTCAGTATTACCGCTACACTCGTAGTGGAAATATTTCTAAATTAGACCCCGGGATTTTCTGTATTTGTAATGCAATCTAAACAGCTCTAATTTTCTAGTTGAAACCTCTAAAACTTCATCTGATGAAATCTCTCGTTTACAACACATAATCCTGTTAAATCCTTCTTCAATGTACTGCAAGTGTTTAGAAAAATTAATTTATTATTTCTCGTTTTTAACGAGGTCTGCTGTGTTTATGGCGTAAGAGATTAAACCACTTTACCTTAGATTATAGAGAGTATCATGTCTCAAAAGCGGGTCAACTTTTCGTTAGCTAAATGTCAAATTACTCGTAGTTGATAAAAACAACATATCGTCACAGTCGTAGAATACTGATGGATCTATATATGTAATATTTGTCAGATCCGTCAGTATTCTACGACTGTGACGATATGTGTTTCGATACACAATTATGTATATATATTGTAAATATTTTTTCATTTATTAACAGTGAATACATAAAACTGCAAATTATTCTTAGTAACTACTTATCTATATTAGTGTGAGCATTGCGTCCGAGCACCTTCCGTTAGATTAGCAAAATATTATATTTTTTGCATCGCCACGATAGACTAGACTAATAGTTGATAGACCGATCACGATCGAACGGTTTTTTTTATGGATGAGAATGGAATGATAACCCCGCCTACGCTATCGGAATACACCGACGGGGCACCAGTGAGGGATGATAAGTGAGGATGAAGCAGGTCGATTAGCCCACCGTGACGAATCTAAAAAGAAATCAATTACGATGGTTTCCAGGGGGAACAGGAACAAGAAGAGGTTGACTTGATAGGGTATTTTGCTAGCAATGGGGCTACTAATCGCCATCAGTAACAATCTTTCTCCCCCCCCCCCTGATCGAACGGTTGACCACCCCCGGTTTATACCTTTCCGATTGTTTTTTTTTCAATTAGACGCTGAATACTAATTACAATTTTTTTTCTTTTTCCAGGTAAGCCTTAATAATATCGAATTTATAATGGTTGCTCGTGTCGAAGGTAAGTGTTAGAGATTATATATGTATATTATAGTGTACGTCATAATAAGTTCTAAACGTATCTAGTGCGAAATGAGTTGTGCCCATCGAATGGACAGACCAGTGGGCTTACCATGAAATATTTTCCAACATTTCGAGATCGAACGAAACACAAGTTTGATGTTAAAATAAAATAATAAATATCAATTAAAAAAATGTTAAAATATCGTTCCATTGGACTAATATGGTAGGATTTGTATCGAACGGAATGTTAAGATCCATTTACTGGGCCGAATACGTTATGAACAAAAACACAAAATTGAGTCCGAAAATTCGGTATTCATTTCATGGTAGACCCCTGATCTTTAGAAGCAGTGATTAATATATTGTTCAATGTGGTTACAATTATACGACGACAATATTTTTTTTAACTCTATTCCTGTATTACTTTTTTATTGTCCAAGTAAAACGTTTTGCGCCTAAAAATTCCTCTCTAGCAAACGAGTCTATCGAATTCCACAGATTCGTAATAGGTAGAGCGTGCATCAGTGAGAAAGGGACAGCAATCTGCGTAAAGGGAAAGCATTCGATATCAAACACCCCGTGGGGGAGAAAGGGATAGGTAATAACAGCGTCATTGCAAGTAATATACCTTATTAGGTTTTTTTTTTGGATGAAAATGGTATGGTAACCCCGCCTGCGCTAACGGGATACACTGGCGGAGCACCAGTGAAGGGTGATCGTTGAGAATGGAAACAGGCCAGTTAGCCCATCATGATGATTTCATCAGAATTAATCATGATAGTTTCCAGGGGGAACCACGTGGAGGTCGACCTGATAGGGTGTGTATTGCTGGCAATGGGTCAGTTAGACCCCATTACTAACAATCTCTTTCTCCTCCCTCTGCACTTGGCTTAGGCCCGTGTTTACCTGTAAAACCGGTTTTAAGTCGAGATATCCTAAATTTTAAATATTTATAATAAAATAGTTTATTTTCTTCACAATACCAGTATATAGATCTATTATATCCAAATATAAGTTATTATATTTTTTTTCTAGGTTACATAATTGAATGTATTGTAAAGAACTAGTGTCTTAATACTAATAATAAAAGAATACCAGATTCCTCTGTACCCAGTAAATTCACGCCATATCCCACCCTTTAAACCGAAACACAGCCATGCAAACACATGCCATGCTTCACGGTTGAAACACGAATGGAACAGAGGTGCCCAAGCAATCGACTTTTGTACAAAGTCTCCCTCTGGTATAAATAAACTTAGATGTTTTTAATAAACTCATATTTAATATCGACTCAACATCGAGTTAATTGCAATATTATTATATTTTCCTGTACCTTTGAAGAGGGCACTTTCCATAATACATTCCTTAACCTTTTATACACTCAAAGAGACCCACAGCTGAAAACAACATTGAGTATTTAAAAAAATATATATGTACATAATCCAATATTTTATACAATAAAAATTAACTTAAATATATACATAATCTAATATTTTTTACAATAAAAATAAATTTAAATTTCATTCGAAAAAAAATTTATAACATTCATTCGGTAAATAAACTCCTACAATTAAAAAAAGTCAATAAAATTACATAACAAATAAAAATTGGCAAATATATCACGAATCTTATATATTTATAAGAAAAACCGACTTAAATTACATCTGACAAAATTGTTATCTATACTTATAATAAATCTGTAGAGGTCAATTCTGTACATTAAATATATTTCCAAAATAACTATCAGCGGGTGATTAGTGATCGATACTGATGCTAAAAATGCAATCAGTAAAATTTTTGTCTGTCTGTCTGTTTGTATGTTCGTTATAGAAACAAAAACTACTCGACGGATTTTAACGAAACTCGGTACAATTATTCTTCATACTCCTGGGCAGGTTATAGTATACTTTTCATTACGCTACGATCAATAAGAGCAGAGCAGTGAAGGGAAAACGGAAGAAGTTACTCCATTTTTAAGCATCCATCGCGTGTGCAGCCTTAATGAGCCCTTTTTAAAATGTAAAAATGTACACCTGTGCAACGCCGGGACGGGTCGCTAGTAACTAATAAACCGTTAAATAAACCCCTTCGTTAAAAAAAAAGGAATCATTAAAGTTACATAATAATTATCGGAGATATCGCATAACATAAACACAAATTTCATTATGACATCCACCATTCCAATAAAATAAATTACGAAATGCGAATGAATGGAAAAAAAATTAACGTTCTGAAAAAAAAAAATGCAGTAATCTGATATTGTAAATATGCCTCCTTTTTAAACTCGGTTGGAGATAACAAACGTTATTTATACTTATGGGGAATTACTGAAATAATTATGTATTGATTTCAAATGTATCATTAAAATGTACCATGACAAACAGCAATGGGGTTATCAAATAACATCTAACGGTATGTATGTAAAATACGTTTTATCTAATATTGCAAATAGTATAACGTAGTCCCCCCTGAAAACTATCGTGCTGAATTCCAGGTGTATTCATCACGATGGCCTAACTGACCTGCCTTTTCATTCTCACCTATCATCCCTCACTGGTGTCCCGCCAGCGTATACCGTTAGTGCAGGTGGGGTTACCATTCCATTATCAAAAATTAAAAAAATAAGATTGCAAGTTTTAGGTCATAATTAACTAAGTACAATAATTAAATATTCACCCTGTGGTCGAAATGCGACCGTAACATATATTGTAATAAATGAATTTATTATGATTATGTTATTTAGTAAGACTATCAACAAATAATATTAAAGGCAAACAATATTAATCTATTCTCAATTTGACCACAGACTTTAACAATAAACAAAAGAGTATATATACATGTGTGTGTCAAATACATGATAGTGTGTGTAATGTATTTTATTTTTTCGAATTTTGTGAATGGATAATTTAAAAAAAAATATTAGTATTCTGCATTCTTTCTCTATATAAGTGTACCAAATTTTATGCTCCTACGTCCGCGCAATTTTCGTAAAAAGAATTACAAAGTTTTTGCTTCACGTATTAATATATAAATGAATCAAGTGACAGTCACAAGTACTACATTTCGAAATCAGTCTTTAAACCTAAGAACTTTGCTTTAAACTTTGTAAAGTCTTGACAGTTTGCGCTTTGTTTATTTTGCCATCTTCATTCTCAATCGACTTTAAACAGAAGATTTTCAATTTGGTTATATTTTTTTTAATGTTTGTTACTTCATACCTCAGTCGAATGTAAACCGATTTGGAAAATACTTTTTCTCAAACATGCTTGGAAATGTGAGCATTATTTTGACAATCTTCTTAGACATAAATCAAAATTGCCGTACTGGCCAGATACATGCGGGCAGCGGCCGGCAATAGTTGTATGAAAATCCATATCTGTCGTGGTTTGCGGCCAGATAAATTACTATGTAAACTTATATCTGTCCTGAAATTTAAAAATAGAATTACACTTACACGTTCGTCCATCAATGCCTTAGTTGCTGGCCGCTGCAGTAATGTACTATTTCTATCTGGCAAGATATATTTATAGATTATTTCCATAGAAAATTTACCAAAATACAAACCGTATTTTGGTAAATTTTCTATGGAGTAGTAAGTAGTAGTTTTGTTAATCAAAATAACTTATTTTGTTACATTTGAAGGCTGTATTTTGTGGAACATAATCTTAATTGTATTTTACATTTGATAATGATTTAGTCACGATGGACTGACTGACTTGTCTTCACCTGTCAGCTCCCACTAGCGCCCTACCTGTACCTATAGTACACGCGGGGTTACCAATATCATTCATGAAAAAAGTCCTTCTTACGGCGAATATCCGAACGGTCCATATACCATACGAAGAATTTACCGTGACAGGGGAGATTCCACTAAGGATATAATAAAAAAAATAAATTACCTACCTTTCCTTAGCAATTGGATAATTAAGACAGATACGTGTACGTGGACAGTACCAGGCAAATATTAATTATTACGAACGTTCGCGCCGGCTCTCCGTTACGTCCATACGAAAGTACCACCATCAATTACATTGTTAACTTCTGCTCCAGGATAATTGAAACAAGCGTCATACATAACATTATGTGTGTATTTAACGTGTATTATGCCTAAATGACGGCATAATGTCTAATCTTCTATCATAATCTCTTTAGAATATGATAGAAGAATGACAGAAGTCTTTTCAGAGGCTAATGACTGACCGTAGGTGAACCCAAACAAGGTGGACTAAAAATCCCATTGCTAGCAATATACTCAACCAGGTCGACCTCCTCGCGGATCCCCCTGGAAACTATCATGGTTAATTCCTGATGAATTCATCATGATGAGCTAACTGGCCTGTTTTCATCCTCATCGATCACCCTTCACTGGTGCTCCGCCAGCGTATCCCGTTAGCGCAGGCGGGGTGGGGGGACTATTCCATTTTCTACCAATAAAAAAAAAATACAGGTACTGCTGTTTGTAATTGCAGAAAAAAAATATAAATTTAAAAGCCTTTTTTCAAATTACTTGTGTGAACAATATATTTTATATATTTATTATAATTGTAAATGTACATAACTGCAATCTCTTTTATTGTAGATTGTTTTTTTTTTTTTTTGTAGTATTTGTAATTGTTAGGACAGGGTTTTTTTTTTAATGGATGATAATGGAATGGTAACCCGCCTGCGCTAACGGTACGTATACGCTGGTGGATAACACCACTGAGTGATGATGGGTGAGAATAAAAAGATAGGTCAGTTAGCATCGTGACGAACATGGAATTTGGCACGATGGTTTCCAAGTGGAATCACGTGGAAGTCAACCTGTTAATGTGTACATTGTTATATTTTCTACACATACGAACATTTTCAATACATAACGTCAGGACTTCACCGTGATGAAATTGTAAAATTACAAAAGTCGATATTTATAACAATCCGTTAATAGTATTTACGCGGTTAGTTTTGAAAAAAAAAAAGAAAATGGCAACCACGCGGACGGATGACGTCGTATGCACGGCCAGTTCTGTTACAATATTATTTTAACCATCCTATTTAGAAACCGTGAACCCGCGAGTCACGGGACCGCTGTCGATGAGTAGCCCGTCAGTCCGCAGCGGCGCGCCGCGTGCCCGCTATTTATAGATATTCAGCCCTCGGCTCTCGGCTGGCCATTCATACTGGGCGGATTATGCGCTCACTCTACAGTCTGTCGGCTCGGGCTGATGCGTTTTATGTTATGACGACTACAGCTCTTCATACACGAACACGTATCGTTGCGAATCGGTCGTCGAAATCATTCTGATCGGTTCAATGAATGGTACATTTGATTGATACCGATTTTTAGATTCGTTCAATCGAAATATAATCGTATCGTTTTAGTATTGAAAATATGTATAATCTATTGCGTATTATTTTTTATTAATATTAACCAGTATAATGTCACTGTTCACATTTGTCTGTTTGTCTTCTAAAACATGCTTATTTTACCACATAAAGAATTGTAAAGGAGAGAAGAAGTCTTTTCAATATTTTCTTTTTTTTTTTTACGTAAGCTTCGAATTTATATACGCACGAAGCCGGGGCGGCCTCTAGTCTCTTTATATTCAGCACATGTAATAAACTTGGTGAAAGGCGAACATAATTGGATATAATTTTTGTTTCCCGATTGACACGTCAATAGATAAATAACATGTAACAAACTTCGTACAGGACTTCGGTCGTACGATTCCTCAACTTCGACGTTATTTTTTTATTTCATTTTTTTTTTATTTATTTATTTATGTTTAGATATCTTGGATCCATTTTTGTTAGTAAGTAAACTTAAAAACTATGTTAATACTTAATCACTAATAATGATCTAGTCCTCTCGGCGAGCATTCTCACGAGAGGACTGTCCAATTTATTAACAAACATGTTCAGGATACTGTTGCTACTCCCGCGTATTCGTTATATCAAATGATTTCTTTTTATGTGAATCGCTCCACAGCGCCTAGAGTGTGCGTCAATCTATATGTATTAATAAAATCGAAGTAATTCTCCTTGGAAAGGAATTACAATATTTTTTTTACTGCAATAAAAACGTTCTAGTCTATGATATTTATTTATTTATACGACGATGATTATTGTACCTCGGAATCTATTATTAGAGTTGTAAAAGTGAACAACTTTCCCCAAGGACTACAGCCGAAGTACTAAAACTATTGGCGCTCCGTTCATTTTAATTCGATCGATCATACATACGAGTATAATTTATAGACATACAATTTTTTTATGTGAAAGGTTACATAAAAATATATTTCCTAAACAATATTTCGACTGAGCTCTTGGAAAATTTTTTAGTTTTTTTTTTTGTTATAACACATTGTAAGCGACTACCGTCGCCCATTATCACTCACAACGGCAGAGGTATTGCAGGTGTGCTGCCGGCCTTTTAAAAAAGGAATATGCTCTTTTCTTGACGGTTATGTTGTCGTATCGGTTCGGAAATACTGCTGCTGGAAGTGTGATTCCAAAGAGTGGTTGTGCGTTGTGTAATTTGTGAATAATATTATTCATATTTAGAATCCTTGCTAACATAGAACTCTTTGACAATATTATTATAATACTTTTAGTATATGTACGTATATAAATAACAATATATATATATGGATTTAATGTATATATAATAGATATACCACATGTTCGTATATCGACTAGGCCAATATATACTAGTTTTTTTAAATCTGTCAACCTCTTTAAGTGTCAATGTATTATTTCAATGTTGTACATGTCTATAATTGATACAAATAGGTACTATATTTAGTATTTTTTTATGTATTTTATCAATGTATGTTATTTGTATTGTTCATATACCTAAACAAATAAATAAATATAATAAATTAACTTCTTCAAAAGCCTAAGAGTATAATATATATACATACTTAAACATTCATCGCGGCGAACTTAATAAATTATTATAAAACAAACACGATTTTAAAGGAAAGGAGGCGTATTCAATTTGTAGAACGTAATTAATTCCCTTTAATATTTATTAAATACTCATCAAAAATCAAATGGGGTCGAACTCACCGAAACCCTTTTGAAGCTGCAACGCCGGGTTAATGGGTGACACTAAGAAATTTGTACAAAGAATTAAACAATTTCCTAGTAATTTAACATTACATAGAGACTTTTCTATTCAAATGTACAGACTAAAATGCGACTTTAAAAATACGTTAAGGCGCGACATTTCACTGTCACAACTCTGTTATCTAACGATGTGTGAAAATGTGAAGTAAATTCGTGTCATTATTTTTTTTTTTATACGAAATGGCAAACAAGCTTGTGACTCATCGGATGGCTAGCGGCAATTGATTCGGTATCTATATATTGGGTTTTTACAGACATTGATGGAGGTAAAACGGTCACCGTCCATCACCCATCATCACCTATTTCGATATCGCCTATATCTATCGGATATTTATTTTTAAATATGTTAAAAATATTCGAATCTTATTTTTTTGGATAACAGATTTTTTCGTTCTCTTGCATAATACTCTTTTTCTCTCATTACACTTTCTATTTCTTCTATCAAGGCTGCATTTAGCGTTGGTTTGGTCATTTGGAGAGGATGGATGAAAGAAGAATTACGAAAGAGATTTATCGAGCAAGAATGAATGGAGATGTCGGTAGGGGCCGCCCTAGACGGACGTATGTCGACCAAATAGGCGACGTGCTGAAGAAGGGCCAAATTAAAAGTACCCGTAACCGGCGAGCGTGTATGAAAAGATTGATGAATGTGGAAGAAGCGAAAGAGGTTTGTTTGAATCGAAGTATTTGGCGTTCCATTGTTTCTGCCTACCCTAATGGGAGACAGGCGTGACAGATATGTATGTATGTATGTATGAAAATCCGTTCTAAAACAATTAAACGTATCTTTGGACGCGCGCCATGCAGATCTTTACTATTTGCTATTTTTATTTACTGGTAATCTCGATTTATTTTTATTGTTTAATCAATTAAACTTTAAATCCCATTCACACATATTAATGTTGTTTTCCATTCCACTGCTGATGAGTGTTTACTTCATAATAGACTCGTATGTGGCAACTGCTGGCGGTGCCTTCAAACAAACCGAAAATTTTCCGTTTAAATAGTGCAATACGTTCGTAATTGGTTATTCGATTTACCAGGTTTAAAATTTCGCGCATTAAATTTAAAAAAAAAAAACTCCGATAAATACTTTTCAGTACTTTATAGTATTTATCAGATATCAGTTACCTGATTCTGTTACACCACTAAAACTGCCTCGTTTTCCAAAGATCGCGTGTGCGACTCCCGTATTACACGAATGTTTGTATTTGTATGTCTATTTTTTATTTCTATGTGATTGTTATACCTTATATTGCCGTGTGATTTTGGCATAAAAGGGCCACCCCTTCCTTTCCTGTGAATGTCGTAAGAAGCGATTAAGAGAGCTTAATAGTCGATAGATGGGCAGCAGCGTCTCTTAAAAACGTCACCAAGAGCGTAACTATTTGGTTTTTCGTGATGCCTGTCAAAAGTGACAATCACTGGAACCCCCCACGAATGATATGATAGGTATTTGAAAGAAAAACATGTCTATTTATCTAGTATTTTTAGTACAAGCTTTGCTTAGTTCTAGCTCCACTAGATGACGTCTAGATATGTCCAATGTTATTTATTTATGTAAATGCAAAGTGTAGGGAATCTCCTGGTAGTTTAGTTTTGTATCCATATTGTGACTCATGCTCTGTAGACGACGGTCGCCCTTGGTTCCGTCTGAGCACTGATCTGTCATCTCAATTGACATTCCTAGGCCTATAATAAAAATGTTAAGAGGGTTCATAATGATTCTGGCAACGATTGCATTATTTGTTAATTTTCAAAACAAACATTTTTCAATGTTCCTGAATGATTATTTAAAAAAGTATCCCATCTAAATGATACGTATTATAAAATAAACTACACATATAAATCCACCAATAAAAATTATACGTTTACATCACATTATGCTTTTGATGTTTCCAAACAAATTTTTATCGTCAAATTCTAAAATTTCAACGATCATTTAATAAATATAGCGTAATTAATTATTGTTTTCGATCATTATCACAGCACATTTATATGTGTTTATTTTTATAATCTTGTCCCGTTTGATAATTCGTCGGTATTCACAGAAATGTTTTAACTTGTGCAATTAAAATTTTATTAGAAATTTCTTGGCCATACTTGTCGGCTCAAATTGCATTCCGAATTGGGCGATAGAATGCCATTTGACGTAATGAAAATTGACAGATTTGTAAATTGTCATATAAATTCGGATGTTGTCGGCATTCGGTATGAATGCTCTTAAAGGTTTCGCAATGGAATTTAAATAGACTGTCCAATAAAATATATTTTTGCCTACAAATCATCTGTTCTAAGTGTAGGTATTTGTGACATCACTTGTGTACGAGACTGTGCGAAAAATAGCTCATTGTTTATTATTTATAAACAATCCGAATGTAATGCCAAATGACTCACTTTCACTTTCTTCAATATTGTGCTTGGTGTTATCGAACTGAAGCCATAGTTTTTTGTAACTAACGTCCCCGATAACAGCTATTGCTGCTACTAGTGTGACGGTATCGCCCTCTGGTGTCAAGAGTATGTAAACTGATTCCATCGTATACGAAGCCCCTGAGTTAGCGTGTTTGCCGACAACTTTATACGCCGAAGCACGAAGTTATAATCATGTTTTAAATGACCCAAAAATTAATTTAATAACAGTCATAATACAAATCTTGATTTGCTAGGACAAAATAAATAATAACATGTCTATACTCTCTTAAATACTGTACCGCAACCAATAAAAAATTACCTTATATTGCCGTATTATATAAGGAAAAGGTATAAAAAGTATATTTAGTAAACTGAGAATATAGCAAAATTGATTTTTTCGGATTTATACTATAAGTGGACTGCGGTTTAAAATATCCACTTTACACGAACGACACTGCTATTAATTTCGTCTAATTCATTAATAAAACTGTTAGTTCGTTAATATTGCTTCCTCGACCATCTGTTCAGTCTGGCTAGACTGACCGCTATATGTACAAATTATTATACATGTGACATATCCGATGGAGAAGGATATAGGGCACTTTTAATGCCGGTCAATGATCAAATTCCGATTATGCGGACGAAGTTACTGACAAAAAATTAGTATCTCTTACAATTTGAAGCATTCACATTGCAGGAGTTCGATCATGGGATTGGATTCCCACGTCGCACCGACTCACCTGTTCCAACCATGAAACCGTGCCAAACAGACAGCCATAATCACTTTTGAACCGATTTAAAAACCAGGAAGTTCCCAATTTAACCGTAGTTTTCTGTGTGTACGACATGTTATTTGTAATTTTTCAACAAAAATATGTGAAACAGTACAAGTGATTGAGGAATAGTATAAATGATTACAAACTTCATCAATTGTCAACAATCAATATCAACAGCACGATATGCGATAACACGCGATACGTCAATTCTAGACGGATTTTGATGAATCTTTCTTACGGATAGGGTTGAGATTTCGGTTAGTTTCTTTTAAAAGACTTTCAAAAAGAAAGTATTTTCAATTCGTCGATATTTTTCTGTGCCTACATGTAAAATTGCTGAACTATTATTATCATTGAACGATGGGTCTTTACAGGCAGACAACTCTGCGACACCGCGACCTTTCCATGGTCTTTTGTGCTCGCCCTTTTTAAAGTTCGCTGCTTATTCGTATCGGTGATAGGAATTTTAAGATCTTTTTTGTAGCGATGTTTTTTATCATCTTCTCAGGATATAAAGTGTATTTTCCAAAGGAGATATATCGTTTATGAGTGGGCTATAGCCACAAATTAAGCGCTACGGCGTTTCTTCCTCATTGTATTAAATCGGCCAACATTTTTTGGGCATACACCTAATTGGGGCATATGCTTGTTTAGTTCGCAGTGTCCAATGAGAGCCTTTGTTAATACATACAATATTTTTACTGAAAACATTTAATTTTTTAGAGTAATTTTCTCAAAATCCCTTAATCAGGGCTTTCGAACGAATTGCTGAAATAATGGCCTTCATTAATTCTAAACCGATTTGCACAATTCTTTTTGCAATCGATAGAGTTTGTTCCGGTCTTAGTATTGTGATGCCTGAAGGCGTTGTTTTATACGATTGAAGTCGCCATCAGAGAAAAATTTACCGGTGGAACTTAAAGTGGTATATTTTAAATAGATACTATAAGGTGTGGTGTTGGTAATCCACTGAATTTGAGTACAGCTTGGACTTTTGCGAGGGCTCACTTCCGGCTGCGCCATCTACGCGATAAGGGGACGAAATATAGGGCACCACTCGAGGAATGAGGAATGGAAGGAGTGGGATGGGGAAGGGGCGCGGGGAGGGGGGAGTACCTCCGAACCTATTCATTTCCCAAACGATTTTTCTGCCGCCGTGTTCTGGACGCTCGCCAGCTGCGTTAACTGATTGATTTTAAAAGACGTATCAGTTGTAATGTTCGTTAGTGTTATTCATTAGTTTGTAATAGAACAAATTCAACTTTAATAGTATTTACGAGCACTCTCCTTTGCGGTTTATGGCCGCCCCCCCACTAAATAACATTATAAATCAAATTATACGGAGTTGTTAATGTCGTACTCTGATGCGAGGTTAATGTTAGTATAAATTGGAAGATTAAGCTGCTAAACAAGGGTCATTATAGCACGTACAACCGCAAGCCTGGTTTGAATTTATCAATAAGTATACCCATTTCAAATTCCTAGCAATTTCCAACCTATAAACCTCATATTATATATTATCTAATATGCACAAGTGAGTGCGGGTATATGTTGAACTTTCCCATAAATACAGGTTAAAATTAAAATGGATTTTACTACAAATATAGTATAAATTTATATATAAATTCACAACAAATATACGATAATACTATTAACTCTTAATTCGGTTATTGTTACAACTAAAATGTTTTACAATACTCTTGCATATAGCTTCGAAAGTCTAAACGGTTAATGGTAACAATAACTGAATTAACTCACATATATTTGTTGGGAACGTTACAGTTTTCGTTACGGGACCGTCCGGAACTTTTGACAATAAAATTGTAAATGGTAGTGAAACTGTTTCTCGGTCCGATTTTCATTCTTAGTAGCAATTGTTGTCACAGTACCTTTATTCGACTTTAGGATGGGGAATCCATTAGATAAGCCTTGCACAAACGAAGGAGATTTCTTTCGCAGAAGATATATCCCTTTGTCATATAAGTATTCGGTTAGAAGGGTCTTTTCAATACAACTTAATAAAAAAGTAAACAAACGAATAATTGACCCAATTATAAGATTGGATAACAAATAAAAAATCCATTAATTGGTTGAATGTTTCGATTTGTTACTAAATACATTGAGTGTTTTTTTCTGTATATAATTACAGTTAAGTTATATTGAAGCAGAAATGTAACTTGGAATCTTAGGTGTTTTATTAATTTACGTAATGTACAAACAAGTAAGCTATTATTGTGTACTTTCTTGACAATACATCCAGTAGTAAATCCGTGATGGGTGCAAATACATAGTCTGTACATTTTTAATACATAGTACAGTTAGCATCAACAGCTGATGATTTTTTTTATACAACTTAGAATGGCAAACAAGCTGACGGCCCACCTGATGGAAAGTGGTAACCGTCGCTTATAAACATGAGCAGTACCATGGACATAACAGAACATCTATTGTTTCGAAAACTCTTAAATACCGTTGCGTACATAAGTAGTTAAAAAGTAGTAGTCCAAAAAGGTTTGCGCCAGATTTGGATGAACTGCTGACGGCTGTCAAAGGAATGTCCTCGTTGTCATGGCAGTAGAGGCCGACAAAAGCACCGAGCCCACCAACGTGACCAGCAGAAAGAATTTCATTATTGCATGCAACATAGTATAATGACAGTTGGTTCCATGGTGGATATTTTATATATATATATATATATATATATATATATATATATATATATATATATATATATATATATATATATATATATATATATATAATCAAAATATTTATAGATAGATACTCTTTATTGTTTCCTCCAAATGATTACAATAGTAAACTTATTATAAATATAAATAATTACAAGAAATATAGAAATTATAGTTACGTGTACATATGCAAACTTAATCCCCCCTACAGAGGAAAGTTAACGACTGTAATAATGCCAATAAAATTTAGATTTAATAGCAGTGCGGTTCCGGAATAGAATGGGCCACTCCTTCCTATCCCGTGGGTGTCGTAAGAGGCGATTAAGGGACCTTAATGATGGAGGGATGGGCAGCAGCGACCCTCTTAAAACATTACCAGCGCCTAACTACAGTTGCCAGGGGGAAAGGGATTGTTAGTAGTGGAGACTGAGAATCCTATTGCTAGCAATATACCCAATCAGGTCGACCTCCTCGCAGTTCCCCTTGGAAACTATCATGGTTAATTCCTGATGAATTCATGATGGGCTAACTGGCCTGTTTTTATTCTCATCTATCACCCTTCACTGGTGCTCCGCCAGCGTATACTGATAGCGCAGGCGGGGTTACACTACCATTTTCACACTTCAAAAAAAAACTGCAGTTGCCAACCCGCCTGCCAAACGTGCTGAGTACTAGCAAATCCTATCTTATGGCAGAAGCTTATATGGACAGTTAGGCCAGCAGTGGACTGTTAATAAGTAATATAATATAATAATACATAATTAAAGACCGACATCGTTTTAAGGCTCGTGTTCAGTCAGTGAACTTGAATATTTTTCAAAGAAACATCTATCGAAAGTGTACAAAATTTCTATGATTATCATTTATAATTCAAAACAGTAAATTTAGTATAGGAGCTTTTTAATGTTTTTTTCTTATGCAACTTAGAATGGCAAACGAGCTGACGGCCCACCTGATGGAAAGTGGTAACTATCGCCTATAGACATGAGCAGTATCATGGACATAACAGAGTATACTGTTTCGCACATGTTACTCCCCATGCGTTGCCATTCCTGAGGAATCAGGTATTATTCCTTTGTACCTTGTAAATTCACTGCCATATCCCACCCTTCAAACCGAAATACAGCCATGCAAACACAACTGCTTCACGGTAGAAACACGAATGGGACAGAGGTAGCCAAGCAAACGACTTTTGTACAAAGTCTCCCTCTGATTTTTGTAATGTTACATCCTGTACAGAATGTCATACGTAATTACGTATGTAGCGATGTACAGAGGGTTTGAGAATATTAATGCAGTGTTGGACTTTTGTACCTGACCGTACGTACACAGGTGAGTCACGTAAAACTCTATCAGAGTAATAAAACTACTTTGTGTTAACGTATATACGTAATACAACTCTTAATGATGTCCTTGGACGTTGTCCTCAACCCACTGTTGTTGTTTTATTTTAATATTATGGTCTTATAGCATTTATATATATGACAGTCATATTATGAACTTTTCTATCATTGTTTAATATATACACACACACACACACACACACACACACACACACATATATATATATATATATATATATATATATATATATATATATATATATATATATATATATATTCATTAAAATTATAACTGAATTAGAAATTAGAAAGAAAGAAATATTCAAGTAAACATAGATTTAAGCAGTTTTGATTAGTCACTTTTTCATTACAGCCCATTCGGAACGCATATATATATATATATATATATATATATATATATATATATATATATATATATATATATATATATATATATATATATATATATATATATATATATATTAAGATATATTATGTATATATTAGTATTTTTAACCGGTTCATATTTTTATTTGTAGTCAAATGTGTATTAATCTAAAGCAGTTTTTACTGTGACAAACACAAAAAGAAAGCCGGCCAAATTAAAGTATCTGAGATGAATATATATCTGCATAAAAATTATGTCACGCGTAAATTTATGATAATATTCATTTATTCCACAATTTCCTGAGAGAAAAGCAAATAATCGAGCATAATGACGGGCAATAAATCAGCTGTAATTTGACAACAGGGCGCAGCACCGTCGAAGGGTTCGCGGCTCGCTGAAATGGACTGAATACAGAAATCATGCAGTCATTTTGTCTAAAAACAAAATTATAAATAAACTACATAGCATAAAGTAACATAAGGCATATATATATATATATATATATATATATATAAAGATCCAAAAGATTACAATAGTAAACTTATTATAAATATAAATAATTACAAGAAATAATCACAATGAGAAAACAATTGGCGACCTTATCGCTAAGAGCGATCTCTTCCAGGCAACCTTTGGATGGAGAGGAGTAATTATAAACAATTTGGTAGGAGGCACGATGAAAAATTCTGTTAGTTCTAATATATATTAATGAATACTTGTATAGCTTTTGCTAGACTTATCATTTCATTATCATCAATTAGGAAAAATCGTACAGCAGAATTATTATTTGATGTTTAAATTGAGAATTTTATTGTAAATAAGCTGTTTTAATAATTGTAAAAAAAATAAGCTGTCAAATAAAATGACTTACGATTTTCCTATGCACGGAAGTGTGTGTAGATTGTACAAATCACTATTGTAAATGCTAACATAATTGCCTATTGACCATAAATCTACCGCAGTACCAAGTTCCTTTCAAACCTGTTCAGCTATTTAAGAGTGATTGAGAATAACAAACATACAAATATGTTTATACACTTTCACACTTTATATAAGTAGGACCTACGTGTTTTTTTTCCTTTTATTATAAATTATGTATTATTATGGGTGGGAGACTTTGTACAAAAATTGGTTGTGTTTCGGTTTGAAGGGTGGGATATGGCAGTGAATTTACAGAGTAGAGAGGAATAACACCTGAGCCCTCAGGAATGTCAACGCATGCGGCGTATCATGGGCGAAACAGTATACTCTGTTATGTCCATGGTACTGCTCATGTCTATGGGCGACGGTTACCACTTTCCATCAGGTGGGCCGTCAGCTTGTTTGCATAAAAAAATTTTTAATCTTTGATGAAAAAATTTTAATTAATAACATTTTGTTGCATAATGCCAACTGTATGAAATACTAAATCGCCTTAGCCAGTACGAAAAACAAGAGAAAAGCTCTATATTTTCCCTACTAAAGATTTTTTTTTATAACTGTATCTATGTATAAAGAAAAAAGAAAGTAATTCTATCCGCTGAAGGTTCATCCACAGTTGACTCTTCATGATAACATGAAATATTTTACAGGGGTTCCTTATATGGGCACTGCAAGTGATAAAAAATGAAAAGGTCCATTGAAATCCCAAGGGGAAATGAAGCAAAATGTCCGAGAGGGAAAATTCGAGGAAAATATCTAGTTTAATATTTTATAAAATTAACATAGTTCTTGTTATTAAACGTAATAGTATGTTAGGTGCCTTGAGGGCTCGCTCAAACGTCATATTATTTCATATATATATATATATATATATATATATATATATATATATATATATATAATATATATATATATATATAATATAAAAGTAACAAAGCCAATCAAGTGCGAGTCGGACTCTCGCAACGAGGGTTCCATACAAAATCATCAAGTTAAAGAAAAATTGTGAAATAACTACAAACTTATGGTTTTCGGATTTTTTTCTTTATTGATTGCTACATGACATTGCTTCTTGCTGAACTTAATGATTCTAGGTCAACGGGAAATTGACTATAGGTTTTGATTCCCTTTGTGAATGTCGAAATATGCGATGTAAATGAAACATAAACGGCCGTATCTGTTGATTCCGTCAATTTAGAAGCTTGATTTTTTACTACTTTAAGAGATTGCAGACCTGAGTATATGATATTAATTTTAATTTGATACCTCCACGCGTTCCTAAGCAAAACGGTCTTCACAGACGAACGGACGGACGGACAAAGTGATCCTAAAAGGTTCCGTTTTTTTTGGATTTACGAAACCCTAAAAATAAAATTAACACTAGCAAATGACCAGTTTAAATTAACTTCAGTTTCTGATTAACGTTACATACTAATAACTTGTATCTCACATTTATGCGAACTAGAAACTTGTTGTACATACCGTAAACTAAATTCTGAACAGTTCCGAGCTAATAACATTAGCACACTACGACACAAACAAACTCATTTAGGACCCAGCAAATCTAGGGCCGCTAATGGTAATATTAGATTACACAGAAACCGGCCAATCTGCACAAATGTTTTGAGAACAGTCAGCGGCGTTAAGCGCAGCGGACTCTCGTCTACGTCTACACAAATATTTTATAAAAAGGAAAAATTTTGTATTTTCGTGTATATGTTTTTGTAATGAATAAACACAAAAACTACTTTGCCGATTTCAAAAATTCTTTCACCATTAGAAAGCTACATTCACCCTGAGTAACATAGGCTGTATTTATTGCTAGAAAAGATTAGAGGTCCTTACTAAAACTTTAGTAACGTAACTAAAGTTGTAAAAAATGTTATAATATATCTTTCGTCGCGTGCGCTGCGGAAACTATTGGTGATAGAACAAAAGTATGTTCTACAATATTGAAGAAAATATCATTAACTACAAAAAACTCCGCGATACTATATGCCCAACTATTCTATAGTCACAATAACCACTTTTTAAAACGTTGTAAAAATGCCCACCCGTGCGAAGCCGGTACGGGCCGCTAGTAGCGCTATAAAGTAGGTGGATTGTCGTAAAAACTCCGCGCCGTTCGCTGGACGTGCTTTTGTGCCTTCTTTATTTAATTTGTCATGTTCGTAGGGAGAGAATGGTTCGCCAACATTGTCTTTTGGAATGTATTTTTTAAATATTTGTAAGTAATTTTTGTTCCGTTCAAAATTAGTTATTTGAATTGTGTCAAAACGTATCTTAATCTCCATATCGTCCGTCAACTGTTCATTGTTGAACAGTTGACGGATTTTGCCAGTAGTTGCCACGCTTGGCAGACAGGTTGGCAAAATGAATATCGACTAGTAATCTCAATGTTTTTATTTTAAAACGAATAAAACGCACCGATCGGCGACAAGTTGATTCATAGACAATATTTGAATTTAAACTGTTCAATCGCGTGTCAAATGGTTTTTAGTTTTTCAGGAATTTGTTTTGTGAAAAACACCGAATTCAGAATGGTAAAAATAGTACGGTACCGATATGGGAGCAATCTTTACGGATTGGAAAAATGTCGATGGAAATTACATAAAAATTAGTAAAGATATGATGTAATAAAACAATCACACACGTTTATGCACACACAGCTGCGCACGCAGACACACACACATTCACACACACATACACACACACACACACACACGCGCGCGCACACGCACACACGCACGCACGCGCACGCAAACGCACGCGCACACGCGCACACTCACAACCACACACACACACGCACGCACACACGCACGCACGCACGCACGCACGCACGCACGCACGTACGCACGTTGCACGCACGCACGCACCTAGCACGCACGCATGCACACACACGTACGCACTTGCACAAAGTATTTACACGTATACGGAGTTTGAAGTGGCTTAAAAATTAAGTATAGCTTACTAGTATTACTCCCTTAGCGCTTTGACATCTTTAATTTGTATGCACAATATTATAGTAAGTACATCTACCTAAACTTCAAGCAAAGAAAAGGAGATATATTGTAATTCAAAACGTAACTTTATATACTCTATGAATATAGATTGAATTACAAAAACACTGTTGGTTATTTAAAAAAATCTCTTCTTTTATACAGACGCTACGTATATTGGCTGACGATTTATTTGTCGATACGATCATGTTTCTCAAATGATATTTGTGTTCTTCGATGTGTGCATGCGGATTTGTTTTTCATTAATTCCTTTTAAAGTACGCGTACGAGGGTTATACCTTCAAAAAATGATGAAACTTTTTACCTGTCGGTTTCAATTTCAGATCAATCTCAGAATTGATGAAGCGAAATAGAAATGTAAAATATATAATTTTACGTTTGCTTTGAATAGGTAATAAATATAAAGTTTTTAAATATAATTGGTTTTACATATAAGACATAAATTAAACCTGCATATTATAAAGGTAATATCTAATTAAAATTATATTTCACAACTGTATTACAGTTATTTATAAAAAAGCATCGTGCATGCCATATTGATTTTAATATTATATCTTATGTTACATACAAATAAAAAATTTAATATATATAAATTGCAATAAAAATATAAAAAAAATATTTAATAAGTAATTAATTATTGAAGAA
The DNA here is from genome assembly GCF_026898425.1 of Galleria mellonella. Classification (NCBI taxonomy): domain Eukaryota; kingdom Metazoa; phylum Arthropoda; class Insecta; order Lepidoptera; family Pyralidae; genus Galleria; species Galleria mellonella. The sequence continues at coordinate 14,206,812 of NW_026442079.1, read as the reverse complement.
AATGTTCTAAAAATATTTATAATCATATATTTAGATACAATTGTATATATGTCATAATTGGTATATAACATATCATAAATTAAGGTAACAATTTATAATAAATGTCCAATAAATAAAAAAAGTCATAAAAAAGTAGTATTTAAAAAAGAAATACGCATCATAATAGTTCGCGAGGCCCACGGGAAAGTTGATATAATGGTATTATTTTAAACTTCCAGCCGGCTGGCCTTTATTTTTGTATTGGCCCAGTCCGACAAGATGTCTTTAGAGACGAAATTAAATTAAATGAAATCTCAACTAGCAAAGGAAATTGGTATATTGGGAGAGGAGAAATCGTATTTCTGATTTTCCCTGGCCGAATGACAAAGTGTAATGGTTTTACGTGAAATAAGTCAACGGGATAATCTTTTTTATGCAGTTTAGGTATAAACTGATATGAGTGAATGAAAGATGAAACCTGCTAAAAGTGGTTCCGTAGTCTGAATATGAACAGCGCCATGCACATCGTAGAATGTACTGTGACGCACTTTTTTTTTTTAATGGGTGATAATAGTATGGTAACCGCGCCTGCGCTAACGGTATACGCTGGCGGGGCACCAGTGAGGGATGATAGGTGAGAATGAAAAGACAGGTCAGTTAGCCCATCGTGATGAATACACCTGGAATCCAGCACGATAGTTTCCAGGGAGAACCACGTGGAGGTCGACCTGACAGGGTATATTGCTAGCAATGGGACTGGTAGTCGGCATTACGAACAATCCCTTCCCCCCACTGTGACGCATTCTTTTCAGAATCTGCTGTGATTCTGTCAGTTTGGAGCCGAAGTGCGTCACAAATGGAATACAACGCACTGTGACGTACTAGTCACTCTTCGCTCGCTTACCATTCCCAATAAATGGTGTTATACATCTATACTAAGGGTAATATATACCGTGTGGTCCGGGCAAAGAATAGGCCACCCCCTCCTTTCCCATGGGTGTCGTAAGAGCCGCCTATGGAAGGGCAAGGGATGGGCAGCAGCGTCTCTCTTAGAACATTTTAAAATCGTAACTGCGGTTACCAATTCGCCCTCCAAGCGTGAGAACTACTGGCAAATTTGGGGGTGGGGCGCCTATGTTCAGCAGTGGACAGTTAAAGGCTGATATGATACGAAGGATAATATATAACAATACCTATGTATATATTGTGGTTACAATATCTATATACCAAAGGGAGATTTTCTACAAAAGTCGATTGCTTGGGTACCTCTGTCCCGTTCGTGTTTCAACCGTAAAGCAGTTGTGTTTGCATGGCTGTGTTTCGGTTTGAAAGGTGGGATATGGCGTGAATTTGCAGGGTACAGAGGAATAATACCTGAGTCCTCAGGAATGGCAACGCCTGGGGGGCGAAACAGTATACTCTATTATGTCTATGGTACTGCTCATGTCTATAGGCGACAGTTATCACTTTCCATCAGGTGCGCCGTCAGCTTGCTTGCCATTCTAAGTTGTATAAAAAAAATTATCGGTACAATAACGAATATATAAAATATCGATTGTTAATAATGGAGACTAAGGACCCCATTGCTAGCAATATACCCAAACAGGTCGACCTCCATGTGGTCCCCCCTGGAAACCATCGTGCTGAATTTCAAGTGTTTTCAACACGATGGGCTAACTGACCTGTCTTTTCATTCTCACCTATCGTCACTCACTGGTGCCTCGCCAGCGTATACTGACGTCGCAGACGGGGTAACTATTCCATCATCACCCATAAAAAAAAATAGAGATCCGTAGTTCACCTATACGATATGTGATTTACACATCACTTGTGGTTACAGCCAAATTATTTTCCATCTTGGTCGCCTGTACAATAAGATTAATAAATATAGCGATAAACACGTTATCGTTAGCGCACACTCGATAAAGAACAAGACGCGGAATGTCGCTGTCTCGTTCTGCCTCACGTACGCGGCTGCGTTGACATATTTATCCGTAGATTCGTTCGCCACAAAGGGGCCGAGTGATTTTATTAATGAATATATTATAAATCGTAAGTTTTTCACAAGTTTTTATTTAACTTCTTTTAGTATGTATTTAGGTTCAAATTTTTCAATCTTGTTGAAAAATTTGAACCTAAATACATAAATGAAATGTTATGGTACTATCGAGCTGGTCTGGTGATGAAGACGGAAGGTGGCCATAGGAACCCCATGAGTTCATCGTGTTTAGGCTCATTTAATTTGTCTGAACATAAATCCTTGTATACGAGTAGTAACTGGAAATGTATGATGAATCCTAAGCCATAAAGGCTTTTTTTAACCAGCCTTTTTATTTATGATACTTATGATTTCTTACAAAATAATTTACTGAGAGTACAAAGAAATGATTACCCCGTCATAAAACAATCAGCAAATGTCTTGTGGTCAGGTTTTTTTAATGGGTGAAAATGGAATGGTATCCCCACCTGCGTTATTGGTATACGCTGGCGAGACACCAGTGAGAGATGATAGGTGAGGGTGAAAGCAGGTCAGTTAGCCCATCGTTAAGAATTCCGTGAGAATTAACCACGATAGTTTCCAGGGGGAACCGCGTGGAGGTCGACCTGATAGGGTACATTGCTAGCAATGGAACTGTCAAATGCCATTACTAACAATCCTTCCCCCCTCTTTATGGTCAGGTTAACAAATATTAATTAAATGAGTGTTTCAATTTGGAGTTAATTCCATTTAAAGACTGATTTATGTATTAATACCAACGAAAATTGGTTACCATTCTATTAAATTCTGTTACAGATTAAGGGTATTATATTACTAGGGTTTTTGAGTTCCCTAAAATATTGTTAAGCGCAATGATGGCTGACTCATCCGTCATACTCGTGAACGGATGCCGCGGTCACTGCAACTGATTTATTTTATTTATTTCCTTTCATTGTATATTTTAAATTTCAGAATCTTTATATAAATTTATATATATTTATATAATTAAACTTTTTGAAAAGAGCAACAGCTGAATTTCTTTCCCGTTTTTTTTTGGCTGAAATTTCGTTCGGAATGGGCGATAAAATAAGATAAAATAATTAATAAATGACTATTTAAAAATGTTTAAATCTAAGTATACTTAAATAGAAATCTTTCTTTCTTTCTTAAGACGTCACAGAATTCGATGATATTACGTTTGCCAGTTCCTTTATTGACAGGAAAAGAAGTTAATGAAATGGGACAGGCTCCAGTCGAGATGACTCGTCCGAGGGCATTAGGATGCGTTCCTGGAATTCCTATCATGCGCATTTTGCTGATATAAAATGAAATGTTAATTACTATCTACTTGTGTTAACCGAACTTATTAATTACTAGGGATTCGTCTCAGTTTAGCACGATTTTCTGATAATAAAATACAGTACTGATAATGTATTTTACTGGAGGTGAAAGAATGTTTAAATCGTTTGTTTCTTTTTTAATTAGAAACAAAATATCAAATCTTTGTACAAAAGTCGATTGCTTGGGTACTTCTGTACCATTCGTGTTTCAACCGTGAAGCAGTTGTGTTTGCACGGCTGTGTTTCAGTTTGAAGGGTGGGAAATGGTGTGAATTTACAAGGTACAGAGGAATAACACCTGAGTCCTCAGGAATGGCAACGCATGGGGGGGTATCATGGGCGAAACAGTATACTCTGTTATGTACATGGTACTGCTCATGTCTACAGGCGACGGTTACCACTTTCCATCAAGTGGGCCGTCAGCTTGTTTGCCATTCTAAGTTGTATAAAAAAAAATACTTTAGACATTATAATCATCATCATCATATCAGTGTTTAACTGTCCACTGCTGGAATAAGTTTTCCCCTTGTCACGGCCACGCTTGGCAGGCGGATTGGCAACCGCAGTTAGGGTTTATGATGTTTTAAGAAGGATGCTGCTGCCCATCCCATGTATGGACCTTAGTCGCCTCTTACGACATCCACGGCAAAAGAAGGGGTGGCCTATTCTATGCCGGGACCACATGGCAAGACATTATAACATTAGACACTATAATATCCTTGGTTTATCGTACTGTCTTACCTTTCGATGGTTGCATATGGTATATTATGTATGTTTATTTGGTATTCGTAAATATGTACGCCTACATTGGTCTGGGTGTTTTCGATAAAAAGGAAATTTATATCAGTTGTTTAGTATCCATAGTACAGGCTTTGCTTAGTTTGAGATTGCATGACGATGTTTAATACTCGTATATCCAATGGTACCAATTTTCTATAATAATTATTATTAATTCTTAATATAATTTGTTCAATTATTTATATTAAAAATCAATTAACTTAATAATGAACTTATTGGTTTGGTCATTTGGAGAGGATGAATGAAAGAAGAATTGCGAAAGAGATTTATCGAGCAAGAATGAATGGAGATGTCGGTAGGGGCCGCCCTAGACGGACGTGTGTTGACCAAATAGGCGACGTGCTGAAGAAGGGCCAAATTAAAAGTACCCGTAACCGGCGAGCGTGTATGAAAAGATTGATGAATGTGGAAGAAGCGAAAGAGGTTTGTTTGAATCGAAGCATTTGGTGTTCCATTGTTTCTGCCTACCCTAATGGGAGACAGGCGTGACAGATGTGTATGTCAATTAACTTATAATGAATAAGTACTTTGGTTTGATTATCACAAGTTTGTCACGAATTAAGAATAAAAATATCAATACTTTTTATTGAAATTAATTTAATTACAAGCATTTTTAACTTATATTTTTATAATTCTATCATCCATTCGAAATGCAATTTCAATAGAGAAAGAATGGGTAAGAAAATTAAATTGTTACTTTTTTCAACAAAATTTTATTTTACTATAAATTTGTGTCAATACAGACTAGTAAACAGCGCAAGATTTATTGAAATTATTAGACATAACAAGTAAATATTATATTATATTTATTTACATGTCAAATAAAATATATTCAGATATAATTCAGATTAAATTCGATTAAACAATAACATAAATATAATATAGCCACTTAGAGCCAGGCCTGAAAGCTTTTTCAGTAAGTAATCGTTTAATGTATAATTGGCCTCATTCATTAAATTTTTATTAATAAAACTTTTAAATTTGGTGAAAAGTGGATCATTGCATATTTTTGAAACTTACTATAAATTCAAGTATATTGATTCTTTTGAACAGCTATCTATTTCTAGTATTGAGATTGTAAATATGACTGTTTCTTTCGATACAAATGATAGTTCACGTGAAGCTAAAATAGGAATATTAATTCCTTTAAATTTCTCCTTCAGTGAAACTCGACTTTCCAGATAGTAAATAGCTCAGATCCCACGTTTCTGCAGAATGAAAATATTCTGAATATAAGCCGTCTTTCCCCATAATAATAACATATAAGACATAAGATACTGTGAAAATAACTGAAATATACTAATTTTGCAGTATCAATATTGGTATACTGTATAAACATGAGTACTGCAAAAACCGCGAAGCTCAGCTTAGATGTAAGGCTTTGTATATGAACCCCCATTTTTTGTCGAGATTGATCCTGAGAAAAATAACAGAACTAACAAAGTTAAGAGTAACGTTATTTTTTTAATATTAGAATTAGACTTGGCCTAATTTGAGTATTGTGTACTTCGACATAATTCTGTGTTACTCTATTCACCTTAAATATGAAAATAGAGCAAAAAATATGGTACTATATTACATCTATCTTGCTAATAAAAGCCAGAACTTTTATATTTACTCGAAATCAAAAGGGACCAATTATCGATCCTTGAGGGACACCCATTCTCATAAGAGATCTGTTAAAAGTACCACCGTTAACTTAAAGTTTTGGAATTTTATCAATAAAGTATGATTTAATTAAATCTAAAGCTTTATCTTTAAATTCGTAGAAATTTATTAATTAATTATCAATATTTAACGTATTTTTTGTATTATAAGCCTTTACTGGTTTAAAATATGAATGTATATCATTTTAGAGATGTATATATGTATACTCGGGTAAATAGATGAAAGTCATACTCATATATTGCCTAGATTGGTGGCCCAGATCTTTGGGTTCCCAAATATTGAAACTTTATCTAACACTATAATGGCTAGCTCTTCTGTCACACTCGTGGACGGATGTTCCTTATAAACATTGATCTATTGAAAGTTATGTATACATTAGTGCTTGCTATTTTATATTTTGGTTTCCTTTTAAGTTTAAACATCTTGTAGCTATGTAGCTAAGTTAACGATTATTTTACACTGTACTTACTCGAAGCGAAATTTTATTTAGGTACTAACTTTTAATTTCCACTTAGATACAAATACGAAGAGTTGAAAGGCGAACATTTTGTTTGAACATTCTACAAAGTGTATAGATTTTATTAGTCAATTTGGAAAAATTTGTTTTATACTTTAAAAATTATTATCTAGTAAAATACATCACAACATATGGTTATTTTAATGTTATAAAAACTATGTAATTTTAACTATTTTCGCAACAAGTCCACTCCATTTATACTATTTTTTTATGCAACTTAGATTGGCAAACAAGCTAACGGCCCACCTGATGGAAAGTGGTAACCGTCGCCTATAGACATGAGCAGTACCATGGACATAACAGTGTATACTGTTTCGCCCATGATACCCCCATGCGTTGCCATTCCTGAGGACTCAGGTGTTATTCCTGTGTACCCAGTAAATTCACTAGTAGTGGCACTGCAGAATTGTAATTGTAAAGTTAGTTTAAAAGTTGTAAGTTTCACACAAATGTTTATGTGAGCCTGTCAGGTTTGGTTACGAGATATCTCGGTTTGCAGTGAACATTAGGATATAATTACTTATTCAAATAACGATCATTTGGCACGGAATTATATCATCTCTTTATGAAGTGACAGATTACACATGTCTGTAGACTCTATGTATGTAGATAGAACGTGAACATGTTTGCCTTCTTGTTGTTGTAAATAAAAAGGTTTTATTTCGGGTTGGATATAAAATACTTCATTCCTTGGGGTTGCTCATCTCGGCGGGCCAAGTGCCCGTGTACCCGGGGATGGAAGATGGGCATGAAGCAATTCAAGTGGATTAAATCCTGACTCCGATGATATTATACTGAAATTTCAACACATTTTTTTTTTACTGTTTATAAACGATTCTAATATAAGTCTCTGCGCCCATGGATGCCCGAAACCCTGGTAATATTTGAAAAGGTATCACGCTGGTTGATGGAAACTTCTGGCAAAGTGTAACCTAAACTTTGTCACATGTATTCTGTTACTATCTAGTTGAGCAATACAGCAAGCCTGCAGGCAAAACTATCGGCCGACGGTGCCAAAAAGGAATTTTATTGTATCCATAAAAAAATATAGAAACAAAACTGTAAACAAAGAGTTGATTGTAAAATTAAATATCTTAATATAAAATAAGTAATTATTTATACATACTAAAATTATTTTTGGGACTTAATTCGACATAACGACTGGTAAATAGCACCTACATATTACTGTTTATAGTTCCCAAGGCTGTTTGACAATCTAGCCTTGGACTGTGGCCCGTCAGCTGTGGCCACTCTGTTGACCGTCTTTGAAAATCTATTTATCGTATAGAATTGTAGTCCAATAGGGAGGGAGAGGTGCCAGAGGGAAACTTTGTACAAAAGTCGATTGCTTGGGTACCTCTGTCCCATTCGTGTTTCTACCGTGAAGCAGTTGTGTTTGCATGGCTGTGTTTCGGTTTGAAGGGTGGGATATGGCGTGAATTTAGAGGGTACAGAGGAATAACATCTGAGTCCTCAGGAATGGCAACGCATGGGGGGTATCATGGGCGAAACAGTATACTTTGTTATGTCCATGGTACTGCTCATGTCTATAGTCGACGGTTACCACTTTACATCAGGTGGGCCGTCAGTTTATTTGCCATTCTAAGTTGTATAAAAAGTTAGAATTCAATAAACTGATCGAATATAGGAGAATACAATGACACTTTGTCGTTCTTTTAACAAAATTGTTTTATTTATTTATTTACTTTTTATTACACCATTTAAAGAATAATACAAAGATAAATATATGTTACACTTATGAAGTACAAAAGGCGGTCTTATCGCTAAAGAAATCTCTTCCAGACAACCTTTGGGTAGATGAGAAAGAAAAAGACGGTAGCTATTTGGCCCAAAAAGGTTTATTGTATTTTTAGCAATATATTGATAATAAATTATACTAAATTGAAATATTTAAAATTATATCGACTAGTCGGAAATGCTAATTTCGCTACACAGTTTTAAAACGATTTTAAAATAAAATACTTTAGTTTGACTACATATTTTTCGAAATATCTCTTAAAATACGTACTGTTATGTATATTCGAATGTATTTTTATTTCTGAAGCGATTTTATTGCAATATTTTTTTATTTCATACTTTTTTATGGAATTACGTTAGTGAATTTTGTATGAACACTACAAAAGATACCATTCTGCAATTCGAATATATAAAACGGAAATGTAAATATAACCTGTATATTATTTTTTTTTTGTTTATTATTTTATTTCTTACTAATTGAAACACTACTCCGGTGATTTAAAATATTCAATTTTCAAACTGGTTTTAAATAAATTCTTTTAACTCTACAAACAATATTTATAAATTATACCCAATAAAGTATTAACACTAGTGTGTTGTAATCTTAAATTAATGTTATTTTTGTAAAAAATACTTGTAATGTTTCATATAAATATATTGACGAATGAAACTAAATATAAAAACTTGCTTTCAAATTACGTTGTTCGGTGTTTATCTCAGGAACCTACAAAAATTTGGTATTTTAATGTCCCAATTGTATTCGTATTTTATTTTGCTAGTAATTTTTTTACTTTACACCCAGGCTTTAAATATTAAATGTAATTGATATATATATATATATATATATATATATATATATATATATATATATATATATATATATATATATATATATATATAAAGAATAAAACCCTTTTAAAAAATAATAATTATTTTTTTTTAAATCAAAGTCTTTTTCAGAACATAGTCTGTTAAAAGCATTTTTAAATATAGTTACCACAAGGAACCTTTATAGCTGCCTGTGACGTCACTCTCCACACACGCACACACCTATATTCACGCAATGTGCCACCCGGGATATAATTCAGTGCGGTCAACGTATGTTCTATATCACGTAGGCCTTTTTTATTTCCACACAGCTTTGTCAGTCACCGGAGATAAGCTGCAGGTGTCCACGTGTGAATTATAAAAACAAACGTATCAGATTCACATTAAATACCTTCTGTGAGCGTTTTGAATTCTTTTTATACACCTCGTAATGTTAAACAAGCTTACCGCACTCTCTAAAGTGGTAACTGATGCCTATATATATAACTCCCTTTCACTTCTTACATACACTGCTTTATGTGAAACTCTTTCACCATCCAAGCTTCACGACTCTAGAATGCACTGCCTGAAGGTATCCAATAACTTCCATGTTCAAAAGTCCATGCTCACCTTATGTATTCATTACAACAATAGTGGCTAATCATCTTTTTTTTATATATTATTTATATTTTATATATCTATCTAGTTGTATGTACATATATATATTTCTTTACCTATTCCAATAATAAAGTATTGCGTTCAAGATTCCCTATTTTTTAATAATAATAGGTAATTTATATTCAAGTTCAACTTAATTTTTTTGAATAAAATTTGAATTTTTGAATAGTCATTTTTTTATAAACTACCGCCCAATTCGGAATACAATTTCAACTGAGAAGAACGAGCAAGAAAAACAGCTGTTGCTTTTTTTTTCAAATATAAGTTTAGTCCCAAATTTTTGGTAGACTGGGTGACAATGCTACTAGAATTGCGTCCACCTATTGTACCATATCTTATTTTGTTCAATAAAGTAAATTAATTAATTTCCTCTCGTGAGAATGCTCGCCGAGAGGACTAGATCATTATTAATGATTAAGTATTAACATAGTTTTTAAGTACACTTACTAACAAAAATGGACTCGGGTTGTCTAAAATAATTAAATTAAATAAATAAATATATAAATATAAACAGCACCATGGGTATCACAAAATACACGGTAATGTCCCGAGTAAGTGTTCCCCCAAGCGTTACTACTCCTAAAGCTTAAGGTATTATACTCTCGTACCCAATAATTTCGCCACCCTACCCTATCTCATGCTCTTCTAAATAGGATCCCCTTAATCTGCTCAAGTCATTATTAATAAAGTGTGATTATAATATAGCGTTACAGTGAAAATGGTCTTATACGGATATATGGTAGGTAGATCTTTAGTATGAAATGAGCAGGAGAGTAGAAGTGATAAGATTTTCCATTTTTTAGCACTTTATAAAGAACTGTTTTGTACTTTGAAGGTGTGAAATGACCCTATCATTTCACATGTTGTCATGGAGGCAAAATACCATTGTCCTCAAGAGAGGTATTTTTTTTTTTATGTATGATAATGGAATGGTAACCCCGCCTGCGCTAACGGTATACACTGGCGAGGCATCAGTGAGAGATGGTAGGTGAGAATAAAAAAGCTGGTCAGTTACATTTAAATATACATAATAAACACCAAATACACTCATCATGATGAATATACTTGGAATTTAGCATGATAGTTTCTAAAGGGAACCACAAGGAGGTCAACCTGATAGAGTTTGTTGCTAGCAATGGGGTTGCCCATCCCCATTACTAGCAATCCCTTCCCCCACCTCAGAAGAGTAAGTATCGACTCATAAAAGGTGAGCCTTACTGTATATATTATTCAATGATGGTAAATTAGGTAAATTGTCAGTTTGTATATTCTAACTTCTATAAAAAAATATAATCAAAACTTTCAAGAAGTTTGACCTTGTACAACTTTACAAATTGTATATAAAAAAAAAGTATATACAACACATTTTTCATTCATTCATTCTTTCCTCACAGGACTGAAGTTAATTCAGTCGGGTCCTTGGCCAGCCTATTATTTATGTTGTTATCATTTTAAATTTCCAAGTAGCTCACCAATGGATGCCATCAAAAAAAAAAAGAACTAATTAATCCAAGAAAGCGCGCAATTAAAGCAAAAGAAAGTTCGACGATTATAAAGTTGAAATAATTGGAACAAGCGTCCAAATTGTTCAAGTGTTTGAACAAAAAACTTGAACATGCTGGTAATGGAACAAAACGTTGTCCAAACTAATATCTTGATATTAAGATCGTGTTCTAGAAAAATCTACTTCCACTTTAGCTAATATTCGTATTACAAGAAGAAAAAAAAGAAGAATATAAAAGTTGTACTGATTATTTATAATTAATGGTTGCCCCGTGGTAGAAATTCGACCATAATATGTATATTGTAATAAATGAATTTATTATGGTTACGCTTGACATTCAGTAAGACTATAGACAAATAATATTAAAGGCAAACAATATTAATCTATACTCAATTTGACCACAGACTTTAACAATAAACAAAAGAGTATATATGCGTGTGTGTGTCAAATACATGGTAGTGTGTGTCATTTCTTATTTAATTGGCTTAATGTATTTTTGTACATAATTAAAAAAAATTAGCATTCTGCACTCCTTCTCTATATTAACTATAAGTGTGCCAAATTTCATACTCCTCCGTCCGCGCATTTTTTTTGTAAAAAGGGCTACAATTTTTTTGCTGCACGCATTAATAATTATAAAAAATAGACGTAAATTATTCAGTTAGTGTGAAAATATAAGCAATATTTTGGTGAAACCTGAATATAATTACATACAAAAAATAACAGTAACTCAATTTCAGTTTAGTCAGTTCTCTTAGAAATCTCTTAAAACATGTTGAGACCCGTGGAGTGAGTCCATTTCAGACATCGTCTAAAAACGCGACGCTGTCGCTTGAATAAAGGTTTCCTTTGGTGCTATTCATCATCAGAGATTTAGTAGGAAGTTTTAATTGACACAAAGTTTCTTAATGTCGACAGAATACGTTCTTTGGGTTTTATAAGTCCTTCCTTGGATCTTGAAGTCACATGTTCTCACTATTTTGTAATTCTCTAAACATTAGGCATACGGCCTATATATTTAAAAACTAATTTAATCATTAAACACATGTCAAAGGTAACAAATTACTTGCGCTCATATATGAAATTCAACAAGATATTAATTGACGTGTCCGGTAGTGTGCCCGTTCGGACATTGTCGCTTTATCATGGACATTAATTAATTCAATATCAAAAGGTCGCAACTCAATTAACTATGTACAGCTGACGTATATGTTAATGAAAACATAATACAGATAACTGTACAAATCGTAAAAACACTGGCCTCTACAATTTGATAGTATTATTATTAAACGAGTGTGCCGTTCGCCGTGTGGTCCCCGGCACAGAATAGGCCACCCCTTCCTTTCCCGTGGGTGTCGTAAGAGGCGACTAAGGAGGAGCGAGGAAAAGGTAGCAATGCCCCTCTTAAAACATCTCTAAAAACCTAACTGCAGATGCCATGCGTGGCAAGTACTGGCAAAATTCGCCTTACGAGAAAGGCTTACGTCCAGCAATGGCCAGTTAACGGCTGAAATAATAAAAATAATAAATTATTAAGCGATGTAAAAAAGAGAAGGATCTTGATCCGTCCGTATTATTTTTTTTTTTAATTCATTTCCTATTTGATAGGATTTACTCCATTGTTGAAACCGTATCCGTTTGTGTTGATTGCAGTTTGCATTTTTAATAAAATAATTCTGTTATGTCGATTTTTGTTTTGCACATCGAAATCTCCTTTTTATAAAACTCAACTTTTTGGTAACTCTGAACAGATTTTCATTATCCCTTTTATAAGTGATTAGTTTAACTGCTTTAGTAGTCATATATTTGTTTAGTTACAATTGTAGTTAGTGCATTTTTAACCTTACATGGCATCTTTAAGATGTTTTAACAAGACAAGACACAATGTAAGCAAATGAACTTGTTTTAGTTAAAGGAACAGAAGGGATAAAAATATACCTGCATAACAATAACAATGTAAATACATGTCACTAGGGTTACTCTTAAAATAAGATTCAAAAGATCGATTTTGGATTTTGACATTTGGACCACAATCGACATATCTGAATAATGCAATTGTTAAGGGCACGCTTTACGGTATACGTTATTGTTAAAGGAACAAATACTTCATTAATCTATTCAGAATTCGTGCCTCTATTTATAATATATAGATGCAAATAAATGTAACTTACTATTTACTTACTTAATTGTTGCATTGTAAATAAGCAGTACAAAATTGTCTTTGTAATCTTTTTTTTTCATTTAAAAGTTTCCTCTTATCGGTGCAACTAATTTATATATATATATATATATATATATATATATATATATATATATATATATATATATATATTCTTTATTGCACTAAAACATACAGTAACAACAATAAGTTAATAACAATGTTAGCAAAGGTGAACTTATCTCTAAAAGAGATTTCTTCCAGTCAACCTAACGCAGTGGCATAGGAAGTAGTGAGTGGGCAGTAGTAGTGCCCATTTATGCATTTTTCAGCCAGCTCTATCCTAGGTCATATCATTGATCTCCCTATACGACATGACACCTAGTGTTTCTTTTATCGGTTCCATGTTATGATTTACTCCTCGGTCTACCCCTTGCTCTTTTGATCTTTCTTTTTTCTTTTACTATGCTTTTTGTTACTATAGTAAATCTTTAGTAATAAATTGTATTAAATTAATATTAAGATTAAATTCAAGAATAGATATGTTATTACACCCTGTAATAATTTACATTTCGCAGTATTAAAAAAAGATGTTGATACGTTTGTACCGAACTGAGTTTCTGACGAATTACATTTACGATGAACGCGTTTGTGAAACGAGTTCGTGACGAACTGCAATTGTGACGAAATGAGTTTATGACGAACCGAGTTTTTGACGAACTGCGTATCGCGACCTACATGACCAAATGAGTTCGTGACAGGACGTGTAATCCATTAAATTTACTGTTATGTTTACATTATTCAATACGATTGTTTCATACAAATTTATAGAGAGAAATGAATTGTGAAATATTCGTATCAATTTTAAGATAGTTATGTGACAGTATTTAGTACCTTGTTGGTCCTATGTTACCTATATCGCAATCGATGGACATATTCTTTTTTTGCAGTGACAATTTTTTTTATTTGTTTATCATTTTCATAAATAATTAATTAGCGACGATGATGATGATTAAATTTGATGTGTACCTACACAAAGGATGTAACACTAGATCATTAAATAGCACCATACAATAGATATATTTATTTTATAATCAACTAGACTACTATTAAAGCTAAGAATATTTTATTTATTATTAACACTGTATATGTTCCAATAAGTTTTTCGTCGTATTTATAGAAATACAAACCGTTTATATATAAAAAAATAAATTTATATACATTTAATAAATATTTTAAATGTGAAAATATGTACAGAAATTGGTGCGTTTGTTATTCAAAAATATATTTAACTTTGAATGGTTTTGAATTTAATTTAACAAATACGTTCAATATATACATATATGTATATAGACACATCGCACTGTATATTTTCATTCCAATTTATATGGAAAGACAGGCAGTATTCTGAATACAAATTTTAATTAATTAATATTTGAACAATACATTTGAAACGATGAAAATATATAATTGTTTACTTTTTCCTTTTAATGTTTTTTTATTTTTTTTTTTTTGTATTGTATTCGTCGACCGTAAGATATAGTGTCCTAATCATGGTAAATATTCAACTTGAAATATTGTATGTATATCAATAATTAGTAGTACCGCATTCGAGTATTCTGACACTTCCCTATGGTTAACTGGGAGAGAATGCTTTTAGCATTAAGTCCGCCATGTACACATATTTGTACTAATGAATAAATAAATAAATAAATAAATAATTAGACAGGCAATAAAAAAAAATAAAATATAACAAACTACAAACCAGAACAAGCGCCATTAGCGCGTCGGATTGTATACAAGTTCCCGTTTATCACATAAAACATCCCGTTCATGTCTATAAATATGTACAGCTCAACCGTTTTAGTGTGTAACAATAAAATTATTATTTGAGGCAATTTTAGCTCTCCCGAAATGCATGACAACTCTAGCTGAGCATGTTCCCTCAAAATAGAACAGTCCAGTGCTGCATGCATCTTCGACGCCGCACATGGATGCCCGTGGGCCATACAGACAGAGTTACGATCGTTGATTTCACATTATATCAGAGTACGCCACGAAAATCTTGAGTAATATTGTATGTATCCAACTAGTGTTTATGTTACCTCTTAGAGCGTTAATGGCTTAACCTATTGTTATGAAATTTGGTATATTCCTACTGTATGATGAAGAAACAAGGCCACTATTTATTTAGTCATGGCGTAGAAGGTACGAGTTCAAGTCCTGCCAATTTCGAAGTTTTTCAATCATTCAATAATAAATAAGTGTTTATATATATATATATATATATATATATATATATATATATATATATATATATATATATATATATATATATATTTTAATAATTATTTTGAATTATATTCAAAATAATTATTAAAATATGATATTCATATTTAAAAACCTTTAATATTAATTTAAGCTAATTGTATAATCATAAACATAAAGGACTACAACTGTTTTGACTAATTTTTACTTATACCGATATTATCCAGTCCCGTACCGTGGACGTGCGCGGTACGACTGTATCGTGGACATGCACAGATGTTTAAAAACTTCACGAAATAATTGCATACTCTTTATATTTGTATTCCTTTGATAGTATAAAGTTTTAAAATATAGTACCGTGTTACGTAGATCACAAAACCACCTCAATAGTTCACTGTACTTCTATTTCTGGAATAACAGGCTTCGCGAATTTAGTACAGATTATTTTAAAAACTATTTGTACAAAAATAATTTTAAATTATTTGTACAAAAACAATTAAAATTCGTGTATTGTAGTAAATTTGATGACCTTGTTCGTATAACTGTTTACATATTGCCTTATTTACTGATAGTTGTGGATTCGATACCAGCACCAAAATGTAGTGAAAAGTATTTGAGTACTTTATGAATTGTCGAGTACATAGTTTAGTTTGGAACAAGTTGGTTCTATATAATATAAATAATAGTAAAAGTATTTCTGACAGTTATCTAGCTTTGTTTAGTAAGTAACCAGATAGTGCTGTTTCAAATATCGAATAACAAAATAAATTGTTAAACAAATCTAAAAGTTAAATTGATCCGACCACAGGTTTTTACAAAACCACCACATATTGTACTATTAAATTTATTGTATTGTAAAATCTTTATTGTACATACTTCACATTGGACATATTAAAGAGATTTAATACACAATAGTGGACTTATCCCATTGACGGATCTTTTACAGTCAACCTTTGAGAAGCAGAAATAGAAACTATAAAATGTTTGTGAATAAAAATTGTATACCTGAAGATAAAACTAAAGAAAACCCAGTTAAAATTATACATAATATTCTATACCTATTATACCAATAAGTAATTGTATATATTTATATAAAATAATAATAAATAAATGATTAAAAAAATATTTATTAGTTAAATAGGAAATAGTATGATTTTACTGAAGACATCATTTCTAAGTCTGTTTTATAATGACATATTTTTATCTATATCGCTCGATAAATTCCCGATTTACCACGTAGTAGTCCTTAGTTCTTCGCTCTATTGCGACTTTATTGATCGGACACGAATGGAGTCTTCTGCAACAACAAGAAGTACATTGAACTTACAGAAATGTTATGTATATACTTCTGCGTAAATACAGTCGTCTTATTTAAGGATCGAAGCAGAAATGCATGTTTTAATTACGTGCAATGCATTTTGATGGTATTGTTAATACTTCAATAGATTAATAAATTGAAATGGTTGACTGGTAGAAAACGCCATTAGGGTGTTAAGTCCGCCATATGTACAGTTACTTATATTATATAAAAGTGCATTGAAGTTAAAGTAAATAAATAAAATTATTTTTATAAAAATATTAAATACAAAAAAAATATATAAATAAATGTATTAAAGAAGACTTAATTGTTTAATATCCAAATATGACAAGAAAGAAAGAAAAATGTTCTTAGTTCGAGGGGCACACAACACATTGTTCCACAAGCTAAAAATGCTGTCTAGTAACTTTTAACACCAACTGTCAACACTGTCACACAAATAGGTACTATTTTAATAGACGAATCTGAAAGAAAACAACTGCTCTAGTGAACGAGTAAAAAATACACCAACGTACGGCGCTTCAAACATCCAAGCAAACTGTCCTAATTCACTTAACACAAAGTTACGTTGACTTATTATTTGTTAAGTAAATCAACTGTTCCTTAACGTTTAATGACTGAGCAAAATATTTGTATAGTAACCTACAATACTTGTGTTAATTCATTTAGCACTCGGATTGCGCTGGATATAGTGTTTTGGCCGTTGCCAAATACTTAGAATCCAGACACGTCTCTAAGTAATCGTACTATTTCATAAACTTTATTCACTGTATATTTCTTTTGTAAACATTTAGCGAATTATAACATTTATTTTGTTATATCTATACGCGTATTTGGAGGAAGGGATTATTAATAACAGGAAGGGAGTGGCTCATTGCTAGATACAGCTATTAGCTTGATATCCTCCCTGGAAATCACGGTGGTTAATTCTTAGTGAATTCGTCACGATTGGCCTACTGACCTGACTTCGTGTTCATTTATCATGCCTCGCCGATACTGTGACGTCGTGAACCAACAATCCCATTGGATTATCATTCATCGTCCATTAAAAAACATATTTGTTTTGAGCAAAACAGGTGATAATATTATTACGATGATATTCCTAATTATTGCTTTTTTTAAAGGATGATAATGGAATGGTTACCATTCCATTATCATCCGCCTGCACTATCTGTATACAATGGAAGCGCACCAGTGAGTGATGACAAATGAGAATGAAGCAGATCAGTTATCCCATCGTAACAAATTCAACAATCAATCAATCACGATGGTTTCCAGGAGCAATCAAGAGGAGGTCGTCCTGATAGGATTGACGACTCTGTCAAACCTAACTTATAACTCTATCTAGCTAGCAATAGGGTTGCTAATCCCCATTACTAACAATCCCTTCTCCCCTCTCTAATTATTGGTTAATATAGTGCAAAATCTTTTCCCGTGGGTGTCGTAAGAGGCGACTAAATTAACTTAATGGTCAAGGGATGAACAGCAGCGTGCCTTTTTTTTATAAAACTTAGAATGGCAAACAAGCTGACGACCCACCTGATGGAAAGTGGTAACCGTCGCCTATAGACATGAGCAGTAGCATGGACATAACAGAGTATACTGTTTCGCCCATGCTACCCCCCCCCCCAACGTTGCTATTCCTGAGGACTCAAGTGTTATTCCTTTGTACCCAGTAAATTCACGCCATATCCCACCCTTCAAAGTGAAACACAGCCCTGCAAACACAACTGCTTCACGGTTGAAACACGAATGGAATCTTAAAACAGCATCAAAAGCCTAACTACGGTTGCCAACACGCATGCCAGCCGTCAACTACTAGCAAAACTTGGAAATAGGAGAAGACTTATATTCAGCAGTGGACAATTAACAACTGATATGATGACAATGACGATGATGATAATGTAAGATAAAGAAATGCAAAATCAAAATCATGTTACGCGTAAGTGTTTCTAAGAATTAGATATTCAAGAATGACTACCAGAGGGAGACTTTGTACAAAAGTCGATTGCTTGGCTACCTCTGTCGTAGCATTAACCCAAACTCAAACAATACGCGCAGTTGAGCAAAATCAAGGGCTCTGTGTTGATCAGGGGGATTAGAAAGCCTACATTATACGAATCATAATAGGCTTTACATTGCACAGCCATCCTAGTTTAATGGCTTTCTCTCGCTTCACATTTAGAAATGGTACTATATAGACGCCAAATTGATTACTTTTTCCAAACATTTAAACAATGCCACTTGGGATGATGTAAAGAGTCTTAACACATCTAAATCTGTTTAGGCATATAGAAGTTACGATGAAACAAACAATTTACATGAATCCTGAAAACACTGTACTTCTGTTTTTCAGTAGTTGGAGACGGCCCAGTTGATGGCAAAAGGTAACCGTCGCCTAAAGACATGAGCAGTACCAAGAACATAACAGAGTATACTGTTTCGCCCACGATATCCCCAATGCGTTGCCATTCATGAGGACTCAGGTGTTATTCCTATGTACCCTGTAAATTCATTGCCATATCCCACCCTTCAAACCAAAACACATGCAAACATAGGTGCTTCATGGTTGAAACACGAATGGAACAGAGGTGCCCAAGCAAACAACTTTTGTACGATGGCTCCCTCTGGTGAAAGTTACTTCGTTGGTATCTAAAATATTTTAATCTGTGTACTAGTATATATCATTTACATCTCAGTGTACAAAAATCACACGATAGAAATCCTAGTATAATATACCAGGAACCTCACAGTGAATCTGTGACGTTCGTGATGCTTTTCATTTCTATAGTCAAAAGGTTATCACTTCCCATCAGACGGCCGTCAGCTCATACCTCATTCAAAGTTGCATAAGGGACCCTAGAATTATAATTGTAAATAAGTTTTTGAAGAAACAAAAATATTCATAAAGATATTTTGTAAGCGACTTTCAAAAGGTAGAAGCACTCTTTCAGGTGTAATTTTTACATGTATGCAACGCGTTTGGATTATATAGATCTCGAGTGTCTCCAAAGAAATGTTTCATAAAAACAAGTCAACTTTTGTATCAATGTGTATGTGAATAGGGTCACCATATTCATTATTCATTCTTACGGATATATTTGAAAGAACGAGATAACAGTGCATTACGACTCCTGATGCTCCTGATTACTGATTAAATTATATCCAATTATAGACTAATAGATATGTTTAAAGTCATAGAAATTGGCCGCCATCTAAATTAATCTCTCTTCAGTCGTACACTCCTGACAGAGTGGTCGTGGTATTTATAATGATAGTGGATCGTCGACGAGGCCCTCCTTCGCGACTAAGGTCCTCGCTATGCGTCTCCATCTACTTCTGCTCACAGCCGAGCGAGAGCATTCCACAATAGACTGCTGTGTGGCCGTTTAGATGAGGCCAGTCCATCACGTTGGTGATCTACCCCAAAAACGTTTGCCTTGTACCGACCCTTGAACAATTAGACGTTCCATACAATTTTCATTCCGGATGATATGGCCGAAGTACTTGAGAACTCGTATTTGAACAGTCGACGACAATCTCTCTCTGATTTTCAGTTCGTTCAGAATGGAAACGTTAGCTCGAAAGGCAGTCCAAGGTATATGCAGCAGTCGTTTACAATTAATACTTGATATATATATATATATATATATATATATATATATATATATATATATATATATATATATATATATATATATATATATATATATATATATATATATTTATAACAAAAAATATCGACTTGATTTTTAATAATTTTAATTTAATTTAATTTGTAATAATTTTACTTGCAATAATAGGAGAAAGAGAACTGCGACATTACTACATAGATTAAGGAGAAATACTAACAGCATTCTGAAAGTAATAGGCGAGAAGTATAACTCGGCTATTAGGCATTTTATTCAGATACTGATCTAGTCAGCTGGGTCACATTTGAGTGAATTGCTTTAATTGTATTTTCACTTTGTACTAACGACCATGCTACCACTATGGACCATAATGTAGTCTGAAAAATAAATTATTGTTATTAATAATAATAAAAAGATGGCTTTATTCTTTATTGTATTTTTTTTATTTTAAAAAATATGTGCGAATTTACTGAACCAAATGTCGAATAAGCTAGTGTTGACCTATTTTTGACTCTCGATGCCCTATTTATATAACTCAATGTTATGCGATACCTTGTTAATTTTGAACCTATTTTCAATATATTTTAAGATCGATATTCAGTTCCGTGTTGATCCCAATTGTCGTAATATTTTCGAAGCTAAACCTACTCTTAGTATTTGTGTAATTAATGCAAGAGTTGTGTTTTATTTAATTTTACTTTTTCCTCTAAGCCTTAAAAATAGAATAGTTATTTTTTATACAGTAACGGTGGCAAACAAACATACGCCAGTCTGATGGCAAACGATCACTGTAGTATAAGAACGCCTGCAATACTAGGAATGTCACATGCATGACCCTGAGGAACATTTATATGCTTTTTTGGAAGAACCCCATACGATAGTCTCTAAGGAAAACTCTGTTAAATACTTTCATGTAAGATAACATATTTCATATAAAAATGTTGCGTTTTTCTAGCACTAGTAGTACTTTAAACCTTCCACAGAAAGCATGAAATCTTAACTAATGCTAGTTTGGGGGGAAAGGGATTGTTAGTAATGGAGACTGAGAATCCTATTGCTAGCAATATACTCAACCAGGTCGACCTCCTCGCGGTTCTCCCTGGAAACTATCATGGTTAATTCCTGATGAATTCATCATGATGGGCTAACTGGCCTGTTTTCATTCTCATCTATCACCCTTCACTGGTGCTCCGCCAGCGTATCTCGTTAGCGCAGGCGGGGTTACCATACCATTTTCACGCATAAAAAAAAACTAATGCTAGTTTGTAAGGATGGATGGATTTTAAATAAATTTGACATATTAATAGGTTATATTATAACTCACAATATTTTATATACTGATTCACACAAGCGAAACTACGTGATATAGCTAGTAATACATAAACAATACTGGCATTCCAAATTGAACACGCTGAAGAGTCCTCGAGCGGTGCGCGTACGCAGCTACGTCACTGCGCACAATCCAACCGAAATAAAGAGAACCGCGACCACAAATAAATGTAAAACACAAATAGCTCACAAAAATAGAGAATGTGAATAACTGACACAGTTTCGTTCGTAGTCGACGCTGATAAATTTTATCGAGCCCCGTAACTGCCAGTCGAAAGGTCGGAGTCGCCTTGTCTGTTCCTGGCCATGAGACTATTCAGGACCAGGGACTCCGTGGTCACGTGAAATAACTAGAGATTTATCGTTAATGTCTCGTGTAGGAAATATGTAAATTAATATTTAAGTAAATAGAAATGAATGCTATTTGTTAGCAAGCCCAATATTGAAATGGTTGAAACGATTTTGCTTAATTTTTTTAACGATCTCAATAGTATAATTGGGGTTTTTAAGGATAGAAAAAGAAATATTAGATGTAGCAATATGTCTAGTGATTAGCTCAAATTTTTCGATACCAAAATGTGAATTTAGACAAACGATGTCGAGTTTTGAATATTTCGTTCAGAATGGTGACTAAAATAAAATCTTAGCCTACTTACTTCCTGGAAGAATATACATATACGAGTATATATAAACTTATATTCAATATTTTTTTAAACGATTTCTACTACATTTAATATCACACTTTAAATATAAATATGCACATAAATAATGTCGAATAAGTCTAAATTATTGTTAATACTCGTATAATAATATTCAATGTAATTTGGTTTAATATGACGTCAAATACGAAGAGTTCTGGGTTATACTCGTGAGCGTATTTATTTTATTTGACGGTTCCGTTGATGGGTAGAGGAATGTAACGTCACATACGTTCGTGTCAGAATATTTTTATGACACCATTACGTACGCTCGTCTACCTTTTACGAATTAAAAAAATCTTCATCGATTCAAGTCCAAGTGTTTGATTTACTTATTTTACATTATTTTATTTGCATACCTCTATTTTACTGTATCCATTTTACGTTCTTTTAATAGCAAAATAACAGTCTTAAATTACATATTAAAATTACTTACAATAATTTGTGATAATGAAATACATAATATTATGTTACCAATTTACAATTGACTCAACTAGTCCGATAATGAAGCCTATATGCAGACATAGAAATTAAAAAATTCAAACAAAATTGAGTTTGATTATTAGATTTCGACCGAACATCTTTGTTCAAAGTCTTTACAGAATTATGTATTTAAAAAAAATGATTTTTTTAAATAATGATTTATTTAGCACAAATTGAAACAAACAAGTTGATTGTGGAAAGTTCACAAATATCACAGGTCTTTCTATTTCAAAAAGCCTGTCTTTTAATAATAATAATAGTACAAATTACAATACGTATATTCAGGGGGAAAGGGACTGTTAGTAATGGAGACTGAGAATCTCATTGCTAGCAATATACCCAACCAGGTCGACCTCCTCGCGGTTCCCCCTGGAAACTATCATGGCTAATTCCTGATGAATTCATCATGATGGGCTAACTGGCCTGTTTTCATTCTCATCTATCACCCTTCACTGGTGCTCCGCCAGCGTATCCCGTTAGCGCAGGCGAGGTTACCATATCATTTTCACCCATTAAAAAAAAAACGTATGTTCAATACTGGACAGTTAAGTGCAGATATGATGATGCATTGATTATTAAAAAAGAATCGCTAATAATTATTTGAAATTTATTATAATTTTCAGTCAAGTTTCAATTCTAAAATGTAATTCAAATTATATTTACGTTATTTTTAGGAAACAATATTCATTTAAATGCAATATATAACGCGATACAATTTAAAGACAATATAATATTAATTGCTGTATGTAATACGAGTATAACAAATTAAACCGCAATATATAATACCTACATAGATACTATATTATTATGTCTTACAAGTTTCAAGAATCCAATTCGGTTTATATTAATTATAACAATATTGTTATTGTTTACATTAATTTAATGATATTCTGTTACCTTTCAGTACCTGTTTAGTTTAACTACATTTCCATTATCACAACAATACCCGTCGTCAACAATTCCGTACACCAACCAGTAGGTGTCACTCGTGACCTGCCTAAAATGTGAATCATGTGATTTGGCACCAATGTTGGTACCAATACTACGTCAAAGTTACCGGTTATTTTTGACGCCAATTGTACGCTTGGCAACTATATAAACATTCGGTTTGTTTTGCTCGCGCTAGGCCTACTGGCATAGCTCGGCCTGACATGCAGCAGTGCAGGTGGGGGGCGAGGGGGGAGGGGTCTTTAATAGCTACTCATTACAGACAAGTAGTCTATGAATAGAGGTCGCTATTCACCAATTAATGCAGTCCCTTTAGTACACAATATAAACTACTATTTATTTTGTATGTTACCTTAGCAGGTTAACGTAGATATTGCTATTATTATATTTCTCTCAGCTATATATTTATATGTTTTTAATTCTTATGTAGTTATATATGTATATAATAGAATATATGTATATATAGTAACAATATTTATACATATTTTAGTATTAAATGTACCGCCTACTTCATTTTTTGAATTAGAATGAGTCATCCGGCATTGCTATCTCATTCTATCTCACGGACTCGCTAGCTATGTCGATTCCATCGACGAATTCGCTTGCCACTTGTCTAGAGGCCCTGCTTTCATTGCCATCTATCATCCCTCACTGGTGTCCCACCAGCGTATACCGATAGGTGGGATTTCCATTCCATTATCACCCATTAAAAAAAATCTAGATATGTAATAGAGAGAAACGCAAAAGCAGAAGATCGTTTACAATGACAAATCATTAAGAAATACATATGTCCAGATACTGCAATGATAGATAGATAGATAGCCTTTATTGTTACCTCCAAAAGATTACAATAGTAAACTTATTATAAATATAAATAATTACAAGAAATAATCACAGTGAGAAAACAATGGGCGGCCTTATCGCTAAGAGCGATCTCTTCCAGGCAACCTTTGGATGGAGAGGAGTAATTATAAACAATTTGGTGGGAGGCACGATGAAAAATTTTAATAGTTCTAGATATGGGAGATGTAATACATATAATAATATAAAAATTATTCCTACTCATTATATATATATATATATATATATATATACATACACACATGATAATGATGTTTTACTCATATTGTAATAGAACTAATCACAGAGGCTTATATGGGACACAGTTATATGGAGCGTGCGTGCCATTGCTGAACTGCCAACCTTGATGTTGTGAAACTTTGTTTATGGACAATAAACCCCACCCGCATTAAACTCTTCCAAAAATAGCACCAGTAATGTTCCTATTGTCAATAGTGTTTTTGTTTTATACAACTTAAAATGGCAAACAAACTGACGGCCCACCTGATGGAAAGTGGTAACAGTCGCCTATAGACATGAGCAGTACCATGGACATAACAGTACACACACATACTATTTCGCCCATAATACCTCCCATGCGTTGCCATTTCTTAGGACTCAGGTGTTATTCCTCTGTACCCAGTAAATTCACGCCATATCCCACCCTTCAAACCGAAACACGGCCATGCAAACACAACTGCTTTACGGTTGAAACACGAATGGGACAGAGATACCCAAGCAATCGACTTTTGTACAAAATCTCCTGATTGGTTATTTAATAAACATTGATAAACTAAAATATAATGAGATTTTATTAAACTATTACAAGAATTTTGGATTTTCATGACAAAAATACATTATATCCATATTGTTCTATAATTTAGTTCCACTAGACGAACTAAAAAAATCCATTTCATGAGTAAAATATAAAATTTTGTATCATTCTAATGTCTGTACACATTTTAAACGCTCAATCAGAGATGTTGAAAGTTGTTCAATTGTTTTTGAAAATTGACAATTAATTCCGACGTTGCCGCTCTTCGGTAAACTTCGGCAATCTACGACGAGAACGTTGCTAACTGCAATAATAGAATTGTAGTTTACTAGTAAAATTTATTGTTCCGTCTTCACTAATGAAACATGGCCTTTATTTATTTGCACCGATGTCTATTATTTTCAGCAGCGTTCATAATAAATTTAGTGTAATGCCCATATATAATGGCCTATATTATAATTTAGCGTAGCGTAGCACAATACTGTACGCTTTTACCGTCACGATATAATAAGAGAGCAAATTAAATAAAAAGAAAATAAAAAATATTCAAATAAAGTTTATTCTATTTTTGAATAGTTATTTTTTTTATATAAATCTACTACTGCCCAGTATTCAGTTGTTTAGAATTTTTTTTTTACGTGTGTAACCACGAATTAATAATTATATCGTGATACGTTTTACTTCTATATTATATTGCGACGGTATACTCCTAAGATACTGTATACCTAACTAATATTATTATCAGTATTAAAGCGAGTGAAGCTGCGGGTAATAGCTAGTTATAAAACAGTGAATTGTAGATGAAAAAATGGCTGTGTGGTCCTGGGATAGAATAGGCCACCCCTTCCTTTCTAGTGGGTATCGTGAGAGGCGACTAAGGAAGGGCGAAGGATTGGCAGCAGCGCCCCACTTCATCTCCATTAGAACATTCCCAAAGCCTACTGTGGTTGCAAATCCGCCTGCCAAGCGTGGCAACTACTGGCAACTGTACGTCATTACCATATCATACATCGTCACTAATATTATAAATCTGAAAATGATAAAAATATAAATTTGTTATATACTTACTATATGAAAGGAAGATGGATGTAGGCTACTTTTATCCTGCCCAGTGAATATATCCCGGTCATGTGAACGAAGTCACGGGTAAAAGTTAGTCAATATCTATCTATATTAGTACGTGAAGCAAAAAAATTGTACCCGTTTTGTAAGGAACATTGTGCAGACGGAGGAATATGAAAATAACCACACTTATAACAAGAAGTACAGAATGCTAATATTTTTTTTTAAACTTATACATAAAAAATACATTAAACCAATAAAAAAAAATACACACACTACCATGTATTTGACACACACACGCATATATTCTCTCTTTTATTTATTGTTAAAGTCTGTGGTCAAATTGAGTATAGATTAATATTGTTAATTTTTAATATTATTTGTCTATAGTCTCACTGAATGTCTAACATAACCATAATAAAATAATATATTACAATATTTGATATGGAATTTCTACCACGAGGCAACCACTAGTATAAAAAAAAAAGCTGAAAAAGTATTTTCTTTCCACGCAGAGCCGACAACAAAGGACTAAGACCTCATATAGCCGAGGACGATAATTTATTAAAAGAACGTTTGATTTTCTATAATCTCTGACATCGTGATATTGATCGTTCATAGTAAAATGCCACTCATGTCTATTATTGAAATGACCGGCCGCATCGTCTTGTTGTGTACTAGTACAATATGCATCAAAGTGCATTGCATTTTTCCATTTTCAAAAACTATTATTAGAACTATTTTCCTTACAAATTAAACTTTTTTTTAAATGATAATTTATTTTCACAATCCATGTGGTTACCTCCCTTGTTGGTTCCATATTCAATTTCTTAATAATTGAAACTGGTATGTTTCTTTTTACGAAAAAAAAACTGCCAGTTGCCAAGCGAATTCTATTTGAAGACACGTTTCCGCGTTCTAAATTAAAAACTTGTCGTACATAGGTGAGTTTAGTTCGTTTCAAAATAAGAACGGTGAATTTACTGGTTAATTTTTTTTTTTTAAGATAGAAATAGTTCATTTTAGTTTATGCTGCAACACTTATTAATAAAATATATTATTTATACCTTATAATATATGTATGTATGTATGTATATAATAGAATTTTGATTCTGTATACTGAACTGGTCATATTGGGGCACTCTGAGTTCGTTGCACGCGTCCGTGTAGCCTGACTGTAAATTAGTGCTTTGTTTTTAGGCAAAACTATCATTGACTTTGTTACCTATTTGGGTCATTGTGACACACATGGCGGAAACATATTTTTTTTTATCTTTCGTATTTTATTGTTATAATTATGTTATAGTCATAGATGACTTAAATAAAGTTTTTATCTATTTAATATTTAAAAAAATATAACCTTCAAAATTGGCGTGATATATTATAATTTATAGGCAGGTTCTGTAATAAATAAGATCCTACCGCTAGAGTATAAAATAGTAAAAATGTAAACAAATGCATTGGCCTGACCATAAGAGGGACATCGAACAGTAGTACAAATCCTAAATTGATTTTTTACAAGTATATTTGTGATCATTACAATCAAACTTATTTTTTTTTTTGACTAGTGGTCGCTCCGTGGGCGAAATTCGACCATAACATATATTGTAATAAATTAATTTATTATGGTTATGTTTGACATTCAGTAAGACTATAGACAAATAATATTAAATACAAACAATATTAATCTAAACTCAATTTGACCACAGACTTTAACAATAAACAAAAGAGTATATATGCATATGTGTGTAAAATACATGGTAGTGTGTGTAATTTTGTTCATTGATTTATTGCTTTTTTTATGAATAATTTAAAAGAAATTGATTAGCATTCTTTACTCCTTCTCTATATGAACTATAAGTGTGCCAAATTTCATACTTCTCCGTCTACGCAATTTTCGTAAAAAGGGGTACGAAGTTTTTGCTTCACGTATTAATACATAGGTATCTCTAAAGCCTCTGTCCACTACCGTTTCTTCATTTACTCCTCGTAAATCACTAAACAAATTTTGATAGAGGTTTCTCTGTCATTTAGATATATTATTTGACAATTTAACAACATTAGTCATCATTAGGTCCACATTCGTGTTTCTACCGTGAAGCAGTTGTGTTTGCATGGCTGTGTTTCGGTTTGGAGGGTGGGATATGGCGTGAATTTACAGAGTACAGAGGAATAACACCTGAGTCCTCAGGAATGGCAACGTATGGGGGGTATCATGGGCGAAACAGTATACTCTGTTATGTCCATGGTACTGCTCATGTCTATAGGCGACGGTTACCATTTACCATCAGGTGGGCCGTCAGCTTGTTTGCCATTCTAACTTGTATAAAAAAAAGAATTATATCTTTAGTTTTATAATTAAACTTCTATGTACGATATACAAAAAAAATTGATCCTTAAAAATCTAGTTTGAATACCAAAGACCTTCTCGACCTCAATCTCGAATGCGTAGTAACGGATAAGTGACGGATAGGTGCTTTAGATAGTAAATATTTATTACAAGAGATGGATGATAATCCTCCTAAACTATTGACGGAGTATCATAGTCCGCCATGAGTTATTAGGATTGGTATCCACCCTCTCCCAATCCATCCTTCTTGTCACAGATATACTGGGGCTGGATGATCAAAAGGGATATTATTATTGCTGTATTACTTTGTAATCGAATCCGTTTTATTTTGTCCCTCGATTTTTATGTCATCATATTCGTTTATATTTCTAGCTTATATATAGTTTCTAGTTTCTATTCTAAAATGTGTTTTATGTTTTGTTCCAATGTTTTGGATTTTGATAAACACTTTATGCAATATTAAGACCGCCACGGCGCAGTGGTAGATGCGGTGCTACGCCTAAAAGAGATCGTTGTTTCGATTCCCTGTCGAGCCAGTATAGGAAACGGAGTTTTCAGACTTTTGCTCGGACCTGGCTATTAGGCTGTAGTTCAGGATATTCGCCTGATTTCTCGTAATACCCCCTGTATCTTAGCTTGAAAATGAGGCGACTGCTGTGATTGTGAGGCACTCGCCCTCCTTTAGTCGCCCTCCTTTACTCGCAAAGTTTTTGCGCCCGCCAGATTTATATTTTATGTTGAAACAGTAAATAGCTGAGTTACGATGCTTTCATATTAGTTCAAAGTTGTAAATATAGTTTGGAATTTGAAATTGCATTCATTTTATGGAATAAAAATAGAATTTTAAAAAATCTCTTCACTGAATATAAAAACTGAATGAATTTGACTGTGTATGTAATATAAAAATTGCTCCAAAAATATTCTTTGAAAATAGGCAATGAATTATTGCTTAAAAATATAGACGAATTTGGAATCACTTTCTTTTTGTCGTCGCCTAAAGATTTGTGTTTTTTTTTTTTTTTTTTTTTTATGCAACTTAGAATGACAAACAAGCTGACGGCCCACCTGATGGAAAGTGGTAACCGTCGCCTATAGACATGAGCAGTACCATGGACATAGCAGACTATACTGTTTCACCCATGATACCCCCCATGCGTTGCCATTTCTGAGGACTCAGGTGTTATTCCTCTGTACCCTGTAAATTCACGCCAAAACCAAGACCTGTGTGTGTAAGACCAAGAAGTAAGTAAACTGTTTAATTTAAAAAGGAATCATTCTTTCCCTTCAGATTAAGTTCAGAAATATCGAAGATATCGCGAACACAAACAGACACACAAAATACAATCAGCTGAGGGCCTATATATTTTTCTAGTCAAATAAAAAAATGTGACCCGACCAATCAGAGCGAGCAATCAGAGAACGATTGTCCATTTTCAAGTTGCACAATTTCGGTTGGAACTTTTCGAATTTTCGAGAACAAAGTTGCATATTTTTCATTGATATATATGTATAAATATATACCAGTATTATATTTATAGGCCATAGCAATAATGATTGTTTGGCAATTAGATATAGTAGTGTTACTAGCGATGAAGTCTTTTTGGGCAATTGAAATGGCAACTTCGCTTGTTCTAATGCTATATGCTAGCGAGACAACAGTGCTAACAATGGGCAGTTAGACTTCATTATTAACAATCCCTTTCCGTCTTCCGCGGGGAGGTTGACCTGATAGAGCAAAGTGCTGGCAATGGGACTGGTAGTCCCCATTACTATCCCTTTCTCCTTCCGTTCCTTATGTACTTATTAGATTCATTAGTAAATTACTCACGGTCCATCGTTTATAATTGTTTATGGTAGTTTCATTTTTATTCTGAACGCAGTAAGCTGATAGCTCGCCTAATGGAAAGTGGCATCGCGGAAAAGGCGCAATCATCATGGATTCACGACACCTTCGTGCATTTGTGGCGACGTGAGGGCGTTATGTTTTTTTTTTTTATGTGACATAAAATACAATTTTAAATATTATTTCGGTAAAAATAAAATAATACATGAGTAATTATTAATACAACATTAGTATAAATTGTTGGTCAGTTACTGTAATTATTTTAAGAGTGACTGTTTAGTTTCTTTATAATTATTTTTTTTTATCTTAAATCTTATTTTATAATTATATATTTAAATTATTTAAATATTATAAAATTAAAGTATTATGGTGAATAAATTAAAAAATCAAACGGTTTTTGAGTTTAAGCGAGTCTAATGATCGGCTATATATATATATATATATATATATATATATATATATATATATATATATATATATATAAAATAAAAAAAAATTATATATAAAATAAATATTTTTAATCAGAAATAATTTTTATCAACATGGTTAATCCTTGCTTATATTACTGATGTGCAAATGAGTTTGTTTGTTTGTTTGTTTGTTTTTCATTTATTATACACATACTATGTACGATGAAGAAGGATATAGTCAACTTTTTATCCCGGTCACGGCCACGGTACAATAATAAAATATTCATTTGTTGTGATGTTTTACATGAAAAACAACTCTGTGCACGACGGTCACGCGAGTTCAGTGCTTTTTCCCCCATCCCATAAGGGAGCCCAACGTATGTTAAGACGCTTTCATTCCAATTATTTAAAATTATATTTCACAAGAAAAAAAAAACAATTTCAAATGTGGCAATACTGGTTATTATGTTTTTAAAACTATTCTATTTTGTGTACATATAATAAAAATTTCATTGGAACCTTTCAGTAAGATGGAATTCGACAAAATTTCTGACCCCAGTCCTTTCAATTTAAAAAAGAATTTTCCAAATCGCTTTAGATCAGTTCGTAGTTAAGAGGTAACAAAAAAAGTCGGTCCAGTACAAGTCGGACACGAGCAACTAGGGTTCCGTACAAAATCTTTAATTTTTTTAAAGATAATTAACGTTAATTCTGTTTTTGTGAAGTAACCACAAATTTAGGGTTTTAGGATTTTTTTCTTTACTTGTACCCCATGACATTGCGTCTTACCAAATTTCATGATATCAAGTCAAAGGGAAGTTGACTATAGGTTTTGATTCCCTTTGCGAATGTCAAAATATGCGATATAAATGGAACATAAACGGCCGTATCTTTCGATTGTATCGATTTAGAAGCTCGATTTTTTTCACTGCATTAAGAGATTGCAAACCTGAGCATATGATATTATATTTCAACTCGATACCTCCACGCATTCCAAAGTAAAAGCGTCTTGAGAGGCGGACGGATTGGCAGACGGACAATGAAGTGATCCTATAAGGATTCTGTTTTTTCCTTAGCGGTACGGAACCCTAAAAATACAACACGACCGAGCACTTCCTTCATGTTAAAGTCGATTCGAAAGTCAGACGACTCACGAACCTGGTTGCGGAAGTCACTTAGAAAATATGTTTCATCATACATACACGTATATACCGATGTACAATCTTGGATGGGGCACAAATAGATTTTGTTTGCGAGTACTTAACATGCGCGACGGAGCTACGTATTTGTCTATTTACATACAGAGAGACGTCTCCTTTGTCTGCACCGCTCGTATATAGACTATCACGGGCAGTGCTCCCAAGTTTAACCTAATATCGCACCCCGGACGCCTTGTACAAAAGAGGCAACATTCATAGTTGTCGCTACTGCGTAATTAAATGAGGCTTGTATCTGCGCGCGTGTGTGTGCGTGCGTGTGTGTGCGTGCGTGTGTGCGTGCGTGCGTGTGTGTGCGTTTTTTTTTACAACACAGGGGGCAAACGAGCATGCGGCTCACCTGATGGTAAGTGACTACCGCCGCCCATGGTCACCCACAACACCTACGGCATTGCAGGTGTGCTGCCGGCCTTTTAAAAAGGAATATGCTCTTTTCTTGAAGGTTATGTTGTCGTATCGGTTCGGAAATACTGCTGCTGGAAGTTGATTCCAAAGAGTGGTTGTGCGTGGGAGAAAGTGCCTTGAAAAACGCACGGTGGATGACCGCCACTCGTCCAGATGGTTGGGATGAAATTTTAGTTTATGGCGGGTTGTACGATGGTGAAAATTTGCAGCGGGTATCAATCCCAACAATTCTTCAGAGCACTCCCCATTATAAATTCGGTAGAAGATGCACAAAGATGCAACATCTCTACGTAGTTTCAGTGGGTCGAGCCGGACAGTAAGACGCCGATCGTCAACAATTCGAGCTGCCCGACTTGCGTTGTGCATGTGTGTGTATGTGTGTATTTCAAGCTGAAGCTGTCTTACGCACCCTCATTGTAATAATATCGGCCTAAATCAAAAGTGAGTGTTGATGGAATACCAAAAATAAATGAAGTTTGTGTGTTTTACAAAAAAAAAAAAAAACTTAAATTGTGGCAGTACCAGTTATGTTGGTTTAAAACTAAACTGTTGAATCGATTTTGATAAAATTTCTATGGGATTACCTTAAAAATTTATTTCATTTAAGACATTTCATTTATACAGGGATTCCATCCTCACACGCTTGAACCTAAATGGTCACGTACAGTGCGGTTCTAGATATATTTTCTTTCACAAACGCTCAGGCTGTGGAATGAGCAATACGCACGTGACACCCCTAGTGTTGTAGGCGTTCATAGGCTACAGTGACCGTTTACCATCAGACGAGCTATATGCTTGTTTGCCACCTTTGTGGTATAAAAAAAATACATACTTGTAGGTCTACAGTGATCATAAAAATCCCATTATATAATGAGTAAATTGATGGTATACCTGATAGAAAGTAGAAACCGGTTTATATATATATATATAAACAACACCATAAACAGATTACACTGTAATACCCATGGGTACCCCTCATACGTCGTCATTTCTGCGAACTAAGGTGTTTTACGTCCCGGTAATTCTCTCCCTTATCCAACCGACGCGACCCCTCATATGAATAACACTTCCTGTTTTAAGATTCTATTAATTTAAACAATTGTTATATATACCTACCTATATACGACAGTTAGTATAATAATACTCTACCGATGTATGTAAACTAAGGCAAAATATTATAATTAGAAATGCCTACAAATAAATTAATACAGAATTCAATTAAAAAAAAAAACGGTCAACTGTAAATTGAACTCATTCGCCAAGAATTCCTTGCTTAAAATAATCTCTAAAAAAGTAGTTGTTAAAATTGGAATCCTTATATATTATTGTTGATGGAAGATATGTCTGGAAAGCAATATTAACTGAGTAACTTGAGGTTACAAAAAAATATGTGAATGAATCTGACGTTCACATTTTTTTATGCAACTTAGAATGGCAAACAAGTTGACGGCCCACCTGATGGAAAGTGTTAACCGTCGCCTACAGACATAAGGAACACCATGGACATAACAGAGTATACTGTTTCGCCTATGATACCTCCCATGCGTTGCCATTCCTGAGGACTCAGGTGTTATTCCTCTGTACCATGTAAATTCATTGTCTTATCCCCAAGCCTTTCGAACCGAAACACAACCATGCAAACACAACTGTTTCACGGTTGAAACACGAATAGGATAGAGGTGCCCAAGCAATCTTTTGTACA
Source organism: Galleria mellonella (assembly GCF_026898425.1). NCBI lineage: Eukaryota > Metazoa > Arthropoda > Insecta > Lepidoptera > Pyralidae > Galleria > Galleria mellonella. The sequence continues at coordinate 14,172,347 of NW_026442079.1, read as the reverse complement.
AAGTCTCCCTCTGGTAAAATATTGACACAAACAGCAATCTATCTGTATTTACTGTACAGTATTCCTAAACATAGCAATGTTAATTCAAATAAAACACTTTAATAATCGTTTAGATTTTGCTAAGACAGATTACTGCTTATGTTCTTCTGCAAAAGACATTGGTCCGTATCAAAGAATTGGGACACAATTATAAATTGGATTGGCAAACGCCTCCAAATTATACAACATTAAATGATACAGACGGATGCCATCGCTGACATATGACTAATTTTAAGCTTTGATGAGGTTATTTTTGTTAGGGCAACACAACTACATTGAATAGTTGATATTGTTGTTAAAAATCTATCAGACACACAGTCTAAATTGTTTCAATTAAATCACAGCTTTCACTGTGAAAATGTTCGGCCCTGATTTTTAAATAAAGATTTTTATATTTCAGCCGATTTTTGTGTCACATTTTACGTTCATATAGTCTATGTATTCTCACTTCCTTGTATTAATATTGTAAATATAAAATTCTGCTTATTTGCCGTCTCTTGTCGTTTTAATGGCATATCGTTACGATTTTTAATATATTTTTTTTAAATTTTCATTTATATATTTTATTTTGATACACTAAAATGCAATTTAATTAAAGTTAACAATGACATATATATATATATATATATATATATATATATATATATATATATATATATATATATATATATATATATATATATAAAAGAAAGATAGACCTCTATAAAATTAGAAACAGTATTAAAATAGAGGGCCTAAACTACTTTTAATTAATTGGAGCTAGTCTTATATGTATAAATACTAGCAGTATACAATAGCTTCACTTGTAAGTCCTTGAATCAGTAACTCTCTTGAGTGAATTACATGGGCCTTCGAGACGGCGACCTTGGTTTTTATGAATAGTAACATGTGAAAGATATGAGACACAGACACGACAGTATACACTGTGACGTCTATGTGAACCATCAACTCACCATTTCTGGATCAATAACAAATTCTTTATTAGATGTTTACTTTAACAAATAATAAAACAGATCCTTTTCTCTACATGATAGGCTCAGACAAGTCTTGGAATCGCGTAGGAATGCAAAATTTTGTAGTTATACAAATATACTTTGATAATAAATACATTTTTATATTTTATATTTATTTTATATAAAATTTCACATCATATTTCTACCACCATCTATTTCGATAACGGGTTACGCTGTCAGTACTCTGTAATAATTAACTTAATATTGAATTATACTTAATATTAAAGCAACAACCTTTAGAGAAGCCAATCGTGCTTAGATATCTAAACAGTCGCCCACCGCGCAAACGCAGCTCTCCCCGTAATTTCTATTCTGTGTGTAGCCTCAGGGGTGCCAACAACCCCACCCCACCCGTCCCGGGGTGCAGTGAACCGGCCCCGTAATCAGCTGTTACGGAAAATGGTAGCATCCAAACATACCGCCTTACGTTAAATGACGCGATTCCGATATAAGTGAGCTTACTACAATACTTTGGCGTTCCATTGTTTCTGCCTACCCTAATGGGAGACAGGCGTGACAGATATGTATGTATGTATGTACTACAATACTATGTGAGCCATCGTTTCTCAACCGTGGAGTCGTATCCAGTGCGATAAGGGGTATCGCTATGTATTTAATTTCACATTAATTATATTTGTATTTTTAAATAAAGATTAAGGGTTTTAAAATTTTTTAATTTAGTAATTAAGTTTTTTTTTTTTGTAATAGCCTAAAAAACGATTTTATACAATAGTCGATTTTGTTTTTAATTTAAATGTTTATTGTAATAGACTATTTAAATATTTAGTTACAACTATGGTAAAATTTACCAGAGGGAGACTTTGTACAAAAGTCAATTGCTTGAGTACCTCTGTCCTATTCGTGTTTCAACCGTGAAGCAGTTGTGTTTGCGTGGCTGTGTTTCGGTTTGAAGGGTGGGATATAGCATGAAATTACTGGGTACAGAGGAATATCATCTGAGTCCTCAGGAATGACAACGCATGGGGGGTGTAATGGGCGAAACAGTATACTCTGTTATGTACATGGTACTGCTCATGTCTATAGGCGACGGTTACCACTTTCTATTAGGTGGACCGTCAGCTTGTTTGCCATTCTAAGTTGTATAAAAAAAAGGTTAATAGATTTTGGTGATTACAATAATCCTTACTAATATTATAAATGAGAAAGTAAATATGTTTGTTTGTTTACTCTCTCACGCCTAAACTACTGAATCGAATATGATGACTTTTAGTATAAAGATAGATGTGATCCTGAAGATGGTAGTAAACTATTTTTTTTAATATATTAGAAGGCGGGATATGGGAGGGGTAATTTTAATTTTTGTATGACTCTTTTTAATACTTAATTTTTTTTTAATTACTTCATAAAGGGAGTAAAATGGGGGTAGCAAAATTTATATGGAAAAATCGTACTCAAATGATTATTACGTTTACCTAGTTTAACTCTATCCGTTTACGCTGTTAAAATGTCAAATATTTGATCATTTTATATTTGGTATAAATTCTTATCTGAATTAATTCTATGTTATTAAAATTGTAATTTACAATTGTTCATATTGTTTTGTTTCTACCCATACCAAAAAACGTAAACAAACAGCCCTCTTATAACTAGAGATCTAAAGCCTCACTGCGGCTGCCAACCCGCCTGCCAAGCGTAGCAACTACTGGCAAAACCCCCCAAGGGGGAAGCTTATATTTAGCAGTGAACAGTTAAAGGCTGATATGATATAACAAACAAACAGAATTGTTGGACAAAATCAATATTAATGCGCGTGAAGCTGTAAGTAAAAACTAGTAATAAATAAGACAATCAAAACATTTTTCGTTAAACTACTATTCATATTTAGTTGATTGTGATATTAAAGAGGTTGGGAAATGACTTAAGGACATTACTATTGAAACAGATGCAATCGCATATATTTTGATGCAGTTTTTAATAAAAAATAGACAAATATTAAGCCAAAATATGGCAATTATTATTCGTAAACCTTGTTCATTTTATGTAAAGTGATAGCTGTCGTCTATAGGCATAAACAGTACTGTGGATAAATGCGATACCCCGATACTACTCATGTGTTGCTATTCCTGATAACTAAGGTGTTATTCCCCCTGTAATTTCGCTGCCATAACGGTTTGAAGGGTGGGACCCTTCCCGTCGGAACACGGCCGTGCTAGCTTAACTTTTTGGCAACAGAAACACAAGGGGGCTGTACGCAGTTGCAGACGACATTTTCAAAATTCTAATTCGAAACATTTATTGTACGTTTATGGGTATGTACATTAGAAAAAAATATTTTTTTCTCAAACATGCTTGGAAATATGAGCATTATTTTGACAATCTTCTTCGAGATAAATCAAAATTGCCGTACTGGCCAGATACATGCGGGCAGCGGCCGGCAAATGTTGTATGTAAATCCATATCTGTCGTGTTTTGCGGCCAGATAAATTACTATGTAAACTCATATCTGTCCTGCATTTAAAAATGGAATGACCTTTTACTTCGAAATATGGCTACCAAGGAGGCAACTAAGAAAAGGTTTTATTTAAATTTCGAACTAGCTTGCAAATAGAAAGCTGTTTATTGAAAAAAAAAAAACAAAGGAACATTATGGCGCGTGAAAAATTATTATTGTTCGTTATTCGTCATTGAACTTAAAAAGTAAAATTGTATTTTTGATTTCCGCGCATAGTTTGAGAAAAGTACTATTCTTGAAACTATATTTTTAAATTACAGGACAGATATGAGTTTACATAGTAATTTATCTGGCCGTAAAACACGACAGATATGGATTTTCATACAACTTTTGCCGGCCGCTGCCCGCATGTATCTGGCCAGTACGGCAATTTTGATTTATCTCGAAGAAGATTGTCAAAATAATGTTCGCATTTCCAAGCATGTGTGAGAAAAATATATTTCGTGTTATCTAGTTAACACAAATAGTGTTAACTATGCAACACCTCGTCTCTGCGTACGATATAAACAGTCTCGAACTAATAAGGACGGTGTACGCGAGGTAATCCTCGTGATACTGCAACGACTTACGCGGTACACTTTACTAAATCTCATTAGTTAAGGATACGTAGTCTGAGTGGACTTTGTAACACTAGTCTTAAGGGGGGAAAAGGGATTGTTAGTAATGGAGACTAAGAATCCCATTGCTAGCAATGTGCCTTATTAGGTCGGCCTCCACATGGTTCCTTCTGCAAACCATCGTGAACAATTCTTGTTGAATTCGTCACGATGGACTAACTGACCTACTTCATCCTCACCTATCATCCTTCACTGGTGCCCCTCCGGTGTATACCGTTAGCACAGGCGGGGTTCCATTTTCACCTATCAAAAAAAAAACACTAGCTATAATGTCCCACGTTTCGAGAAATTTCATTTTATTTATAATTATGCATCTTCCGAGATGTTATTCATCATCATCATCATCATATCAGGCCTTTAACTGTCTACTGCTGAATATAAACCTGCCTTGGTTTTGTCAGCAGTTGCCACGTTTGGCAGGCGAATTGGCAACCGCATTTAAGCTTTGGAGATGATCTAAGAAGGGCACTGCTACCCATTCCTAGCCCTGCCTTAGTCGCCTCTTCCGGCACCTATGAGAAAAGAAGGGGTAGCCTATTCTATGCCTGGACCATACGGCAATTAATGTCACTATTATAGGCATTAACGGTTGCACCATTCGTTATGAAATTTGATACCATATGAGAAGGAGAAGGACGTAGGCTGTTCATCTCAGTCATTCGGCATATCGCCGAAGAAGTCGCTATTTGCCAGTTCGTAATATTTGAAGACAGTTGGTCCACCCGCACGTATCATATCAAATAGTCCCGTGTCCCGATAGACTGCGTCGGTTTAAGGAAACTATTACAAGGACCACGGCGTCGAGTCGGCGACACGGCGTCTCGCGTGCCCGACGCCGGCGCGGCGCCGCCGCCGCCGCCGCCCCCCTCACCACCACTTCCTAGGGAGCCAACAAAATAACTTAATTTATACCTACCTATATCAGATCATTGGTCGCGATTAAGCGCTCGTTTGTAAGCTGCCTTTTGTTTCAAATGATATTGTTTAGCATTGATTAGCAAACGATTTAACGTTTAACGAAATTTCGAGTCGGTTAATTAAGTTTATAATATTCACGCCTATAAACAAATGCTGTTGAGATAGCTCGGTTTATCTTGATGCTCTTATTAAAATCCGTGTTGACTTTGTGTCCTTGCTCGCTTCATTTAATACTAGCTTTGACTCGCGGCTTTACTCGCATGAATCAAGGTAAAAGATATATAAGCTAGTATAGTGTTATATTATCTGTGATTTTTTTTTGATGGGTTTAAATTTTTTTTTTTTACAACACAAATACAAATGGTACGGTAACCCCGCCTGCGCTAACGGGATACACCGGCGAAGCACCAGTGAAAGGTGATAGATGAGAATGAAAACAGGCCAGTTAACCCATCATGATGTATTCATCAGGAATTAACCATGATAGTTACCAGGGGGAACCGCGAGGAGGTCGACATGGTTGGGTATATTGCTAGCAATGGGATTCTCAGTCTCCATTATTAACAATCCCTTTCCCCCTCCCCCCCCTGTAATCTCTGTGATATCAGTAAAATTAAACTTTGGTACAGTGCCTCTATGGATGTACTGTACGAAGAATCAATATTGAATCCAAGCATTGAAGTTCCATTGTTCTACGAGTATTGACTGTATCTTATTCGCTGTTTATCTGTCTATCTGTACGGCCTAGATCATCATTTTAACTTAATTTACATTATCACTACATAGTATAAAACAAAGTCGCTGTCGCCGTCTGTCCGTCCCTATGTATGCTTAAATCTTTAAAACTACAAAACGGATTTTGAAGCGGTTGCTTTTAATAGATAGAGTGATTCAAGAGGAAGGTTTATATGTATAATAGATGCGTAATATTGTAGAGAAACATTGATAAATTTAGAGGTTTCCAATATTGATGTCGTAAATAAATACATTTTTTTGCGCTTACATTGCAAACACTGGCTGAACCCCATGAGATAAATCAAAATAATGTGTATATGTGTATGTATATATATAATTATATAATATATATAAATTTAATAATTAAATAATGAATAATAATAATAAGAAAATACGTACCTATCGCGATATAATTTCAATGACTGGATAATATTGTAACAGATCCTTAGACTATTTCTAAAGTGAAAAAAAGTATTGTTCATAATTGAAATGTTATCTAATAATTACATTATGGAATGCAATAAGAAATAAATAAATAAAACAATATTATACATTGTTTATAGCAGCACCCACGGTGAATTATACAGCTTTTGGTCCTTCGAGCCGGATGTACCAGTACCCTATAAATTTGTTGTTACATTCCTTCGAAAAGACAATTATTCCTTCATACTCCTCCCGTTTTATTCTTCCTAGTGATTAATTTCGTTGTAAGATTTATAAGACAGCCTTAGCCTTCCCCTGGGAGTCCAGCAAGCTCGTGTAAGGGCTTACTTCTCCGCTCGTTGCGTCAGAGATTGCTGCTGTAAATTTTAACTTACATTACCTACTAGATAAGTGGCAAATGAATCTATCGATATATGGTATAGCACATCTCTGTTTAACATAAGAGATAAAAAGAGATAGCAATGTCGGATGTTTTGTTCATTTATATTAGATTCGTTTGGTTCTTGTTTAAGGTAGCAAGAGACACGATGTCGTGACAGTAACGAGTCCCTTAAAACAAATAATATAAATTCAACCAACAGGGATTGTTACTGCTAGAAATAGGAATTGGGGTCCTTATTGCTAGCAGTATATTTTATCAAACGATTAATTTCCAAATAAATTGGTCACAATGGATCAAATCCTCTTAAAATCTTTCATACTATCCTGCTAACATTAATGTACAACAGCAGTGCATATTATTCTCAATATCGTGTATAATATAGTATATATCATATATGTGTAAGTATATTTGTTATTCATATATATTTATTCGTTTATATATGTAATTTTAGTAAGTATTTCAATAATTAGTAGTACCGCATTCGAATATTCTGACACTTCCCTATTGTTGACTGGGAGAGAATGCTTTTAGCATTAAGTCCGCCATGTACACATATTTGTACTAATGAATAAATAAATAAATGTATGTGCGACTGCCAATATTTATGGATTGACTTCTATTAGATTATTAACATACGTAAGCCACTAAAAAGTAACTAGCATGTGCTGAGACAAAATTTGCATGCATTTAGATAAGGCGAAATGTGTAACTCAGTTACCATTTATGACCATTTGTACCACATTTCGAGCAAATAAATTATTATTATTTTTTAAACTTTACAAAAATTCACAACTCCTCTCTTAAGGAGAGGAGATGGCAACTAACCCCCGGCAGAAGCACAGTCGGCCGGGGTTCAGGGCCCCAGGGAGAGAAACCGGCGTATTATTTGTATTAATGTATACCAATAGTGCAAGCGAGGTTGCAGGGTTACTGTACACATTTTTTAGGATTAAAAGCCTTAAAAGTGTTTACATAAAGTTCACTGTCTTGATATCAATACTTTTCCGCGATATTTCAATTTGTTTTATTTTCAAGTAAGTAATAATAGTTAGCAAGAATTTTAAAACAGTGGTACCTAATGTTTGAAAGCTCTTGTGCAATGCCAATAAAGAGCTCGTACTGTGAGTGTCTCCAATTATATAAGTAGGTGTTATCGCAGAATGTAATGTAACATTATTATAGTACTTGCAAACAATGGGCGAAACAGTATACTCTGTTATGTCCATGGTACTGCTTATGTCTATAGGCGATGGTTACCACTTTCCATCAGGTGGGCCGTCAGCTTGTTTGCCATTCTAAGTTGCATAAAAAAACCATGGGGTATACTGATATATCTATTGAATATGTAGGCAGTATTATTAAAGGGAAAATTAACTAGTGACTGAAACCACAGAAAAGTAAAAGAACTGTAGCAATGAATATTAGAAAAGGAAATAAATAGAAACGAAGTAAGTAGATTAGGAAAGCTTTATAAGATCTTGGAACTAGATTATTATAAGTGATCCAATCAAATCGTTTAAAATATGATATTAAAATACGAGAAAAAACAAATTCCTAGAAATGTGACGTAAATAAATTAGAAGGTAAAGTTAAGAATGAAATACGGAAACATTTATATTTTTATTACGACAACCTGTTTATAAAGTATATTGAAGTGAAGTGCAATTGTTAAATATAAGTTAAGGTTGTCGCTCTTTCCACTCAAATTGGAACGAAACGTGCCTCCCACCAAATTGTTTATAATTACTCCTCTCCATCCAAAGGTTGCCTGCAAGAGATCGCTCTTAGCGATAAGGTCGCCCATTGTTTTCTCACTGTAATTATTTCTTGTAATTGTTTATATTTATAATAAGTATACTATTGTAATATTTTGGAGGAAACAATAAAGAGTATCTATCTATCTATCTATAAAATGTAAAAATTTTCGACTCACGTTTATTTTTAATGTGATTTGTTGTAAAAATTTTTTGGATCCTTTTTATTGTCTTAAAAGTTTGACAATTTTAGCGTTTTTTGCAATATTTATATGTTATATTTTAACTGTATATATATATATATATATATATATATATATATATATATATATATATATATATATATATATATATATATATATATATATATATATATATATATATATATACAGTTAAAATATAACCTTTTTTTTATATACAATTTAGAATGGCAAACAAGCAGACGGCCCACCTGATGGAAAGTGGTAACAGTCGCCTATAGACATGAGCAGTACCATGGACATAACAGAGTATAATACTGTTTCGCCCATGATATCCCCCATGCGTTGCCATTCCTGAGGACTCAGGTGTTATTCCTCTGTACCCAGTAAATTCACGCCATATCCCACCCTTCAAACCGAAACACAGCCATGCAAACACAACTGCTTCACGGTTGAAACACGAATGGGACAGAGGTACCCAAGCAATCGACTTTTGTACAAAGTCTCCGTCAATTGAGTGCGATTGAATAACAAATCTTTGCGATAACTCTCATTTGTATGTTACGGACATTTTCGAAATTACATTTTGTATTTTCGAATTCGAAACGGATTTGACGTTAGGGAGATCTGAACGCAAATAATTACGAAGGTTAATTGCAAACCATGCGTGTGTAATTAAAAACATTGTTTGTAAATAAAGCGGCTGAATTTGTCCCGGCCTGCATTCATTAGACTTTGGCACATAAATATATGATAGAATTTTAAATTGTGCGCGCACGACCCACGCGTGAGTACCGCACCTGATCTAAACACAGCTTGGGAATGACGATTCCACTTTTCAATTCTTTCATTATTATTATTTTTTTTAATTTTATTACTTTAATATACCGTTTAATAATAGTATTTAAAAAAAACGTTCATACTCCCTTTTTTATTTCATCTGAGCAGTAAGTACTTTATATTATTCTCAATTTCGTGTATAATATAGTATAATTTATATATGTGTAAGTATATTTGTTATTTATATATATTTATTCGTTTATATATGTAATTTTAGTATGTATGTATATCAATAATTACTAGTACCGCATTCGAGTATTTTGACATTTCCCTACGGTTGACTGGGAGAGAATGCTTTTAGCATTAAGTCCGCCATGTACTCGTACACATATATGTACTAATGAATAAATAAATAAATCCTATATTGTTAACAATGGGACTATTGGATCTAATTATATACAATCTCATATCCCCTGGAAGATGAGCAATATAGGATTGTAGCAGTAGATTCCGATAAACGAGTCCCAGATTCGATTCCTAAAAGGGTTTATTTAGAAAACGATATTTTCTAATTTGTACGCAGATTCTATATTGGCCAATTATAAACATAATATTTAAAATATCATCGTTAAATTATTTCTGTAAACATCATCTGTAATCGAATGGAGTGTGGATGTTTTTTTTTTCCGAGCGGCCACGTATCTCTCTGCGGTCGAGATAGCATCTCTGATAATAGACGATTCCAGCCGCCGGATCGCTACTGACAGAACAGTATGACGAAACATTGTACGTATATCATTAATAAAATAAAATAAATCATACAAATACAAGGAAATTGTACGTAAAGGATATCTGTAACGTGGAGTTTTTATTTATTGTACCATCTTTTAACTGCTTAAGATAAGCTTTCCCCATTAAGGGAGTTTCGCCAGTAGTTTGCCACGCTTGGTAGACGGGTTAGCATCCGCAGTTTTTCTTTTATGGGTAAAAATGGAATGGTTACCCCGCCTGCGCTAACGGGATACGCTGGCGGAGCACCAGTGAAGGGTGATAGATGAGAATGAAAACAGGCCAGTTAGCCCATCATGATGAATTCATCAGGAATTAACCATGATAGTTTCCAGGGGAAACCGCGACCTGGTTGGGTATATTGCTAGCAACGGGATTTTTAGTCTCCATTACTAACAATCCCTTTCCCCCCAGCATCTGCAGTTAGGCTTTTAGAGATGCTTTAAGGGAGACGCTGCTGCCCATCTCTCGTTCTCCCTTAGTCGACTCTTATGACACCCACGGGAAAGGAAAGAGGTAGAATGGGCCACGCCGGGACACACGCGGCCGTACTAATATTATAAAGAGCTTGTTTGTTTGTTTGTTTGTAATGAATAAAAAACTGCTCAACTAATTTTAAAAATTCTTTCACCTATAAAAAGCAATATTGTCAATGAGGTACATAGACTATATGTTATATGATTTTCGAAAACTGATTTTCGAAAACCCGTGCGAAGTCCGGCCGCATCGCTAGCGACCAATATTGAAAATGCGAAGTACACAGGAATTATTTCCAGAGTTACACACGCTAGCCCGCCCCAGAAATGTTCGGTATTTCAGGCACTGCGAACGTTTTATCGTGCATCCTTTGGTTCATGTTTAAAGCTTTTAAATGTTAGGAATGAGTAAAACAGACTTTGTATCTTATAGATCGTAGCAAGTACTGTAAATACTCCCCAAGGGGGAGGGGGGCTTATGTTCAGCAGTGAACAGTTAAAGGCTAATAGTGATGATGATGATGATGTATATTAGTATAGATAATTACCAGAAGGAAACTTTGTACAGAAGTCGTTTGCTTGGGTACCTCTGTCCCATTCGTGTTTCAACCGTGAATCAGTTGTGTTTGCATGGCTGTGTTTCGGTTTGAAGGGTGCGATTTTGCAGGGACATTACAGGGTACAGAGGAATAACACCTGAGTCCTCAGGAATGGTAACGCAAGGAAGGTATCATGGCTGAAACAGTATACTCTGTTATGTCCATGGTACTGCTCATGTCTATAGGCGACGGTTACCGCTTTTCATCAGGTGGGCCGTCAGCTTGTTTGCCATTCTAAGTTGTATAAAAAAAATATCCTAACTTCGTATATGTATTTTACTTTTTTATCTATATAGTATGTACTGACATATCTGATATTATAAATAAGTAAGTGAGTGTTATTTCTTTCCTCTAAGTATCTTAACGGCTTAACCAATTGTCTTGTAATCATTGAAGTACACATACTATACGTATGTGATGAAGAAGAACATACCATAGACTACTGGGGGTCTACCATGAAATGAAGTTCCGAATTTTCGGACTCAATTTCGTGTTTCTGTTCGCACCAAAATCGACCCTATAAATGGAGCTTAACATTTCGTTTGTCATAAATCCTACCATAAAAGTAAAAAGGAACGATACTTTAGCATTTTTAATATTTTTAAACGGTATGTATCAAGTAATTTTAACATCAAATTTTTGTTTCGTTCGGATGCGAAATTTCGGAAAACATTTCATGGTAGGCCCTCTGTTTATTTTGATCGTTCAATTTATCCCAATAACGTGGACGAAGCCACGGGTAAAAGCTAGCTAGATAGTAATTTACTGCAGTCTGTAGGTACATTGTGCCAATAGTTGTCTTCCAAACAATACTTTGTTGAGCCTTAAAAAGGCTACCTGTCGTTTTTATACAATATACGGTGAATTCCTGCCTTAAAGGCACAATAATGTTAAGCCTAGTACACACATTTATTTTTGTATATAATTTTTTTACACATTGCAAGATGAACCAAAGTATGTAAGAATTATTCACACATATTAGATGTCTCTCATAAAGAGGGGTATTTTTTTTGATGGGTGAAAATGGTATGGTAACCCCGCCTGCGCTAACGGGATACGCTGGCGGAGCACCAGTGAAGGGTGATAGGTGAGAATGAAAACAGGCCAGTTAGCCCATCATGATGAATTCATCAGGAATTAACCGTGATAGTTCCCAGGGGGAACCGCGAGGAGGTCGACCTGGTTGGGTATATTGCTAGCAATGGGATTCTCAGTCTCCTTTACTAACAATCCCTTTACCCCCATAAAGAGAGTTTTGATAATAGTTGCTATGCTTGGCAGGTGTTTTGGCAACCGCAGTTAGGGTTTAGAGATGTTTAAGAGGGACGCTGTTGCCCATCTCTCGACAATAAAATTCCACTGCTCGCCTCATAAGACGTCCACGAAAAAAAAGGGGAGTCTCATGCCGGTACCACACTGCAATCTTCATACTGTATAGTAATGAATTATGTTTACTATGTTTTAAGTTTTATAAGTTTACTATTGTAATCTTTTGGAGGTAACAATAAAGAGTATCTATTTATCTTTTTCTTGTCGGCATTACTCGCATTTTAATTCGGTATTACCCGATTAGTTTCGAATTTAATGGGAGTCCGAATTTACGATTTGAATAAAATCAACGTAAATTAATTATAATTATAATGGTTTTTTTTTATACAACTTAGAATGGCAAACAAGCTGACGGCCCACCTGATGGAAAGTGGTAACCGTCGCCTATAGACATGAGCAGTACCATGGACATAACAGAGTATACTGTTTCGCCCATGATACCCCCATACGTTGCTATTCCTGAGGACTCAGGTGTTATTCCTCTGTACCCAGTAAATTCACTGCCATATCCCACCCTTCAAACCGAAACACAGCCATGCAAACAACTGTTTCACGGTTGAAACACGAATGGGACAGAGGTACCCAAGCAATCGACTTTTGTACAAAGTCTCCCTCTGGTATTTTTTTGTAAATGGTCATAGACTTCATGCCTCTATTTTCGTATTATAATAAAAATGAGTAAATACTGAATACTGGTAATAGTTGCCTGTCAATTTCACTGCTACATCCCACCATTCAAACCGCACAACTATGTAAACACAGCTGCAAAAAGATAGAAAAATAAATAAATAACCTGTGGACATTTAACACAGATCAAATTAAGCAAAACTTGTACTATAAATGACAGAAATACTATCTTTTTTTTATAAATAGATACATATTATATTATAGATAGAGAATACCTAAACCAATAGAAACAAACAGGGGGGAAAGGGATTGTTAGTAATGGAGACTAAGAATACCATTGCTAGCAATATCCCTAACCAGGTCGACCTCCACGCGGATCCCCCGGGAATCTATCATGGTTAATTCCTGATGGATTTATCATGATGGGCTAACTGGCCTGTTTTCATTCTCATCGATCACCCTTCACTGGTGCTCCGCCTGCGTATTCCGCTAGCGCAGGCGGGGTTAGAATACCATCTTCACCCATATAAAAAAAATACAATCAAACATATATTCACATGAATATAAATTATTGTGTTCTGTAACATTGAATTTGGGACTATTGGAAGATAAGGCGTTATGGTACACCTACAACACTGAGGTCAAGCAGGAAACAAGAATCGAATGGGAGAGATGTACAAAGAAACAAGTTTTGCATGAAGTTTTCCTTGTGCACACATTTAAATTTGTGTAAACTAACCCTTAGACATGACTCAGGAGCCCCTTGACGCTTGCCGTCGCAGAGTATTCGAGCAAAGGGGAGGAAAATGAAAAAGGCACGCGATGCGAAAGAGTTGGACACACTACGTTATGTAGGTCACGTTCGGTGATGCCAACGTTCCACCCACGTATCTCTGGGACTTCTATTTAAGATTGTAATATAAGGATTAGGCGCATCGAATCTTTCCTTTATATATACGTTATAACGTCGTCGGTAAGCAGGGGTCAATATTTACGTAAAACGAAATTGGGATGCCCCAACTCTCTACGTATCCAACATTGGTCTTTTGAGACATCTATTGATTTATTCAATCGATCTTTTTAAATACATACAAATGTGATATAGATCGAAATTCATCACATTTATATATGTGTGTAAGTCACTTGTGGTTTTATTTTACTTTTAAGAAAAACAAAACCTATGTAGCACGGTAGATTTTCTTCGATATTGAATTAAACATGAATAATTTTTATGGGGGAAAATAAAATAATCGTTATCCGTAAAAATTTATTAACAAATCTTTTTTTTTTTATATATATATAATAAGCATGTACATAAAAGACAAAATCTCCCCGTGAAACACACTCCCGACTCGAAATGATTCATATATGGTAATCGATACATTCGCCCAAGAATGGACAAAGCCCCATCAAAGTGTGCTTTCTTCCCACAAAATCTCTCAGAAGCTCTATCAAACTGTTATTTGTTTATCATTATACCACTATTTTCTCGGAATGTTGTTATCTATTGTGAATGTACAAGAAACTCGACAGTTACCCTTTTAAAAGGGGTGTAGGTATGTGGGCAACTTTGTACGGATATAAAAATAACTCCTTATTCTTATAGTATGGAATTGTAGCGTAGTTTATACTTTGTAGGGGCCACTGTTAATTTTATTGTTACTTTGTAAAGTTTTTATTACGTTCCCTTTATTGTTGCGTTCTTTAATTTATTTATTTAACTTTAACAGGAAAACGTACAATACTTAAAACAAATAGATAATAAATACAGCAATATCTGTGAAGTTTTCATAATAAACTTACACATTATAACGGCAAGAGAAGATTGGCCGTGTGGTCCCGGCATAGAATAGGCCACCCCTTCTTTTCCCATGGGTGTCGTAAGAGGCGAATAAGGGAGGGCAAGGGATGGGTAGCAGTGTCCCTCTTAAAACATCTCTAAAGCCAGACTGCGGTTGCCAACCCATCTGCCAATAGTTGCCAAACGTGGCAACTATTGGCAAAACCCCCCAAGGGGGAGGCTTATGTTCAACAGTGGACAGTTAAAGGCTGATATGATGATAATGAGGTTCTAAAAATGTTAAATATTAATAAATATGTTGGTGTATAAATTTGTAAATTTTAAATCTCAAATCTAGTAATCTAAGCTCTAATCCTGTTTAGCTAAGTGGCCCCCATTTCGAAGGAAGGGGTGGCCTATTCTATGTCCGGGACCACACGAGCAATATATATTAAATATAATGTAATTAATTTAATTTCGTCTGTTTCAAAATTGTAACAATATTGTACACCGCTCTATCCGCTGACATTGATGCTCCTCTCCATTTTGGGTGTTGCTGGAACCTTAAGGTTGTCTTGAAAAGATTGCTCTCAGCAATAATACCGCCTGGGAGGAAAGGGATGGAATGGAGATTGACACCCCAATTGTTAGCAATACCCTATTAGGTCGATCTCCACGTGGTTCCCCCTGGAAACCATAGTGAACAATTCTTATTGAATTCGTCACGATGGGCCAACTGACCTGCTTCATTCTCACCTACCATCCTTCACTGGTGCCCCGCCGGTGTATATTGATAGTGTGGGTGGGGGTTACCATTCCGTTATCACCCATTAAAAAAAAAATAAGACCGCCTTACTGTACTTATACAATTGTATCGTTGTGTTTGTAAATTGTCTTGCTTATTTCCTATATTGTATAATGCAAGGTCACATACCTTATACTTTACTTATACTTAAACGAAAATCCATAAATGTAATAGTGCATTGAACTGTGTTAAAAAGTAAACTTAAATACGCAACACTGTGCCTCTGTAGTCTTGACTGGTATGATATTCATGGGCCGGCCGTGCCATATCTATTCCTATGGAAGTGCTTTCTAGCGAAGTCTTCACTTTGTTGTACAGTGTTCTTTAGTTCCATTGTTTTAAAAGTATTTAAGTAACAAAATTATTTAGCATACAGGTAGTTGGAAGAGGTATTTTTTTTAATGGGTGATAATGTAATAGTAACGGGGGGAAAGGGATTGTTAGTAATGAAGACTAAGAATCCCATTGCTAGCAATATACCCAACCAGGTCGATCTCCTCGCGGTTACCCCTGGAAACTATCATGGTTAATTCCTGATGAATTCATCATGATTGGCTAACTGACCTGTTTTCATTCTCATCGATCACCCTTCACTGGTGCCCCGCCAGCCTATCCCGCTAGCGCAGGCGGGGCTACCACTTCATTATTATCATTCACTAGCGGCCCGTCCCGGCGTCGCACGGGTGGACATTTTTACATTTTAAAAAGTGGCCATTAACACACGCGACGGAAGCTTAAAAATAGAGTAACTTCTCCCGTTTTCCCTACATTTTCCTTCACTGCTCTACTCCTATTGATAGTAGCGTGATGAAAAGTATCATAACCTGCCCAGGAGTATGTAAAATAATTGTACCAAGTTTCGTTAAAATCCGTCTAGTAGTTTTTGTTTCTATAACGAACATACAGACGGACAGACAAAAATTTTACTGATTGCATTTTTGGCATCAGTATCGATCACTAATCACCCGCTGATAGTTATTTTGGTAATATATTTCATGTACAGAATTGATCTCTCTACAGATTTATTAGAAGTATAGATTAAAAACCTATGAATCTTCGTAAAATTCAAAAATCATAATATATAAAATGCCCGCGTCATAATGTTCGTTCATGTTGATTCCTGAAACCTCTCAACCGTTTTCATGATATTTTCTAAATGTATATAACACTGTTCTGTAAGACACTATGAATGCATCCACTCTTTTATAAATTAAATTATCACATAGTCCTCTTTTCAAACATTCCCATTACGTTTCTGTAATTCGGCTGCTTTCTCAAATCTTACGTTGAAATTTTTTTATTCATATTTAATTTTAAAATAAAAAGAAAAATCTTTTACATTCAAGTGAACTTTATTATAAGCATTTTTGAATACTCATTTTTTACGATATATCTATCCTCCGATGCGGAATGCAATTACGGGAGAAAAGAACGGACAGAAAATTCAGATGTTGTTTTTTTTTTTTCAAATAAAAATTTGTGTCAACATTCCACTTTACATAATAATATGAAATGTTAATTTCTTTTTTTGTTGCCAACATACTCGGTTTTCTTTCTGCGTCTTCAGGTATTAGCGACTTTTTTTTTTATATAATACAGTATAATCTCGATTACCCAAATATTCGATTATCCGGACAAGATAGGACACATCGGATCCCATACAGTCGTTACAACTGAAGCACAGCAGGGATTTTACTTAGAATGTGGTGGCCGACAGCTTGTTTGCCATTCTAAGTTGTATAAAAAAAAAATGTCAAATAAACAAATATCGCACCCCGTTAAGGGATGAGATTATTAGTAATGCGGACTACCAGTCCCATTACTAGTCTACCCTGTCAGGTTAACCTCCACGTGGTCCCCCCTGGAAACCGACGTGCTGAATTTCAGGTGTATTAATTTTTTTTTAATGGGTGAAAATGAAATAAGGACCCAGCCTGAGCTATCGGTATACACTGGCGGGGCACCAGTGATAGATGATAGGTGAGCATGAAAGCAGGTCAGTTAGCCCACGTGACAAATTCACTAGAATTAACCACGATAGTATCCAGGGGGAACCGCATGGAGGTCGACCTCATAGGGTATATTGCTAGCAAAGGGGTTACTTGACCCCATTACTAACAATCCCTTCCCTCCCAGGTGTATTCATTACGATGGGCTAAAAATGTCCCATCTCGTACATATGGCAGATATGTTTATAAAAACGGAATAACATGCTGTTTGTATACACCAAGGCACCATAACCATACACCATAGCACCATAACCAGACACCATAGCTCCCAAACAAGTATTATTATAGATGGTATCCCATAATCGTAATCATAAACTCATCGTTGGGTCTTTTTTTTAATGGGTGGATAATGGAGTGGTAACCCCACCCGCGCTATCGGTATACACCGGCGGGGCACCAGTGAAGGATGATAGGTGAGGATGAAACAGGTCAGTTAGCCCGTCGTGAACAACAAGAATGTTCAACAAGAATTGTTCACGATGATTTCCAGGGGGAACCACGAGGAGGTCGACCTAATAGGGCATATTGCTAGCAATGGGACTGTCAAACTCCATTGCTAACAATTCCTTTTCCCCCTATAACCGTGGGCTCTTGTTATTTGTATACAGAAAATCTTAAATTCATAACCAATACAAATAAATTTATATAGTAAATGCCAAGTGTTTTTTTTGCGATGGGTGAAAATGGTATGGTAACCCCGCCTGCGCTAACGGAATACGCTGGCGGAGCATCAGTGAAGGGTAATAGATAAGAATGAAAACAGGCCAGTTAGCCCATCATGATAAATTCATCGGGAATTAACCATGATAGTTTCCAGGGGGAACCGCGAGGAGGTCGACCTGGTTGGGTATATTCCCTTTTCCCCCGCTTGCAAATGTGTACTGCATTTGAGAATATACAACGATTAATAGACTTGGAGAGTGGATATCGAATAGTTGCTTGTGTCGTGGTTAAAGAGTCAAGGTCATTACACTGGCGACCGCGGGTGTGCGTAAATATTGACATAATTCGATACGTAGGTGCATGGTACTGTGTCGATCATTACTTGCTCGGAATGGATATTTGTATAGCGTCCTCGTGGACACAAATAAATTCCCTATTAGTGTATTTTTTTTATAGATAATAGTGGAATGGTAACGCTTGCGCTAACGGTGTACGCTGGCGGGGCACCAGTGAAGGATGATAGGCGAGAATAGAATAGAATAGAATAGAAATCATTTATTCAAATAAACTTACATTGAAGCACTTTTGAAAAGTCATTACATTTTTTTTAATCTACCGCTCGTTCGGAAAGCTGTCTCATCACAAGAAGAACGAGCAAGAAACTTGCGTGTTGCTCTTTTAAATAATTTTACTATTACTTTACATTTTTAAGTTTAAGTGTGTGAATACAAACCACCAATTAGCACTAATTCAATTAAATACTCAAAAAGAATGAATGAGAATGAAAAGGCAAGTCAGTTAGCCCATCGTGATGAATACGTCTGGAATTCAGCACTCATTATATATATATATATAATAATGAGTAGGTAGGTAGTAGATAATATTTCATAATTTTTCATCGTGCCTCCCACTCTATTGTTTATAATTACTCCTCTCCATCCAAAGGTTGCCTGGAAGAGATCGCTCTCAGCGATAAGGTCGCCCATTGTTTTGTCATTGTAATTATTTCTTGTAATTATTTATATTTATAATAAGTACTGGTTTACAACTAACAATCTTATGTTAA
Source organism: Galleria mellonella (assembly GCF_026898425.1). Lineage (NCBI taxonomy): Eukaryota > Metazoa > Arthropoda > Insecta > Lepidoptera > Pyralidae > Galleria > Galleria mellonella. The sequence goes on along the minus strand of NW_026442079.1, from coordinate 14,152,849 downwards.
ACGCTAAAAAAACAAAATGTGTTAATTTCTCTCTGTCTAAAAGTTTTAATACTAATTGCAATATTAAATTAAATGACGAATCTCTCGAATTTATAGAATCTACTGTTTTTCTAGGAATCACACTAGATAATAAAACACAATGGGGTGCACAAATTCAAAGCCTTGCAGCGAAACTAAGTTCAGCAGCTTTTGCCGTGCGTAAAGTTAGACAGTACACTGATACTGATACTGCTAGATTAGTCTATTTTAGTTATTTTCATAGTTTACTGTCTTATGGAATATTACTATGGGGAAAAGCGGCAGATATTAAGAATATATTCATATTACAAAAACGTGCCGTTCGAGCGATCTACTGTATGAAGAGTCGTGACTCATTAAGAGAGAAATTCAAAGAGGCAAATATTCTCACCGTTGCTTCTCAATTTATATATTCAAATATCCTATATGTTCATAAAAATCTTGACTTATTTCCAAAAAATAGCAATATTCATAATATTAATACTAGATTTAAAGACAAACTTGCTGTCCCCAAGTATCGTTTAGAAAAAGTTAATAGGTCTTTTATGGGAATAGGTATAAAAATTTACAATAAGATACCAAAGGATATGTTGGAATTACCCTTAAATAAATTCAAAACATCTGTTAAATCATATTTACTGAGCAAAGCCTATTACTCACTAAACGATTACTTGAATGACGAGTGTGCATGGCAATAGTTGTTCATGCACTGAATTTTCATTTAATGTTAGACATAGACACCTATATAAATATACATTGTAAATAAACTGGCTTAAAAAAAAAAAGTAATTCAATTGAGTTTCTTGCCAGTTCTTCTCAATTGGATCTATATACCGAACTGGACGGTAGGGAAAATATAAAATTATAATGTAAAAATTTGACGTTCATAAGCGGCTAAAATGTCCTACATGAATAAATGATTTTTGAATTTTGAATTTTGAAAGTTTACTATTGTAATCTTTTGGAGGAAACAATAAAGAGTATCTATCTATCTATCTATGTTATCTCACTTTTTATATATATCTATATATGTTATAATTTGTGTGCTATAAGTAATGCAAATAAATTATCTATCTATCTATCTAAATGTATGAAAATTTAATGGTGTACCCGTCTATGCTAACGGTATACGATGGTGGGACACCAGTGGAAGGTGAAGCGATGAGAATGAAGTCAGATCACTTGACCCATCATAACGAATAATATAGTAATTAACCATTTGGGTTTTCTGATGGACTAAATGGAAATAGACCTGGCATAGTATATTACTAGCAATAGGAATTTATTAGTTTATTAGAATTGGACAGGCGAAGTTTACGATTCATTCTTGCATGCTATAAAGTCGCGTAGAGTAATACAGAAATTGTCACTAGATGTAAATTGTTATGTTCATTGTTATGTTTGTATTTTATTAAATGAAATAGATTTTTTTTTTAATTAAAAGTGTCAAACTGTTCACGCATGAGTAAATAGTTGAAGTGCAACCTATTGGTATTTTAAAATTGTTGCCTACATTTTTTGATATCGAAATTCGAAAATTGAAAAAGAGATATATTTTTTATATTATTTTAGTAAAAAATAATATAAATCTTATATATAAAATTCTCGTGTCACGGTGTTTGTTACCAAGCTACTCCGAAACAACTTCACAGATTTTTATGTAATTTTGTGTGTATATTGGGTAGGTCTAAGAATCGGCCAACATCTATTTTTCATACCCCTCAATGATAAGGGTGACCCTCCCCAAAAAAAAATTTATTTATTTTTTTGACAAATTTTTCTATTTTTATTTTATTATGATTTAGCATTGAAAAATACATACAACCTCAAATTTTCACCGTTTTACAATTAACTCCTGTTTTTTAATCGCGATTTTTATATGCTGCAATAGGGTTGCAAGATGGCAATCCAATATAATAATTGTAGTAGGATACATTTTCATGTATAGTTCAAAAAATAATGTATATGGTAAAACAACGTTTGCCGAGTCAGCTAGTATATATATAAAAAATATGCACACTATTTAAAAAAAATTATGATAAAATATTTTATCTCTCGCTTCGTTCGCTGTCGTAATTCTTCTCATGCATTCACGCCGTTTACGGAAATTTTTGTCTGTGTGTGAATAAAATTATTTGAATATGCTCCCAACACCCCATGGGGGTGTCAAAGGTGAATCGTTTATTTATATATTTTATACACTTATCCCATATATACTGCCTCCTTTTATGTCACTTTTCCATAAGTGAAATCTCATTTAACATCCTCATACCAGCCGTTAACTCTATCCACTGTTAAAAATTGGTCTCTTACATAAGAGGATTTTGCCAATAGTTGCCACGTTTGGTAACAGTAGTTTAACTTCGATGATATTTTTAAATGGGTCTCTGCTGCCCATCCATCAACCGTTAAACATATATCTAAGAAGCTTTATTAGTTAAATTTAATTACATAGGACAATTGACTGGGCGATGCTCTCTCACCATCTGTGCGCCGCGAAATATACCAATTTTGTAGTTACATTTGAAGTCAAGGGTTTATTCCAAAGTAGATGTCTGATGATATATAGTTTGTTTGCCTCTCTATCTTTATGAGGTAGGCAGAAGGAATCACAAGTGCCAACGGTTCCCATACATCTGTTGCCTCATCCACATTTACCGTTCATACATTCATCTCGGTTCTGTTAGTCTGACACGATCAAGAAAAAAACATCTCAACTCGTCTAGTCTCAAACTGAGCAGAGGTAGTACTGTGGATGTTAAACAGCTGATTTTTGTTGTATGTAGATATATAATTATATATGTAATCAGGTTATAGACTTCGCTCCCTGTCAAGGTTTCCCCAAGCATGGGGTTCTTCAAAAAAAGTGGTAAAGAGGTTTCTTTTAGGTCAGCAACGGTAATGTACCTGGTATTACAGGTGTTCTTATTCTATATATATATATATATATATATATATATATATATATATATATATATATATATATATATATATCACTGCTGAGCCTAAGCTTTCTCTTAGGGTGGTTTTGCCGTAGTTACCCCGCTTGACCCGTATTGGCAATCGCAGTTAGGCTTTGAAGATAATTTAAGAGGGACACTGCTGTCCTTCCCTCGCTCTCCTTTAGTCTCAGGTCAGGTCTTAAGGGGTGACCTATTCTACGCCGGGACCATATGGGAATATATTCCTGTATATGTATATTCCTAAATAACAATAAAAAGACTTAAAATCACTTTTTAAAATTTACGACTTCATTTAAATTTGTATTGTATAAACAAAGCGTACGTTGCTTGTTTTACATATTACTCCTCTTGAGACTTGCCTTGCAAGGGTTCGAGATTTGAGAAGAAAGCAGCGCACTCCCAACTTTCTAATCACAGGGGAATTTCCATTCTCGTACGGCCTTACAAAGACCTTATCGAGTACACTTCACCGAGTTTTCATAACAAAACTTAAATGGTATTTGGGTAAATCAATATATTTAATACAATCGTAACTGGTCGCTGTCTGTACGTGAAAGATAAATATTTAAAAAACTATTATAGGCTTTATAAACGTAATAGAAACTAAAACGACGATTTTTAGAATTTTTGTCTGTTTGTCTGACCATTTATGCTCGTTAATCTCAGTAACGGCTCGACCGATTTGAATGTGATTTTCATTTATTCATTGCAGTTTGCTCCACTTAATATTTTGTGTTTGTTTCATTTCAATCGGTTCATAATTAGAAAAGTTATATCAATCTAAAGAGTCACATATAAAATGCTATAAAATAACCTGATTCAACTAGAATTGGCTAAAACTTTTTTTGTTATATGTATTGGTTTTGGAAAATTCCGGCCACTCGTGCGAAGCCGGGACGGATCGCTAGTTTATAATAAATGTGCTGATATGCCGGATTTATGATAACTGATTTGTTTCAGATAAGTTATCGACAGATACGTGTATCACCATTTAACACTTCTGTAAACTCTTGAATGATTTTTTTTTTAAAATAAAATAACATTTATATATATATATATATATATATATATATATATATATATATATATATATATATTATGGGTGATAATGTAATGGTAACCCCACCCGCGCTATCGGTATACGGCGGCGGGGCACCAGTGAAGGATGATAGGTGTGGATGAAGTAGGTCAGTAAGCCCATCGTGACGAATTCAACAAGAATTGTTCACGATGGTTTCCAGGGGGAACCACGAGGAGGTTGACCTAATAAGGCATATTGCTAGCAATGGGGCTGTCAAACTCCATTGCTAACAATCCCTTCCCCCCTTCCCCACAACATTTATATTGTTACTGTTCTCCCTCATTTCAAAATAAAATAGCGTTTAGGTATGGGGATTAATCATTATTTTTCTTACAAGATTTTCAGGTTTAATTTTACAATCTGATTTAAAACCAATTCCTCTCAGTATTTTTTACTGTAATTTTACATATACTTTTATTTCTAATGTTAACACAAATGCAATTATATTCTTTGTTTTTTTATACAACTTAGAATGGCAAACAAGCTGAGGGCCCACCTGATGGAAAGTGGTAACCGTCGCCTATAGACATGAACAGTACCATGGACATAACAGAGTATGCTGTTTCGCCCATGATACTCCCCATGCGTTGCCATTCCTAAGGAGTCAGGTGTTATTCCTCTGTACCCTGTAAATTCACGCCATATCCCACCCTTCAAACCGAAACACAGTCATGCAAACACAACTGCTTTACGGTTGAAACACGAATAGGACAGAGGTGTTCAAGGAAACGACTTTTGTACAAAGTCTCCCTCTGGTAACTCTATTGTAGTTGTAAAAATCCAGACCAGTTACGATTTTATTATATGTAATGATTAACGCTTATTATTCGTAACTCTAACCACATTAAAATAAACTATCATGGTTAATCCTGATGAATTCATTATGATGGGCTAACTGACCTGTTTTCATTCTCATCTATCACCTTTCACTGGTGCTCCGCCAGCGTATCCTGTTAGTGCAGGCGGGGCTACCATACCATTTTCACTCATCAACCACATTAAAATCTAGAAACCTACAAACTTAATTTAGTACTTCAAAGACTCGGTTCAATTCTACCCAATGACCTTTAAACAATGACTCGAATAATCAAAAAACCAATTTCTTTTTCCGTCGAATATTTCACGTCCTTAAATAGATATATATGTATACGTAGAGCAGAGATAATTTGCCCTCGCAATATTTTTGTACACCCCCAGAACACCAACCCCCTCTTACTCGGCTCCCCCATAAATTACTGCTTTATATGAAAATGAAGCTAGGGGAAAACCAGTGACTGCGCCGAAAGTCAGATGGGCGGTTGCCAATCCCCAGTCTAGACATATCCTTGGCCAAATATTGAAAAAGCATCCTGGCACGTACGCCTTTGTGTGGAGGTAGTAACGCATTGCGTCTTTTTATCTGATAAGATAAATAAAAGAAAAATTATAATTATAAGTAAAGGATAAGTAAGCTGAAGTGGCAATGGGATGGTTACATAGCTCGAAGAACCGACAACCGTTGAGGAAAAAAGATTCTTGAGTGGCGACTCCGTACTGGCAAACGAATTGTAGATGGAGTGACGACCTCAAATACATTGCAGGGAGTCAGTGGATACAGTTGGCTCAGGGCCGTCTCTTATGGCAGTCTATGAAGAGACCTATGTCTGAAATAATGGCTGAAATTATCTGATAAGATATGTCCCGTTTCGTACTAACTTACATTGCTCCAACATTCTAATTACTCATTATGGGGGGTGGGGGGGGGGAGGTTGTTAATAATGCGCACTACCAAACTCATTGTTAGCAATATGCCCAAAAAGGTCAACCTCTACGTGGTCCCCCCTGGAAACCATCGTGCTGAATTTCAAGTGAATTCATCACGATGGGCTAATTGACCTGTTTTCATTCTCAACTATCACCCTTCACTGGTGCTCCGCCAGTATATATATATATATATATATATATATATATATATATATATATATATATATATACCATTATGTATTCACATTATTAGATTAATTAATAACGTAATTATAATCGATCACCAGAGGGAGACTGTACAAAAACCGTTTGCTTGGATACCTCTGTTCCATTCGTGTTTCAACCATAAAGTAATTGTGTTTGCATGACTGTTTCCGTTTGAAGCATGACTGCTCATGTCTATAGGCGTCGTTAACATTTTCCATCAGGGAGGTCGTCAGTTCCTTTGCCATTTGAAGTTGCATAAAAACAAACTTAGTACCATTTATTACACAAAATTTAGAGTTCATTCATAAAATGACAATTTGGTTACATAGTTTTATATAGTCTACAGCACAATATTTAATAACAATATTATAATAATATTTATGTATTTAAATGGTCAAAGTGGCAAAGTGTCACATTTCTTATCAATGCACAGGAGTTAAGTTTACTTTGATATCTTCACAATCACTAATGCCACAAGAATTAATGGCCAACACCCAAGGCCTGTATCAAGAGTTATCTCGTATCAGAACGTTAAATAAATATATTGCATTAAGTAAACAAATTCAGTAGTTTTGTCCTAGCGTCGAGGCGTCTATGTTATCACCTCAGGTTATCACATTTTTTTCTATTTAGAAAATAATTCTGCGCAGTTAGAAACCTTTTTTAATTCACCGTTTATTAGAACTAATAGTACAAGCTAAAAATAAAAATTACAAAGGTACCATACTGTACCATACCATGTCAGCCGTTAATTGTCCACTACTGAAAATAGGCTTCCCTCTATTTTAGTTGCTTCTGGTTGCCACGCTTGGCAAGCGGGTTTTAAGGCGGACGCTGCTACCCATACCTCGACCATTCAATTTCCTTAGTCGCTTCTTACGACACCCACGGAAAAGGAAGGGATGGCCTATTCTATGTATGCCGGGCCCACAAAGCGATAAGCGGTGAAATAAAGTTTAAATAAATACGATAAGATATCGAATTTAAAAAAATGTATACTGTAAAGTAGCTAGGCATTTATGATGTAGATAGTATATATTCTATTTGATATTTTGTACAAAGGCGTATTATAAATTGTTATAGAAAGATATTATTATTTTATTGTGTTTATACTTTTCTCTTGGTTGCATAGATTCATTTCTCAATTTCGTTTATTAAGGGACAGTGGCGGCTCTTAAATGGCACTGTGGTTATTAACCTACTCTGTGACTGGAACACAGAATAGGTATTTAAATATCTTTTTTTTTAAGAGACTAAGCTCAAAGATATAAAATGAAAGATTCTCGTATTTAGCTAATTAGCATGTGAAATTTTCATTTATATATCGTACGCACGTACATATATGTTATAAGAATAAATACCGTGCCTCTGCGAACGAGGAATTGTCGTCGCTAGAGCGTCGACCGTCGACGTCATTATATTACTACAGTGTATTTGTTATTGTGCCCTCGGCCTTCGCGTATTTCCCGCTTAGTTCCTGCAGAGCCGGTACTATACCAATTAATTTATTACTGTCAGTGTAATCCGAGTGTCCCGCTTCGCGATTAATTGCAGTTGCTTCAATTTCAACCCACTTTGAAAATATAGAGTTGCTCAATTATTTGACTGTATATTTTTGTATAGGTATAGTTTTTTTTTTTTTATGTTGGGTGAAAATGGTATGGTAACCCCGCCTGCGTTAACGGGATACGCTGGCGGAGCACCAGTGAAGGATGATCGATGAGAATGAAAACAGGCCAGTTAGCCCATCATGATGAATTCATCATGAAGAATTAATCATGTCAGTTTCCAGGGGGAACCGCATGGAGGTCGACCTGGTTAGGTATATTGCTAGCAATGGGATTTTTAGCCTCCATTACTAAAAATCCCTTTCCCTCTTATAGGTATAGTTACGCACTCTGTTTGGCAAGTTAGTAAAAAATTGAAATTAAATCAAATAATGGATTATTGTATATTTACTAATTACTATTGGACACCAGTAAACTGTTTTAAAGTCGAGCCAATTATCTCTTTGTTCATATTTTTATTGAGTTCCAATTAAAACAAAATATTTTATACTTTGACACTTGACAACTTATTACACAATTGCAAATGAATATAGGAATATTACTGAAATTGAAAATATGTAAAGCGAGCAGGAATCGAACCTATGCATCATACGGCCTGCCTTTTACCAGTCGTGCTACTGTATCACTAGAGCACTAGTCCTGGTATAGCATAAAAGGAGCGGATTCAAACTTATCTGCTCGGAAAATTATTGTCCATATGTCGTCATCATGACGATGACGATGAAAAGAGCTCTTATTTATTCCAAAATCCACTTTATAACATATTTTTTTTTTATTAATTTTTCTTACCACATATACTAAAATAACCTAGGAATTATAAAATGTAGGTAAACTGCACCAGATGTACCTATAATTCATGACAATGATCTTTCTATTTTCAACGAGTTACAAGAACTATAGTTATTACTAAAAATAGTTATAATATTATTATAACTATATAAGATTTAACAAAACAACAAAAGAAAAACAATTTTTAATATATATTTTGTGTCACTCCCAAAAAGACCAGCGACTCCCACTACGTTATACGCATTCACTGCCTATTACGTGAATTATGTCACTGCAGTGTAGTAACAGAGATATCTAATAATCTGTAGTATTTCGTAGAGTTAAATCCAACATTCGACTATGTGGCGCCATCTGTATAATGCTATGCGAGTTAAACGCAAGGCCTTCGCGTTCAGATATCACGTGCTAGCCTGTGCACTGCTTTATCAACATACAGTCTGGCAGCCAATCATAACACGTGCAGCTGCACCGACTCATCACCGTTCACCAATCGCACCAAACTCCGCTGCGGTCACAGTGCGCACATGTGACCGGCGCTATTTACAATTTTTAATAAGTACAAATTATCATTAATTTACTCCTTTACACATATATCGTAATTTGTATCGACACGCACTCTACGGACAACATTGTGAGTCATTTATTTAATAAGTGACAATGAGTAGAAACGGTAAGTTAGTGTAGATATTAGTCGTTTCCATATTTAGCAGCCGCGACCCTGGCGCCATCTTCGGAAATGTTATTTTACACTAGAACAAATAGTGCCACGATCTTCTTAAAGTTCAGAGTATTTGTAATAGATGGCGCTGTTCCTATATTTGTTATGTTTATTTATAATTTGACTCTGAGAGTCTGGTAAGATAAATAAAGATTTGTAGAGTATTTTTAGACACAATACCTATTTAAGAAAATATTATTCGATTTCTCGTTTATTCTGGAGACCTTTTGAATAAATTATGAAATCGACTTAACTTTTTAATAACATTATTCCAACCATTTTTAGAAGAAAAATAGGACTTCATCAAGATTCTAATAAGAAGTGTTTGAACAAATAATTATATATTGAACGTTTAAAAATAAAGTACTCGAATTAGGTAAAAAAAGATGTGATTAATCTGAAGTAATATTTACTTTTTAAGTTACTTGAATAGTTGCGAAACAAACTTTTGTGTTTTGTCACATGTTAATGTCTTATTAAGTTGATTCATTCGTAACTCGCATCTTATAAGATATAAATAATCAAAAAATTAAATTTATTAAACATTTGCATTTAAAATTTTGTTATTATTTGTAACAATATACTTTTTAATAATAAAGACTTTTCAACATCATACCGTTTTTTTTATGTGTAAAAATGGTATGGTAACCTCGCCTGCGCTAACGGGATACGCTGGCGGAGGACCAGTGAAGGGTGATAGATGAGAATGAAAACAGGCCAGTTAGCCCGTCATGATGAATTCATCAGGAATTAACCATGATAGTTTCCAGGGGGAACCGCGAGGAGTTCGACCTGGTTGGGTATATTGCTAACAATGGGATTCTCAGCCCTCATTACTAACAATCCCTTTCCTCCCCTCATCATACCGTTGTCTGTCAACTACTGAATGTTGACTTCTATCATAGACTGCTATAAGGAACCGTCCAGAGCCATCTTTATCCATTGACTCCACGCATTACATATGAAGTTGTTTCTCCATCTAGGAGTGTTGGGGGGGGGGGGGGTCGTCTTACACTGCGTTACGTGTACGGGGTAGCCACGCATAACCTTCGTTCCAAACTATCATGGTTAATTCCTGATGAATCCATCTTGATGGGCTAACTGGCCTGTTTTCATCCTCATCTATCACCCTTCACTGGTGCTCCGCCAGCGTATCCCGTTAACGCAGGCGGGGTAACCATACCATTTTCACCCATAAAAAAATACTTTTATTCTAATTTTGTATGTCAGCACACTAGCTTTATAACATTGATTTGACTTTTGCTGTCACAATGTTGTAATTATTTTTAATTAATAAATAAATAAATAAAAATAATCTAGAACACCGATACTCGCCTACACATTAAAAAATAGACTTGAAATTATCCTGGATTAAAGTAAAAATATATCAAGACATGGATTAAATGGAGCCGAATACTTAGCGTAAGTGTCTAGACTTATTGTTTTTTTATAAAATATGCGTTGGCCTATATAAATTTTCCAGAACTTTCCAATTAAAAAGTACTCTGTACTCTCAGACATGTTTCTGGGAAGTTTAATTCGTATCCTGGTAAACACAGCTCATCCAACACGCCTTCCTTCCATTAAATGAGCCTATGAAATTGTCTAATCGTATTTCGACATATGAATAAAGCTGCCATCACCTAAATTGCCAACACCAGATAAACACGGCCCAAATCCCGGACATTTGGGCGAAATATGGTATTTCCCCGGACACTATTTTGCCGAGCCTTCTTGAATGCGGGTTATTGTAGATAAATTTGTTACTAAGATTTATTTCAATTGAACGCCTATCTATAAAAAAAATTGGATTCCCCCCGACAACAAAAGTGTCCGGGACACTTCAAAAACCCCTGCTGGACGCTCTACAATCTAGGACAAATCCGAGGAATTCCAAACGGATGGCAGCTCTACATATAACTAACTACAATAACTGGTTAAAGGTTAAAAATTAGAACGCTGTATTTGGTTGAACGTACTCTTTTTCAGTGCCATTTTTTAATCTGTGCATTTTGGGTTTTAAATAGCAAGCGTCACTATAATTTATTATTTTAAATATTAGTCCCATTTAGACATTGACAATAAATTTACCTTTAAAGAAACCTCTTTTAACCGACTTCAAAAAGAAGGAAGTTGAAGGAGAAATAACACCCGAGTCCTCAGGAATGGCAACGCATGGGTGGTAGCATGAACGAAACAGTATACTCTGTTATGTCCATGGTACTGCTCATGTCTATAGGCGACGGTTACCACTTTCCATCAGGTGGACCGTCAGCTTGTTTGCCATTCTAAGTTGTATAAAAAAAATGTCACAATTCGGTTGTATTTTTATGTGTATTACCTCATAACTGCGTCAGTTGTGAACCGATTTGGATAATTATTTTTTTATCTGAAAGGATACACTTCCGGATTGGCCTCAAATAAATATTATCAAGTTCCGTTAAGCAGTTCAGTTTTCATATCAATATAACTGGTTTTTCCACAGCGAAGCAGGTTTTTCTTGAAAACATAATATTAAATTATTAAAGTTTTTTTTTTTTTAAAAAAAAGAAAAAAAAAACAATATATGAAATTTACTTAATTTTTGAATTGCAAAATAGAGTCAAAGTTCATTGGTATCTCACAAGTTACAATCTACTAATTACGAAGGGACTTATGAAACCTAAAACTACAAATATAACGAAAAAAAAAAACAACATACCTATTATACATATTTGTCGGTATACCTACTTGAGAAACACTTGTAACTTTAAAAAAACAATAATAAGAATAAATAATGTACGTGTAAAAACGATCCCTACTGGCTTGTAGTACACATATAATTTTTGTAAACATGTATCCGCTTCAAAATACGCAATTTGTTTACAAGTAAAAAGGCATTCAAAGTATTGTAATAAGCTTTATTATTTAACAAGTGTTTTGAATAATTCAAATTGTGTTCCAAATAGCCGACTTCAACTGTGGTAAAATTGTAAACAGTTAATTTTGAATGTTTTTAAAAATCAAAGTACACGGCCTATTTTTAAAAAAAAATTCTAAGTTATCAATCTGTATGTGTTTTCGGATAAAAAAAAAGAGTTTTCCAAATTTGTTCACAACTGACGGAGATATGACCAACCTAACAACCATTATAAAAAATACAAGCGAATTGTGAACCTTGTTTTTTATAAAGTCGATTAAAAAGTGGCTTGAATAGAACTAAAGGCTTCGCACAGATGTACTGATGAAGAAAATGAAACCAAATCTTATATATATATATATATATATATATATATATATATATATATATATATATATATATATATATATTCTATATTGCACTTGTAAATTACATTGTTAATGCATTTATAAATATTGTGGTGTAGCAACGGTGGACTTATCTCTGATAGAGATCTCTTCCAGTCAACCCAATCTGACTCTTTTTTAATCGAAATTATTCACTTTTTCATAAGATTTTTCCAACATTTTTATTTACATACCATACATAGACTAGCTGATTCTAATGAATTTAATAAACCCTATTGCTTAGAAGGTATTTTATTTTGAAAAATATTAAAAGCTAGCTGCTCCAACTAACTAACTATTATTTTTTTCTCTTTTTCACTATAAACAAAGATGTTTGTATTTATTGTTAGCAACTAAGAAAAATAATTCTTAGTAATTTGCATATTTCATTTTTTCATCGTATGTTTTAGACGCTTTGCTTTGTCTTATGTTGGTATTTCCCTTGTATTCGAGTAATTTTTCGTCCGATAATATTTTAATTAACAGATAATATGAGTAGTATGTATGTTAAATTGAATTACAGTATTAATATTAATATTTCACAGTTATAATTTTACCAGAGGGAGACTTTGTACGAAAGTCGTTTGCTTGGGCATCTCTGCCCCATTCGTGTTTCTACCGTAAAATAGTTGTGTTTGCATGGCTGTGTTTCGGTTTGAAGGGTGGGATATGGCGGTGAATTTACAGGGTACAGAGGAATAACACCTAAGTCCTCAGGAATGGCAACGCATGGGGGACATATCATGGGCGAAACAGTATACTCTGTTATGTCTATAGTACTGCTCATGTCTATAGGCGACGGTTACCACTTTCCATCAGGTGGACCGTCAGCTTGTTTGCCATTTTAAGTTGAATAAAAAAAAAATGTTTATTACGTTGCACCGTGAATTATACTTTCTGATACTCCTGTCAACAGTCAACTAATAGATAATTCCATATGGTGTTAAATACGTCATTTACACATTCATTAGATCACCTAGTCTTCTTTTCATTTAAGTGTTTCCTCTTGTCGGTGCAACTAATTCATGTATCTTCTTCCAGCCAGTTCTATCCCAGACCATATCCTCAACTTCCCTAAACGACATGACACCTACTGTCTCCTTTATCTGTCCCATGTAGTTATTCCTCGGACTTCCTCTACCTCTTTTGCCCTCTATTTTTCCTTCTACTATGCTCTTTAAAAAATCGTCATGTCGTATAAGGTGGCCCAGCATTTTGCCTCTTCTATTCTCTATTGTTTTTATTAATGTCTCTCATCCACCCTTTTCAGGACTTCCTCGTTCGTTAGTTTTCTGTATTAAATATAGTACACCTAGTATTAAAATTTGATAATTTTTTTTTAATTCTCAAATGAATTTCAGTCGAGGTGTAAATCTATCATAATATGGATATTCGTCACACACGTTTTGTGCCTGTATAGTATGTTATATGTAGTATATTTATTATAATTTTAATTGTATTGTAGACATTTATTTAAATAATTTGGCTTCATTTCTGTCTGTATGTCATTTAATATATGCCCGGTAATACTTATTTGTTGTAGTGGCACATTAATTCGTTTATAAATTTTCAAACAGCATTACCTTATAATTTTGTCCATTTGCTTAGTGGATACCTACTTATTTATTTATTTCTTATTGCATTCCATAATATAATTAGTAGATAACATTTCAACTTATGGACCCTTAGTACTGCTTATACTTTAGTTATACTTACCTTACCCTTAGTTATACTTACGTTACTATATTTTTTTTAATGGATGATAATGGTATGGTAACCCCGCCCACGCTATCGGTATACACCGGCGGGGCGCCAGTGAAGAATGATAGGTGAGGATGAAGCAGGTCAGTTAGCCCATCGTGACGAATTCAACAAGATTTATTCACGATGTTTTCAGGGGGAACCACGTGGAGGTCGACCTAATAAGGTATATTGCTAGCAATGGTGCTGTCAAACTCCATTGCTAACAATCCTTTTCCCCCTTTACGTTACTATTTAGTTATTTCAATTTTAGTATTTTGTTCATTTTTCAATTTGCGCTCACGTTCGGTCACCATTTAGTGGAATATTTCACTAATATACCTAGGATCATACATAGGATCATAAAATAAAAGTCGAATGACCTACGTTTGGATGGTAGAGTACCAAGAATTAATGTTATTAGATTATTCCTTAGCTATTATTGTAAATTTTATAACTTTAAAAAAGTAATAAATTATCTAAGAAAACTTACCAACATTATTATGTATATATGTTGCAAATAAAATGGCATAATAATGTAAAAAATAGCATCAACAATATCACCTATAAAAAAAAAACTAATGGGTGATAATGGTATGGTAACCCCATCTGAGCTATCGGTATACACTGGCGGGGCACCAGTGATAGATGACAGGTGAGGATGAAAGCAGGTCAGTTAGCCCATCCTGACGAATTCAACTAGAATTAGTCACGTTGGTTTCCAGGGGGAACCACGTGGAGGTCGACCTGACAAGGTATATTGCTAGTAATGTATAAAGGGCTATTTGACCCCATTACTAACAATCCCTTCTCCACTATAAGATAAAGGGTGTGCTGATTGAGTGACCGACCCATATATAAACGCACAGCCGAAACCTTTGAATCTAGAATTTTGAAATTTAGCATATACAGCGTAGATGAACGAGAAAATAATTTTGAAAATCCAACCCCTAAATGAGGATAATTTCCAAAATCTACGCGTACAAAGTTGCGCACAAAAACTAATTATCTAAAAGGTGATTCTATGAATTAATAGCGTCTATATGCAGTTATACTCGTAAAGTGTAGCATTTTTAATTTGCATGACTAGATGTAGCAACGCTTGGACTGTATCATTTTTATTTGCTTTTTTTTTTAATACAACTTCTCGTTATTTACAGATTTCCTGAGTCACGGGGCTAGTTTCAACAAAAAATACGGTTAGTACATCACAATTGCGATACTGTTTCTGTTTTTAATCTTTGCCTGCTATTTCCTTTGTCGTAGAGTACACCCTGGCACAATATAGATAGACATTTGAAATGTTAATGCTGCGCACTAGCGTAGATTGATCCTTCTAGTTAAACTGTGTGTGTTATTAAAGTTACCTAATGTAAAGATAGGCATATTTTGTTAACGTTGAGGCCGAATATGATGCGCCAATTCTTTAAACCTGATAAACTGCCTCTAAATTCAATATTGTTTTTTGATAAGTTCTCGAAATTACTGTTATATAGTGGTCCCTAAACTAAAATTATAATAATCAATTAGAAAAAATCGTTAGACAATTAATTCACAACTGTCTTTCACAATAAACATTTTGCGTGCGATGTCTAATTAGTTTTTTTTATTTTTTTTTATTTTAGACATTGGTTTAGGATAATGGCGTATCTGAATCGAGCACTATTATCACAGAAATACTGCCTGAATTATTAACAATTCGAAACAATCAATTATTCTAAACGGATTTTTTTTTTAAATCGATAATATTTACTCTCAGCTACTTTTGAATTATAATCATAATCACATATACTTAAATAATCTGTTTCAATAAAACTTAATGAAAAAGTTTAACATATTTTTTAACTGTTTGTTTTATTTAATTTCGTAACAATTCGAAACAATCAATTATTCTTAACAGATTATTATATTTTTTACTGTTTTTTTTTTACATTCGAATAAATTTACTCACGCCTACTTTTGAATTATAATCATGGTTACATACAATTAAATAATCTATTTCAATAAAACTTAATGAAAAAGTTTAACCTAGTTTTTAACTGTTTGTTTTATTTAAATTCGTAACAATTCGAAACAATCGATTATTCTTTACGGATTATTATATATTATTACTGGTTTTTTTTTTTTTACATTCGAATAAATTTACTCACGCCTACTTTTGAATTACACAATACTCACGTACACTTAAATAATCTATTTCAATAAAACTTAATGATAGTTTAACCTAGTTTTTAACTGTTTGTTTTATTATTGAACATTACAATAACTGAAATGTATACATTCTTTTAAGTAATATCACTTACAATAACAATACATAGTCTCCCAACGCACCACCTTGAAGCAGCATATCCGAGATTCTGGCAGCATTATTTTTTCTGTAAAACTGTTATGAAACTATAAACGAAATCTTTTTGGAATATGCATAAGAAAAACATATTACGCCAACCTCTATACCTACCGACCTAATAATTAATAATGGGGTAAAGGTAGGAAGATGATAATAATGATTCGGGTTATTTTTTACTACTAGACTTCAGCAGATTGTCCTTTGGACAGGTCAGTTATTCATTTCTTTACGTTGTCATTAAGCTCCATTGAAACAGGTTATAATTACGTTAAAAAAATATAATTAATTTTATTATTCATATTGTTAATATCTTTACTCATTTAATGACATTTAATAATTTAATTGTATTTTAATGTGTATCAAACACAAGGCATGCTGTGGTTGCCTATAAATGTAAGAACAGTTAGATCTAATCTGCCAGTGTATTGTATTGAAATGTTTCGCTGTTTTCTTATGTTGGTGATCCTATAAATAAATAAATATTAATTTATCATATACCCAAAAGATATCGGATATCTTTTGGGTGTTATAGATGAAGAGATCGCTCGAGCGAAACACTTTTCAATTGTCTGAGTTGTTTTGTTTTGTTTTTCTCATATTATTTTTGTAGATCAAATAGCGTAAATAAAGTGTCTACTTAGAAATGCTTCGATAAAAACGATGTAACTTTTATTAAAATGACGCGCTTTTCATAAAGTATAATATTATATTTATCAATTAATCCATGCATTTATAGCACGTAGAGAAGGTCCTACTTGGGGTTTAAGGAAAGAGACAAAAATATAAGAATTATTGAGGTCAAAAAGGAAAAAATGTTAGGACACTTGATACGACACGACGAACTTATGAACATTATAATAGAAGGTAAGTTAGAAGGAAGGAGGGGAAGAGGGAGACCGAGGCATAGTTACATCATGCAGATCAAGGAAAAAGTTGGTGTCGTGTCGTATCAAGAGGTGAAGAGACTCGCTGAAAATCGTAGTGAGTGCCAAGAGCTCCACCGACAAGAATGCAACTCTTAAATAGAAAAAGATAGATAGATCGTATTTTTTTATTTGTTCATTAATTAAATACCACAGACTTTCATGTATAAAAAGAGAACAGGTCAGATGACACTTTGCTGACCATTCAGAGACATGTAGACGCTCCATCTAGCATTAATATTATCTACTCTTTGACGATTTTAATAAGGAATAATTAAATAAATAAAAGTGCTTTACATATTAATTGCCGATTGTGGGGGGAAAGGATTGTTAGTAACGCGGACTACCAGCGCCATTGCTAGCAATATACCCTATCAGGTCGACTCCTACGTGATCCCTCTAGAAACAATCGTCCCAGGTGTATTCGTCACGATGGGCTAACTGACCTGCCTTTTTATTCTCAGCTGTTCTCTCTCACTGGTTCCCAGCCGTTAGCGCGGGCGCAGTTGCCATTTCGTTATCAACCATTGAAAAAAAAATTGCCGACTGTAAACGACTGTATAATTCTCTAACGTTTCCCTTTGTTTCAATATAACTAATTAAAATGGAAAGCGCTAGCAGCGTTTCAGCGCTGGAAAATTTCATATGACTTCTTATTTGCTATATTTAGCCAGTTAACGTGACTCATTTGTCCTGGAGTCACGTTAGTGACTAGTACTTATTAAAGTGGCGTTGGTAAGCACAATTTATTTAGCCACGTTACAGAGTGATGTATATAATTGTACGAACGGCGACAATCTGGACGCATCACGTTACCGACCGAGATATAATATCTTCGTATAAGTTCTCTATGGCAGATCACTAATTGTTTTTTATACAACTTAGTATGGCAAACAAGCTGACGGCCCACCTGATGGAAAGTGTTAATAACTATAGAATTAATTCAAAAAAAAATATGAATATTTAATTTAAACGTAAATTAAGGAATTAAATGTTTATCTCATTTTTCTATAGAAATAAATAGAATAGGCCACCCCTTTTTTTCTTGTGGTTGTCGTAGCGAGTAATGGAGGGCGAGGGATGGGTAGCAGCTTCCCTCTTAAAACATCTCCAAAGCCTAACTGCGATCACCAATTCGCCTGCCAAGCGTGGCAACTACTGGCAACACCCTTATGGGGGAGACTTATGTTCAGCAGTGGACAATTAAAGGCTGATATGTTGATATATGATATATAGGAATGGTGTCCTCTGGTAACAAGTGTTCATAGGCCACGTCATACACAAGAGCTTCTAATATGGCTCATCAGACGACTTTACGTACCCGCCAAAGTAAGTAGGAGGCAATAATCCTTTTTAAATAATCCATCAAAAAAATTGGAAGTCTGTACTTCCATTTTTTTTTTTTGTGTAGGCTGAAATTAGATTTTAGGGTCACAAACAAGTGTTATCCAACTAAACTGTTGACGCCAATAGGAACTATACAAATAAATGTATAAGTAATTTTCTAGATTAATCCATTTTTATTATATTTTTTATATATAAAGTGGAAATATTTGATTCTTTGTTTATAATAGGTGAACTCAAAGATACACAACGGATATTAAAAATTCTTTCACATATAAAAAGCAACATTATTAGCGTAACATAGAGTGGGTTTTATTTTAAAAATAACCGCACGGAGGCGACGCGAGCCACTAGTATTTAATAAACTGACATTCTCGTATCAATTAGGAGAATAAATTTCAAATAATCCGACCGTATTACGATTAGAATAAAGTAGTTTTCTGAAATTAGTAAAAAATTTACTCTTTCTTTAGTAAAAATTATTATTTTGATTTAAATATAATGTTGAAAAATAGACAATGTTTTATTTTTGTTTTTTTTTTTTAATAGTGCTTAATTCCCCCTGTCGCAGGAATTCGTCTGATCCATGACTCACGGGACACTCTGTGTATAATTATATTTTTCCTATTACCGGATTTAAGTTATGGAATTGACATTTTATGTGAAATTTAATATAAAATAAATAATTTATAGTTATTTATTAATATTAAATATTGTAAAAGACATGACATGTACAAAAATTATAATTACCTGTAGTGTGTTGGAGTTTATTCACCTGTAAATTGCAGGTAACAATAAAGAAATAAATAACTTCTGTTAAATCCTATTATCTTCCTCTTTAAGTACTATTTTCCCGTATTCTCTCTTCACCTTTTAGTTTCATTCTTTCCCGTTGTATGTGTGCTTTTAAGTATGTTTATATATATATATATATATATATATATATATATATATATATATATATATATATATTTGTATATATTAGTTTATATATAATAGTGTGCCACCTATCCTTTTTTTCTTTTCTCAATGCCCTCTACCCAAAGGTTGTCTGGAAAAGATTGCTTAGCGACAAGGCTACCTTTTGTATCAATTCTCATTAAAATTAACTGTATTTACTATTTTATAAATGGTGCAATAAAGTGTAATATAATAATAATAAATAAAATTAATCTAGATATTACATATATACAGCACTATCATACCTATTTGTACAACAATTAGTCCATTACCTTAAGGTTGTCTTGAAAAGATTGCTCTCAGCAATAAGACCGCCTTACTGTACTTATACAATTGTATCGTTGTGTTTGTTAATTGTCTTGCTTATTTCCTATATTGTATAATGCAAATAAATTATACTCATTCATTCATTCATATAGTTACGCTTTTTATATCATTTTGAAATTATAATAAAATATTTAAATTCTATAGTCTATAAATCCTGTCTATGAAATAACATTTTTCTACAAAGAAATCCGTTACACAAATACTTGAGTCAATTTAGTAAAGCGCAAGCTCGTAGTAAATTATTAGGTAGAATTAAAAAGGGATCACTACGTAGCTACGAACGTTGCGCTACCGTGCTACGAAATAAGGTCTACGCAGACAATAGACGTAGTGGTGACAAAAATTCCTTTTATGTAAATTATATTTATATCAATATCAATCAGTGATGATGGAACGGTTACGCGGGGTATCAGTGGTGATAAGTGAGGATGAAGGCAGGCCAATTAGCCCTCCTCTAAGCCGTGTTCTTGCACAACAAATCGTGTCTAGAAATTTAGGAGAGAAGGGAATAATTTTTATAATCCTAGTTGTTATATAATAAATTATTTTTTTTTATAACAAATAAAATTAAGAAGCTAATATCTGTTGTTGATTTGTTTTGTAAACCAAAGACGAGAAGACAAGGCAGGTAATGGGAAAATTTGTCGGGCGTACAAAATGTCCGTCGTCAACGCAAACTATTTGACTGCACATTTATAGGGCATAAATAAACATGTTATAGAAACAATATCGACATAGATATCAACTATATACTTGTTAGCTTTTAAACCTTATTTCCCATGCAATAGAACTTGAATTAACTTGATTGTCTGAATTTAGATTTGGAGTGACTATTGAATATTTATGTTAAAATAAAGTTTATACGAATGACAAAAAATATTTTTAAAAGGGTTTAATCATTAGTTACTCGAAATCTTTATGTATGTCTATATTTATATGTATAACTTTATATAGTATCACACTAGGTTCTTTTTTATGCAACTTAGAATGGCAAACAAGCTGACGGCCCACCTGATGGAAAGTGGTAACCGTCGCCTATAGACATGAGCAGTACCATGGACATAATAGAGTATACTGTTTATAGAGTGAGAATAGGTATCTTTACAATGCAGTCTAGAATATCTATGCCTATGACCTGTGATGCTGACTCATCTTATATACACGTGACAGTCATCTTTGAATGACGTTAATAGCATAATTGTAAGGGTTCTCGTTTCCCATAATAAAAGTCTTAGGTTTATTTCTTTTCGGAGCTATGGGACCATGTATAAATTAAGGCACACGATTTTCATGTATTTTTGAACTGCCTCGTCCTTGTCACAGCTGGTTATATTTAGAGGCTCCCCTCTCCCTAGTGTAACGTCCCATATTTGAAAAATACCAATTTGACCAATACTAAAAATTCCTTTCCCCTGGCAATAAGAAATTAAGTAATTAATAACAGTGATTATAATTCATCTATAAATTAGGATAGATCCTAAATATGTGCTAATTTAAAGTGTTTGCTTCCTTAATAGGGACCATTCATAAATTACTTCACACGTTAAGGAGAGGCGGGGGGGTCGACGGAGTGTGGCGTCGTGTAGCAAAGTGTGGGAACACTCATAAGTTTTGTGATGGAACATTTCAAAATCAATGCCTAAGTATAGAATCGCGAAATTTTAACTAATAAAGAAAACTTTATTATTATTATTCCATATTATATATATATATATATATATATATTCTTTATTGCACTAAAACATACAGTAATAACAATAAATTAATAACAATGTTAGCAAAGGCGAACTTATCCTTAAAATTGATTAATGAGATTTCTTCCAGTCAACCTAACACAGTGGCATAGGAAGTAGTGAGTGGGCAGTAGTAGTGCTAAACGGAAATTAAAACAAATATTTACATAAATTTATGTATAATATGTAAATTATTGATGTGCCTATTTCGAATAAATAATGTTGTGTTTCACTGGAGAAAGACCGGCTTGATTTTCCTCTCAAACAATCAATACGTCGCTGTCACAAGGACGAGGTCAAAACTGCAGCTAGTAGATAAAAACACTAACTGAATTTATAAATCCATATACGGTCACATCACAGTTTCAATTGTACATTATTTATTCACATACTCTTGTGATACCTTGATTACAGTACGGGTTTTTTTTTTAACAATATAAACCGCTCACTGTAACCGGCGAGGGCGGCAACAGTCTGTGAACGGCCGTCGTGATCGCAACTCGACTGTTTCCACGTTGAATACTTAATTTTTACGTTTTCGGAAATCGCGTACCGTGCACATGGCACGATTAATCCGTGGACAGATTCGGCTGCTTAATTGTTGGTGCCAACAAGCCGTTCCACCCTCCGCTGGGTGGTGGGTGCGGGATGCTTCGCTACTTCAGTCGCGCGGGGCTACGAGGGGGAGAGGGGCACGTGTCGGCGGGCGTGCACGTTGCGAGTCGGCGTGCCGGCGCGCACGTGGCTGTGAGCGTGCGCGCCTAGCAGCGCACCAGCTCCTTCAATCCTGCCGCGGTTTTCATCGGGATCGGTCGCGTTCTAATTACAACGCACTCTACAATGATCGAGTGTGTCACGCTTGACAAGTTCGGTACGTCCCAACGGTGGCCCGTGCGCCGCTTGGACCGGCACGGCTATATCGATATGGCAGCCGACTCAACGGGCGCCCGTGGCTGGTACGCGGATAATTCTGATTCGTACCACGAGTGTTTCCTTCCGCCGCCGTCCACGCCGCTCGCGGTCCACCACAGGCGGCTGCCGTTGCCACCGCCGCTGTCGACAGGTACAACATTTTGTTGTTCATGTGATTTTCTAATTAGATACAGCAATTATGGTATTATTACTGAATTGTTGAATGACGACTAGAAATGAACATGTTTTAAGGATATTCAAAGTGGTGTCGCGTCTTTCGGAAAGATTGAGGGTAGAGCGGGTTGATTTAGTAAAAAATAAATATATCTGCTTTCATGGCAGATTTCTTATGATTCTGATGATATAGAAAGGATTTTTTTTTAATAGATGACAATGGAATAATAACTACTTGCAGTATTGTTATCCGCAGGCAGCGCTGGTGAGACGCCAGTGAGGGATGATATGTGAGGTTACTCGAAAAGGTTTGACCGATAACGGCCTTTAGCGCGGTATTCTTTAAAGTTCCAATTTAAACAGCATGTATATAGTTGATATAAAATGCTACTTATATTATAAACTAGTTACATGCCGCGGTTTTGCCTGCAGTCGCATCATAATGTTAAATACCTTATAACCTTAAAGGAATGAGCTATCAAATACGTAAAAAAAAATTCAATATCCGATAGGCAGTTCCAAAGATTATCGCGTTCAAACGAACAAACTCTTCCGCGTTATTATATTTATTATAATTACATTCCTATTAATATTTAAAAAAATTGCAAAAATATTTGGATGTTTGTAACTCATTCACGCGTAAACGGCTGAACAGGTTTGGATAACGTTTGATACACAGATAGGTATGTTATATATATATATATATATATATATATATATATATATATATATATATATATATATATATATTGATCCTTAAGGGCAAAATTGCGAGGGGCATCACTAGATTAAAAAAAGAAGCATTTATTGCTCTTACTAGAACGTATAACAATGAAACAACACTTTGGATTATATAGATAGAGCATCGAGTCTCAAAATCGGGTGTACTTTTTGTCAGCTAATTGTTAAAATAGCTGACTCGTTTTTTTATCAGTGTTCTATATACTTACGCACATAATGTATTTTGACGTATCTCTATAATAATTATTTAATAAATAAAATGAGTTTTTACGCATTAAAAAGATAAAAAAAAATTAAAAAAGAAAATGAATATAGAAATTATAAAAGAAACACTCATAATTGTTTATCACGCAAAATTGTATGAAAAAATTGACCCGCTTTTTTCGAAGTATTTGTATGGAAATATTCTATATATACATATAATCTAAGTACAACACAAAATACAAACTCTACATATATCAGTAACTGCTTACAAAACACAAAATGTGTGGGAAAATATCATGAACCACAGGTAATGTGTACAAAAGATGTTAAGTTTATTTTGAACAATCGACTATATTAATTACAGATTACAGTATAGTAACAAACTTTATAGTCAGCTATATATATATATATATATATATAGTCCAGTATACATAAGTTTGATAAGATATCACCAAAGAAAGGTACATCAATGCAATTTTATTTGTGCATGATAAATTGGTGACCCCGCCTGTGCTACCGGTATGCACTGTCAGAGTACTATAGAGAGATGATAGGTGAAGATGAAGACAGATCAGTTGATTCACCATGGCGAAATCATCAAGAATTAACTACAATGATTTCCATTTCCACCCATTCCATTGTCACCTATTAGAAAAACTAGTAATAGGGTAACTAGACGTGAATTTACTGGGTATAGAGGAATAACACCCGAGTCCTCAGGAATGGCAATGCATGGGGATATCATGGGCGAAACAGTATACTCTGTTATGTCCATGGTACTACTCATGTCTACAGGCAACGGTTACCACTTTCCATCAGGTGGGCCGTCAGCTTGTTTGCCATTCTAAGTTGTATAAAAAAAAAACTAGTCTACATTGTCCAACAATGCCTTTCCCCGAAAAGTTTTATTTTGGCTTAAAGTGTAGGATTTAGTAGTGGAATATACCTTCAAGAGAAGAGCATATTCCTTCCTAAAAGACTGTCAAATTCTCTGATATCAATCGCTTGCACCTTTTTTTTTCCGTGTGGAAAATCTTCGGAAAGACCGTCCATGTTTTTAAAAAAAAATACTAAAAAATCTAACCTATTATTAATCTTAATATATACAAATACCGTCTCACTATATTTGTTCCCGTTAATCTACGAACCCTCTCTATCTTAAGGAATATGGTCCTTTTGTCCCGGATAACAAAATTGAACCTGGTGAATTACTGTAAGTAGTAAAACAATATTTGCCCAATCAGCTATATAGTGGGGGGGGGAAAGAGATTGTTAGTAATGGAGACTGAGAATCCTATTGCTAGCAATATACCCAACCAGGTCGACCTCCTCGCGGTTCCCCCTGGAAACTATCATGGTTCATTCCTGATGAATTCATCATGATGTGCTAACTGGCCTGTTTTCATTCTCATATATCACCCTTCACTGGTGCTCCGCCAGCGTATCCCGTTAGCGCAGGCGGGGTTACTATATCATTTTCACCCATAAAAAAAAATCAGCTATATAGTATATATAACTGCGTTATATTATTAATACTATAATTTATTCTATGGTTATTATTATGTATTATGAGGAGTAATTATTATTAATTATTATAATCCTATGGCATGCCATATTGTTGACTGACACATGTATTTATAGCATCAATAATTCTAAAAAAAAAAACCATTAGGTTAGACAGTCGTTAGTCAATCGGTATATATATCAGCCAATTTCCATTGCTATTTAATACTAGGTATAAACCGCGGCTTCGCCCGCGTAAACAAGTACGTAAAGTATTTATCAATTTATTCTTTAATAGCAACAAGTATTGCATCCGTGCGAAGCCGGGGCAATATTTGTTTGTGTAACTTTAAAACTGTTTAAAACTTTAAAAATATTTTAGTAAGGTTGGTATTTTAGCGTATGTGAAAATACTGCACTAATATTCTCTAAGTTTTTTTTTATACAACTTAGAATGGCAAACAAGCTGACGGTCCACCTGATGGAAAGTGGTAACCGTCGCTTATAGACGTGAGCAGTACCGTGGACATAACACAGTATAGTGTTTCGCCCATGATATCCCCATGGGTTGTCATTCCTGAGGACTCAGATTTTATTCCTCTGTACCCAGTAAATTCACGCCATATCCCACCCTTCAAACCGAAACACAGCCATGCAAACACAACTGTTTCACAGTTGGAACAATTTATTTTTAACATAAAAGTTATTGTTATGGCTGAGATATTGAACTTAGATATGTTACCTGTGTCCTCAGGAAACGGCATGGAGGGTATCATGGGTGAAACATTATTCTCTTTTATATCCATGGTACTGCTCGTGCCTATAGGCGACGGTTACCACTTCCCATCAGGTGGGCTGTCAGCTTGTATGCCATTCTAAGTTGCATAAAAAAAAATTACATGAAAGAGTAACGTCCATCAATAGATTCTCAGAAACTTACGCGTTTATAATAGTACCCAGTAGGGTACTGTGGCTAGACAATAACATATTGAATTTGTAAATAACTAGCCACTAGATCTCGCTTCGCATCGCTTTTTTTTTAATTAAAATTCAGTCCTCTTTCCTTACCAATTATATTTTTTATACGACTTAGAATGGCACACCTGATAGAAAGTGGTGGTGCAGTGGACATGAGCAGTACCATGGACATAACAGTACACACACATACTGTTTCGCCCATGATACTCCCCATGCGCTGCCATTCCTGAGGACTCAGGTGTTATGTCAGGTGCTGTACTCTGTAAATTCACGCTCTGTAAACAACATTTAAAATATATATCTATTTGTCATTAAATATATCAATATCTGGCTGCTGAGTAATCAGAGAAATGAGCAGAGAAATAGCCTGATAAGTGGGAGCAAACTTTACAGAGAAAGACTCGAATCTCTTCTCTTTATTATATTAGTTCAGACAAGGGAAGACGTCATTAGATTGATATTATTTGTCCTTTTTGTTAGACAATATCTCTCTGGTCAAAGCGCCAGAATGATATAGCGTCTGACCGTTATTTTACTTCGAAACGAGGAATTTTGCATATTACCAACAAGTTTTTGCTTTTTTAAACGCGCTAACTGATTCGGCAAACTATCTTTTCTAGCCAAGATAAGTTGGTGTGACCAATACAACTCTAACGTTAAAAAATCAATTAAACAGCTTTGGAGATTAGCGTGAACAAATATTGTGATACGAGGAGAAAGGGATTGTTGACAATGGAGTTTGACAGCCCCATTGCTAGCAATATGTCTCCTATTAGGTCGACGTCCACGTGGTTCCCCCTGGAAACCATCGTGAACAATTCTTGTTGATTTCGCCACAATGGACTAACTGACCTGCTTCATCCTCACCTATTATACTTCACTGGTGCCACGCCGGTGTATACCAATAGCGCGGGTGGGGTTACCATTCTATTATTACCAATTAAAAGAAAAAACATTATGACACGGGGTTTTTATTTATTAAGATTAAGACTTCGAGAGGGTTTACACCCTCTTAGGTTTCATATTTATTTTGTCACAATTAAATTCGTTATTATTTACATACCTGTTTATTATTATTTCAATACAACAATTAATACATTCCATTTAATAGAAATAATAAAAAAGAAAACGTCGAAATAATTAAACCAAAACACATGTCAAACTGTCCTACTATTTTTATATTTAATTTAAAGGATTTGAATAAAATTTCGTATAACAAACTGAAATAACCTAACCGAGTTTATTTCATGACTTAAAATATAGGATACGTCATACAAAGACTAGCACAAGTAAAGCCACGGGGTAGAGCTTGGCAACTATACCAATAAGATAACAAAAGCTGTTGCAATTCTAATTTCCCACAATTTTATTCGGAACGGATGTGTAAATACAAAATAAGCAAAAACGGATACTGATTATATTGTATTTCAATAGTGCAATTGTAATAAGCGAATACACGATGTATTCGGAGACATACAAGCTTGCACTGTAACATAACACACACACGATAAGGGCTTTAAAGCTTATACTCATTAAATAATCACTGTTTAGTTATGTAAGAGATCGTCCGTTAACCACTTGATGTTTTTAGTAACTTTAGGGAGGGAGTTAGAATTACCTTATAAGGTGAGGTTTTAAAATAAAACCCAAAATCATGTGTATTTTTTATGGTATCGAGTGATCTTAAATATTTTCAGCATTATCTTTAAATGAAAGTAACGTCGTATCGTCATACCAGCCTTTGACTGTCCACTGCTGAACATAAGCCTCCCTTTTGGGTTTGCCAGTAGTTGCCACCCTTGATCGGCGGATTGGCAACCTCAGTTTGGCTTCGGAGATGTTTTAAGAGGGATGCTGCTGCCCATCCCTCGCCCTTCCTTAGTCGTTTCTTACGACACCCACGGAAAAGGAAGGGGTGACCTATTCGATGATATATATAGATATATATATATATATATATATATATATATATATATATATATATATATATATATATACACTTATATTATATATATATATATATATATATATATATATATATATATATATATATATATATATATATATATATATATATATAATTTATTAATTTATTTATATAACCAAATGTCTTTTTTTTCAAATGAAGCAATTTTTAAGAAAATGTACGAGAAACTATTATTGTTTTCATTACATAATATCTTATTAAGAGATTTATATAAAATAAAAATATACATCCCACGCTCGGATTAACGCTCGATAACAAAATAAATAGTCCTTAATACTTATAAACAAAAGATTTACGTGTAATTTTAATTTTATTATTAATTCGGATATTTGGATTTCCCTTCGTTGCCATGACAGAGATGAGCGACATTAATCCATGTTATCAAAATATTGATATTTCGACATAATTATTGGTTTCTCGATCTACTAAAAGTGCATAGAAATATTGCATCATGGGGACTGCTCTGAGGAATTGTTCGGATTGATACCCGCTGCTGATATTCACCATCGTACAACCCGCCACAAACTAAAGTTCCATCCCAACCATCTGGACGAGTGGCGGTCCTCCACCGTGCGTTTTTCAAGGCACTTTCTTCCACGCACAACCACTCTTTGGAATCGACTTCCAGCAGCAGTAATTCCGAACCGATTTCGACATTATAACCTTCAAGACAAGAGCATATTCCCTTTTAAAAGGCTGGCAGCACACCTGCAATGCTTCTGGTTTTGCGGTTGATTATAGGCAATGGTAGTAGATTACCATCAGGCAAGCCGCATGCTTGTTTGCCCACTGTGTTATAAGAAAAATCTTCAGTATAAACCCGTGTAGTTCAGTCAAAATATCGACATTGTGTTGATTTGTTTCGTCATCTCAATCGAATCTGTACTGCTATTGAAAATCAGCAGATTGTCTTATGTCTAGGTCAGTGTTTTTCAAAGTGTGGGTAGCGACCCCTTGGCGGGTCCCCGAGCCTCTACAAGGGGGTCGCGGAAGATCGCGAAGCAGTGAAAAATCAACAGTTCCGAAAATACATTAGTCAATCAATAATACATAATGAAGTATCTATAACAGACATCGATTACATGTTTGTTTTAGATACTTTATTATGTATTAATTATTTTATTTTATCGATACCTAACTGTAAATATAAATACTGTACTGTACGGATTTCATAATTGTACTATAGTAAAATTCATACGAAAGGAGGAAATTCGCGGAGGGTAGGTAGGTCGCAAGATATTTTTACATAATAAGGGGGTCGCGTCATGAAAAAGATTTTTTTTTATACAACTTAGAATGGCAAACAAGCTGACGGCCTACCTGATGGAAAATAGTAACCGTCGCCTATAGACATGAGCAGTACCATGGATATAACAGAGTATACTGTTTCGCCCATGTTATCCCCCATGCGTTGCCATTCCTGAGGACTCAAGTGTTATTCCTCTGTACCCAGTAAATTCACGCCATATCCCTTCAAACCGAAACACAGCCATGCAAACAACTGCTTCACGGTAGAATCACGAATGGGACAGAGGTACACAAGCAATCGACTTTTGTACAAAGTTTCCCTCTGATAGATTGAAAAACACTGGTCTAGGTCAACTGTTTGTTTGTTTACATTAACATTAAGGGCTGTCGAAACAGACTATAATACCGTTAGAGCGCTCGGGCGTGCTCGTCAATATAGATTGACAATATAAGCGAAGTAGTAAACATTGCTTGGGCGGAAACGCGTATTACAAATATAATCCAAACTAATACCGCAGTGTAAGTAATAGTGCTCTAATCTTAGATTATATAGATGGAGTGTCTCCGTACAAACGCTTCGCTAAAATTAGGTCAACTTTATTATATCCGTGCTGCGTATAGGGTTGCCATAATACACATTTCTTACAAACTGTACGGATGAAAGTAAATTGAAAAATAAATATGATAAAATGTTTCTTATTCGAAACAGTGCTTAGTATAGGAAAAATAAAAATGAAAGTCGAAAAAATTGGTGTAAATTTGAAACTTGTATTAATTATTTATTAGATTCAGATAACTTTGTAAAAAAACGTCCAGAAAAGTGGGATCGAAGGAGTATTTCTAGGGTTTTAAAGGTAAAAAAAAACAGTTTTCGCAAAATTCTAAATCTCTTAAACGTTTTTAAAAATATTTAAAGAATGAATACATTGTAACTGAAGTAGTTCTGCATATTTTGGTGTTTTTTTTTTTCAATATTCTAAGTGAGAAATTTACCAAGGTACGATAATTTCAAGATAGAGTATTTTTACCCATATGAATTTTCTTTAGTTGACGTTTTTTTTATACCACTAAGGTGGCAAACAAGCACACGGCCCACCTGATAGTAAGTGGTTACCGTAGCCTATGAACACCTGCAATACCAGAGGTATTACGCGTGCGTTGCCGACCCTGAAGAAACCTCTTTACCCCCCTTTTGAAGAACCCCATGCTGTAGTCTCTTGGGAAAAACCTACGTTGATGTTATTTTAAAGTGCCATAATTTTGTAATTTCTTAACATTTAAAAAAAATAATCACTACTCTAAAATGAAAATATTAAACTGTATAATAACGTCAATCTAAAACTCTGTGAAAAACACTGTATTTCAAAAAATATAATTGTAAAATTTTTTTTCGACATATCTAATTTTTTCTTTTTTTTTTACAAAATCAATACTTAAAATAAATTTATTATTTTGGGCCCTATAAATCATTTAGTCCTAATAAATTAATGATAGGTTTTATTACTAATAATATTCATTCAGGTTTTGTTACTTAATATTTATATTTTTACTTATAAATAGATTTAAAAAGAGCTCTTTAGTTAAAATGTCAAATAACTGTATTGAACTTTTATAATAGAGCGTTACTAATAAACGTTCAATAACTTAAATAGGTTTATTGGAGTATTTACGGTATTATGTTGTAAACTTGTCGAGTTCCACAGACCATAGACTATCAGCTGCAGTCAACTGTTAAGAACTTTATATGTTTTTAATAAAAACCTTGATAAATTACAAGAGGGAGACTTTGTACAAAAGTCGATTGCTTAACCTCTGTCCCATTCGTGTTTCTACCGTGAAGCAGTTGTGTTTGCATGGCTGTATTTCGGTTTGAAGGGTGGGATATGACGTGAATTTACTGGGTACAGAGGAATAACACTTGAGTCCTCAGGAATGTCAACGCATGGGGGGTATCATGGGCGAAACAGTATACTCTGTTATGTCCATGGTACTGCTCATGTGTATAGGTGACGGTTACCACTTTCGATCAGGTGGGCCGTCAGCTTGTTTGCCATTCTAAATTGTATAAAACAATTATTAACAAAATTTTTATAACATGTCTTCAGGATGGTTGCGTTCATAACATGTTATAATAATGTAATTCTTTATAATTAATCGCTGATTTTAAACTGATTCGTATTTTAAATCACAAAAAAAGGAAGAATTTACATTGTAATGTATAAAATAATATATTATTTTAATTTATTGCTATTAATTTTGAGGTTAAAATGTTCTTTTAGTAGGCTTTAGTCCGTTAAAAGTTTTAACGGACTAAAGCCTTTTATAGGATCGCTATTTGACGTTATCGCCATATTGGCTTGTGTATAGTGCCGATTATGAATAACACTTGTTGCTATTACAGGTTCATGATAGGCTTACAGTGCATCTATATGTGAAGTCGCTGTTGAACAGTAATTGCCGAGTTGTAGTGCATTTATGAATGGAGATTTTTTTATAATCACGTTATTTCCTTATTGTAGAGGGCTTGTAAAGGGTTGATATTTTATATTAAAAAGACGGTTATTCTATATTATAGAATTAAAAATATATTTAATTTTTAAAAATATAGAAAACACTCTTAAATTTTAACAAATGTACTAGTTGAAAATCAATTGTAAATAAATAAAAAAAAATATATATAAAGACACGGGAATCGACGCAAATGTAAACTCTGTAATAAAGTAGAAATCATACTGGTTTGGCGAAAATATATTTGACATTTAGATAATAGTAAAAAATACGAAATCTGCCAATACTGATCAAGGTTGTCCCGACCTCCTGCGGACTCACAGCAGGATTCACATAGGGCGCCGGCCCAATGAAGTTCGATGACATTTATTACCTCGTCTCATTTCCTACATCTTCTTCCTGTCCGTGCCATGTCATGGCACAGGCTTATGGGATTATTTTTATGGATGATAATGGAATGTGATGAATACACCTGGATTTCAGCAGAATGGTTTCCAGGGAGGACCACGTGGAGGTCTTATTGCTAGTAATGACACTAGTAGTCGCATTACTAATAATCCCTCCCCCTCCAGGCTTATGGGTTAGAATAAATCATGCAAGTAGCCCAAGACTTGTAACTGCGACCTGTAAGTGTTTTACGGGCGATCCAATAATATTCAATCAAGTCCATTGATCGAAACCAATTAATTAACTCCAATGCGGTTTATACACGTCTACTCATGTAGCAATGAGACCTGCCTACTAAGAAACAATTTTGTTTTGCACAAAGTCAATACCTTGCAGCTGATTTATATGAGTTACCTAGGTACCTACATCGAGAAAGTGAAGGTCGTGCTTTCATGTTACTTTTCCTTCTACATGTAGTGTATAAAGTTACACCTAGATGGCGCTGTACCTATATTATTTTATTGTTTTTTTTTTTACTTTTCATACTAAAAAAATAATGTAAAGCAAACTTTTTCACTGGCAATATAATAAAGAACAGTAAGTAAAAAAGTCTGCTTTAAAAAAAAAACATGTAACATTATCATATTTTCTTTATATTTTAATACACGTGGTCATAGATTTATTTACACAGGCTACTTTTGTACTGAGTCTACCTAGCTGTAAACCGAGGTGCGCTGATGATCGGAATTGAATAAACACAGGTTGCGGAACGCTCTCGCTTAATAAATCAATGTCAAATAATATTCTTCGTATACTATTTTATTATTAACTTTTGTTCATATCTAACGAACACGTGTTCGAATAGGTATAAAAATTTCAATTACAGGTATTTCAGAACCATACTTTCGCCGTGTTATCTTGGCATAGAATAGGCCACCACTTCCTTTCCCGTGGGCGTCGTAAGAGAGGACGAGGGTTGGGCAGCAGCGTCCCACTTAAAACATCTCCAAAGCCTAACTACGGTTGCCAATCCGCCTGCCAAGCGTGGCAATCCATAATGGAATGGCAACCCCGCCTGCGCTACCAGTATACACTGGTAGAGCACCAGTAACGGACAATAGGCGATGAAAGTAGGTCAGTTGCCCCAAAATACCATCCTATCGTCTTTAAAAAATTTAAGGGCTTTTTAATGGGTGATAATGAAATGATAACCCCACCCGTGCTATCGGTATACACTGGCGGGCCACCAGTGACGGATGATAGGTGAAAATGAGGCAGATCAGTTAGCCCATCGTAATGAATTCCACTAGAATTAATCACGATGGTTTCCAGGGGGAACCGCGTGGAGGTCGACCTGATAATCCCTTTCTTCCCAGAATTTAGGGGTTAAAAATGTTATATTTCAATCGTAATACAATTTCATATTAGTATACATCATTCATAGTGAATGTTATGGACACCATGTAGATTGAAAACAATCGTAGCTGTGAAATTGATTTTATATCGCCAACCGTTCATACAAAGCAGCCCTCCTAGATTTGGCTAATTAATCTAGATTTTTACGAGAAAGCAATTATAAAGTAAACACTAAAATGCCAATAAAATGTCGAGTGTCTCGCAAATTTAGCGATGAATTCCAAAAATTTGCGGCCTTTTTTTCCAATCAATTGAACAGAACGGCGGTGAAGTGAAAGCTAACGGTATCACACAAAAAGATCAGGTGGTTAGGAGTAGACGCCAAGGTCGCGTCTTCTCGCTTTCAAAAATCTGCACAGGCTTAATGATTTTTTTATTGATATAATTTTTTTTATAACTAATGAGTCAAACTAAATGTGAACATTACGCTCTATCCGGTTTCACTCTAACAGTATATATTATACATACGTTAAATATTTTCACTGAAAATATGCCTTTTTTTGCAATAAAATGATCTGATACTGTTTTTTTTTTTTTTTTTACACGAGCGAAATTCTTTATGTATAATTCAAATGAGATTTATCAAAGATTTTACGTTTTTTTTTATACAACTTAGAATGGCAAACAAGCTGACGGCCCACCTGATGCAAAGTGGTAACTGTCGCCTATAGACATGTGCAGTACCATGGACATAACAGAGTATACTGTTTCGCCCATGATACCCCCCATGTGTTGCTATTCCTGAGGAGTTAGGTGTTATTCCTCTGTACCCTGTAAATTCGCTGTCATATCCCGAAATATACTCTGTTATGTCCATAGTACTGTTCATGTTTAAAGGCGACAGTGACCACTTTCCATCAGGTGTTTGCCATTTCCGTCAGCTTGTTTGCCATTCTAAGTTGCATGACAAAAAAATGTTGTTATAAACTTTTTTTTTAAAAAAGCAACAGCTGTGTTTCTTGCCTGTTCTTCTCAGCTGAAATTGCATTACGAACTGGACGGTAGATTCATAAAAAAAAGTAACTCAAAAATGCTTATTATAAAGTTTATTTGAATATTTATTATTATTAAAGTCATACAGATTGATCTAAAAAAAAAACAGTCTATATCCTTCAGCAGAAATACATACTATTCGTACTGGGTGCCAAAAATCATGATCATTGGTCGAGTTATTAAGGTGCCAAGAGATAACACACTCACTTTCACATTTATTATATTAATAAAGATTTTCAATAAAGAAATTTATTTTATTAATTAACTCATTGGAAAATTTAATTTAAATTTATAATGTAATTTATATTGTATTGTTAATATTTAAATTTTATACTATAATATGCGCAAGTATTATGAAATTGTATAGACTAGCCGTTGCCAGCGGCTTTGCACGTAGTGTAGTGTTTTTACATCGAAATATGTATTTATAAAATTTTTTTTAGCGGACCTATGTTCCAAATATCGGCTTTCTAGACTTAGTAGTGTTGGCTATGTACTGATAGTCCGTACAAAAAAAATATAAGTAATGTATGTACGTAAAAACTTTGAAGGTTTCTAAACGATTCGAGCAATACTGTGAAGTTCAACCAATTAAATTGAGTTGACGCCCTTGTTTAAAGGTACTTCTAAAGATGGCCTGTTTAATTAGCAGATGGTTTATGAAATTAATGGTCGATCCAGACTGTTTTGAATGTAACACATGTGCGTCTATGCACCTGGCCGCCTCGCCGCTGTTAATAGTATTATCCTATCAAGACCAAACACAATGGGCTCGATAACATCCAGATAAGTGGCCCGTGACATTGGACTGTGGTAATGTTAGTGGCAGCGTATAAGTAATATATGATGTCCATGTTGTGGTGGAAGACAGTACAGTGGCCGTTTACCATCGGACAGATTACATTGTTTCCTATATTTGTGATGTAATAAAAGCACGTAGTTTACACTAATATTATAAAGAGGAAAGATTTGTTTGTTTGTGTATATGTTTGTAATGAATAAACTCAAAAACTACTTTGCCGATATCAAAAATTCTATCACCATTAGAAAGCTACATTCACCCCGAGTAACATAGGCTATATTTATTGCTAGAAAAGATTAGGGATCCTTACTAAAACTTTAGTAAAACTCAAGGTGTAAAAAATACTATATCTTTCGTCGCGTGCGCTGCGGAAACTATTGGTGATAGAACAAAAGTATGTTCTACAATATTAAAGAAAATATCAATAACTATAAAAAACTTAGGGATAC
Organism: Galleria mellonella; assembly: GCF_026898425.1. Classification (NCBI taxonomy): domain Eukaryota; kingdom Metazoa; phylum Arthropoda; class Insecta; order Lepidoptera; family Pyralidae; genus Galleria; species Galleria mellonella. The sequence continues at coordinate 14,116,801 of NW_026442079.1, read as the reverse complement.
TATATGTTCAACTATTATCGTTATGTCACAAACACCACTTTTCAAAATGTTATAAAAATGTCCTCCCGTGCGAAGCCGGGACGGGCTGCTTGTTAGATATAAAATTTATTGCATTATTTAGCACATAAATAACAACAGACAAAATAGAGAAAAATTAATTAAAAAAAAATGAAAATACATAAAAGAAGTAACATATTTTTTTATCTATGAAATGTTACACTCATTCCTAGATAACGTAATGTGTAACTAAGGGAAGGGAATCATAATTCCTATATGTAAACGATGGGAAACTTGAAAGAAAATCCTATATAAAGCATACATAACAAGAGCATGTTAACACACGTGATATTAGGCTGCATAGCTAGCCTTATGGGGAGTCTCCAGTAGTGGGATATTAGTGGAACATTTAGATACAGGTTAAGGGCACCTAACCTATATCTTGTGTTTGGGGGGAAGGGATTGTTAGTAATGAGGAGTTTAGACCCCATTGCTATCAATATACCCTATCAGGTCGACAACCACGCGGTTCCCCTTGGAAACTATCGTGACTAATTTATCATTGAATTCGTCACAATGGGCTAACTGCCTTTTCATCCTCACCTATCACCGCTCATTGGTACCCCGCTAGTGTATACCGATAGCGCAGGCGGGGTAACCATACCATTTTCACGCATAAAAAAAACCTATATCTGGTATCACCCGTTAACACTCTGCCGTTAATCCACTGCTGAACATAGCCTCCCCCATAAGAGCGATTTGCCAGTAGTTGCCACGCTTGGCAGTCGGGTTAGCAAATTGTATCTACACGTAAATATAAAGGATTTGAAAGTGCCGCACCGAATTGGATGCCACGTGTGTTTTCCTGCAGGTCAAAAAAATGTTTGCAAATTTTGTCACAAACGCGGCAGCACTTAATGTGCGGTTGTAGCCCAATCATACATAAACGATGTATCTCCTTTGGAAATAACACTCTATATCCTGAAGAGATAAAAAATATTGCTACAAAAAACACCTTAAATTTTCTATCATTGATAGGAATTAAAAGCGAACTTTAATAACGGATGAACACAAAAGATCATGGAAAGTTCGCGGTGTCACAGGTTTTTCTGCTTGAAAAAAGCTCGTCGTTCAATAATAATAGTAACATAATATCTGATGTATGTTTATTCATAATATTTCATAGGATTTTCTACTTCCGAAATCCAAGCGTACGAAATATTGAACAAAAAGCCAGTCTGTTATACAAATGCCTAAAAAAGTCATAAAAACATTAGAACCCGTGTTCCTTAAGGAAAGTTGTTTAGTTTCGCGAACACAATTTCGGGCGTGTTGTGCCCGTTTCGTTACACGCTATTTATTATATTTCGAAACGTTATTTCCAAGTAAATCGAACCAGAGTCCTTAGCAGTGAAAGTATCGGCAGAATGGAAACGCTCTCGGAAACTTACCATATATTTGTGTCTATACCTACAGTGCTATATCTACACAATTCGAGATATTCAATTTAATCACGTACCTTTGCGTACCAAAACACTCGTGACGTTTACAGGTACTTTTATAATTTACCATAGTGTAATACGACATCGTGGTGTTTTATCGTCACGATATAATATGGAACAAAAATATCAAAAAAAATCATATGGTCCTATGCTATCGTCACGATATAATATGGAACCAAAATATCAAAAAAATCATATGGTCCTATGCTATCGTCACGATATAATATGGAACCAGAATATAAAAAAAAATCATATGATCCTATGCTATCGTCACGATATAATATGGAACCAAAATATCAAAAAAATCATATGATCCTTCAATCATACAGTTCGCATTTTTACACGCAGCCTATGGGTTGGTTAGACGTAGAGGGCCTATAACGCTCTTCGCATTCACTATAATAATACTTTTAGAATCTTAGTGGAGCTCCTGCGATTTTGTAGTGCTTCAGGAATATTTGTGGAGGTAGATACGGATGCGTCTCTATAGTGTAGATCCGCGGGAGTGCCAAAAGTATCCTAAAGGTTATTTCAGAGAATTCGGCGTATCCACTTCGGATGCACTGTCAACTGGATCGAATGCAATTAGTTTGGACAAAGATTTGTATATGAACTGAATGCACATTGTCTATTACTAATCAAGTTTTCTATATTTTCTGCTATCTTTCTTTATTATTATTATTGTTTTGCTGTCGATTTCTTCTCGCTAGTGTAGAAGATTGGATTTATTTTGAGTTAGTACTCAAAGCAGGTACATTGCCTAGTTACAATGGCTATAACAAGCAGGTGTTGCCAAATTGATAAGCATTGTACAATGCGACAATGCCACCAGTCTCTAGCGTACTGCTCTTAAACAACTATTGTGAACATTAGTAATGTTTGGTTTGTTTTTGTTTTATTTTTAAACATTACATTTACTCTCCAATCAATCAATTATTTTCATAAATGAATATACAGATAAATGTACCTATATGATCATATTAACTGTCCACTGCTGTACATAAGCCTCCCCCAAAAGGGGGGTTTTGTTTGTAGTCAGCATGGCTGGCAGGCGGGTTGGCAAACGCAGTTAGGCTTTGGAGATGTTTTAAGAGGGACGCTGCTGCCCATCCCTTGACCATTAAGCTGCCTTAATCGCCTCCTATGCCACCCACGGGACAGAAAACTGGCTTATTCTATACCGGGATCAAACAGCTAATGCTAATGATATAAAGCGCATTATGCGTAGTGATATTACACTTATATCTACATTATGATTTCCCACTATGAAATTGTTAATCTTTTAGAGTCAAATGAGATAAATTGTCAAAAATCATCAGAAGTTGAAATTTTCATAGAACTAGTTCAGAATGTCCACAATATTGTGCTGTGTGGTTCCGGTATAGAGTGAGCTCTTTTCTTTCCCGGGGTGTCGTAAGAGGTGACTAAGGGAAGTTAATGGTCAAGGGATGGAAGCGTTCCTCCTAAAACATCACCAAAAGCCTGACTTCGGTTGTCGACCCGCCTGCCAAGCAAAACCTTATGAGGGATTATGTTCAGCAGTGGACAGCTAAATTTAAATATAATTAATTAATTATGATTAATAATTAATATAATAATTATTCATTCGCTAATATATATATATATATATATATATATATATATATATATATATATATATATATATATAGCGAAGAAAAAAAGTAGTATGTAATTGTTCAAGATGCTTTTATTCATAACATCGACTAGAATTTAAAATAAATTTTCAAACAATTGTAGTATTACTTTTTTTTCGAATATTTTACTATCCTATTATAGCGTGACGATACAATTGTACGGTACCGTATCGTGCTGGGGTGAATTATAATTATGTGTGATTCTTAAAAATATCAAAAACATCCAAAAATTACAACGAAATGGGAAAAAAGAATTCCATATATATATATATATATATATATATATATAATGTTTATATTATACAGAAAGAGCAAATGTAGCGACATCCAAAATTAATGTTTTTTAAACTCCCAATCTAGTGCTGGCTCTTTCAATAAGCCTTCAGATCGCTATAAAAGTGAAAGTAGGAGGATTTGGATAGCATATTGATATAAAAAGAACGACAATGAGAACGCTCTCGTTTTCATCATTATATACAACGTACACTTATATATATGTACGTATATGTATCATTATATAAAGGCACATCAGTAGGTCATGATCATAGGTAGACATAATATATTAACTGTATATAAAAAAAACAAATAATTATTTAAAATTACATCAAAACATTCCATTTAATATTTAATTCGAATAACTGAAATTTGGCCATTCTAAGTTAATTGAAAATTCTATAAATATTGTATTGTATTTAATGTTTGTTATGTGTGTGTGTGTGTGTGTGTGTGTGTGTGTGTGTGTGTGTGTGTGTGTGTGTGTGTGTGTGTGTGTGTGTTTTGATGCAATATGCTGTTGGTGTTACTATAAATAAATAAATAATCTTCGTGAAGGTTCCAGTAAAAATATTTTTATTCTCAAAACGGCCATATCTTGATAGCGAAGCGATGTTCCGCCACCTCTACACAAGCAGGAATACGGATGAACCAACATCACTGTCATGAGTTAGTCATAATTTTCGTTATAAACATCTCGCATCGACAAGCGCCAACGACAGTGAAACCGAAATAGCATATCTTTTATGCGCATTAAGTGAACATTTTCTCGTTGGTTTCGGCAAAGGAGAAAGTGTTCGTGTTTTTAAGAAAGGAAAAGTAGCTTATATATATTTTTTTTTGTGGTAAGAGGCTATGGCCGATCGTAGTCGGGTTCAGACCCGCCCCCCCCACCAACTGGGCCCCCACCACGCGGCGCCGGGCCCGGTGAAACGCACATGCAACTTTGAACTGTTACATTTGATGGATATTATGCGATTCTCAGTGTGGGTTACTGTAATAACAAAAACAAATATGCTACTTTTCTAAGATAGTTAATAATACATTTAGAAATAGAGGCAGTTTTTATTGGGTACCAGTGTGGGGTTATGTTTGGGCGTGGCGAAATAATTAGGAATTAAACGCTATCATTACCAAGAGAGCCGCGTGGAAGTCCACTTGCCATGTATATTGCTGGCAATGAAAACTGTTCTCCCCATTACTGACAATCCCTTCCACTTAATTTCAATTTTTTTTTGTCAAATTAGTCGTCAAGTAAGGACGGTGTCCGACAGAACTGTCATGTGGGTAAGCAAGGTCGTAGTGATATTTTTATAGATGGGTAACCGGTTACATTAGATATTTACGTTTGTTTATAATATCATAATCACACGAATAATATATGCAATAACTATTTTAGACTTTAGAAAAAGCCTTATTTACTAAATTTATGATCACTTCTTTGTACGCGTGGATTTCTGATGAAAAAAAAAACCAATGAAATTAACTGTGCTGTATCAAGTTAAAACGTATACTAGTTTTTTTAGTTTGGTCTTCAGAAATATAGCTGTGAGAACCGCGTTCAATTTGATGTATGAATTTTTGTATGTTTTAAATATACATACAAAAAGACAGATTTCTATATGGTCCCAGCATTGAATAGGTCACCCCCACCTTTCCCGTGGGTGTCGTAGTCGCCTACTAAGAGAGAGCGAGGGATATGCAGCATCGTCCCTCTTAGAACATCTCCAAGGCTTAACTGGAGTGACCAATCCGCTTGCCAAGCGTGGCAACTACTGGCAATATCCTCCAAGGGGAAGGCCTATGATCAGCAGTGGATAGTTGAAGGCTGATGTGATGTTAATGATGATGATATTAGAAGGATGTGATGTGTCTATATGTAAAACAAAATATAGTCACCACACGCAATATTGAATGTCACAATGATAAATATAGTAATAATTCAGAGAATCTATGGCTTTTAACTTTTTTTTATACAACTTAGAATGGCAAACAAGCTGACGCCCCACCTGATGGAAAGTGGTAACCGTCGCCTATAGACATGAGCAGTACCATGGACTTAAAGTCTCCCTCAATAAATAATTAGACCAGTATATAAAGTGTTCTATGTGCTAAGATAGGATATAACCTACTTGTGTACTAAATTTCATTCAATTCTGTTCAGTAGTTATTGCGTGAAAGAGTAACAAACGTTCATCTATTCTTAAAAGGATTTATAATATTAATGGGATAAACAAACGTCGTGTAATTAAAATTTTATTGTAATAGTAAAATAGTAAAATTTGGATTTAAAAAATACAATTAATAAGTGAGTTTAATAATAAACAAATTTGTTAACAAAAAAGTACCACGATTAAACCTTTCTCGTATTGTTTCGCTTACATATGGCTTCATGGACTTTCGTTAACTTTATCCTTTAACGAATTGCTTTCAAAAATTATGGTTTCGATAAACAAAACGGAATAATATCGGTCTTATGTAAATCTTTTCTATTTAAATACTCATGAGTTTAAAAATACCAGATAAAATATATAAATATTTAAATGAAATTTTAATTAACATATATGTAGTTAATTATAGCAGATTGTAAATAAATGATTAAAAATAATGTTTATTCAAGTAAACTTAATAATAAGCATTTAATATTAGTATTTTTTTTTATCTATCGCACAGATAGGAATGTAATTTCTGCCGAGAAGGACGAGCAAGAAACACAGCTGTTGCTTGTTATCAAATAAGAGTTAAGTGTACAACAAAAAATTAATAAATATGACCAGATAAAATGACTATCACAAACGTCGTATTGATAAAAGAAAGAACGCTACAATGCCACAATCAAACACAGTATTCTCGGACAGACCAGTCCCTACTAGAAGCACCCGTTCACGAGTATGACGGATGATGAAAATTAAATGTTTCATTACTGTTTTCTTGAATTTTCTCTTTCCTCTTTCACTGTACAGAAAGATCATGCTTTCTGTACTTCTGTAGTTGCATGATTATAGTTATTTTCTCTTAAACTTACCGTTTCATTATACTAAACAGGGATATACATACATACAAGAGTTGATAATGCCCATTACTAACAACTCTTTTCCTTCCAGTAAGCCTATATATAAAATAACCACAATAATTTACTGTAGGGTCCCCATCGAGGTCGACCTGATAGCCAGACAGAAGCTAGCTTGACTCCATTATTAATAATTCCTCTCTTTCACAACTACTCCTCATGTATTTATGTACTAGGGCTGTCAACTTTTTTTTACAAGAAATAAAGCTCTGAGAACAATATCAAAATAATATTTTTAGAAAAAGGGATTTAATGTTTTACTCGTAAATACATATTTTTTAGAGCTTCTCTCGTCACTTATTAATTTACAATGATTTTTTTTTTAATTGCGGTAGTGGCATATGTGTCACATTTATAATTAAAATTAAAATAAATGACGAGCAAATTTTTTATTAAATTAATCTGCACTGAGTGCCCCCTGATTAAATAAAAAAATATATGTGAACGTCTAAGTCTAACACTTATAGTGTTAAGCATATTGATGCTGAAACCAGTATTTTGTACACTATATTTTTTTGGCTGTTTCGACGCTGAAGAAACGGCTGCTCACGTAATCCTGGAATGTGAGGCTGTGGCCCATCAACGTTTAGAAATCCTCGGAACGGTGAGGTCGCTCCGTGAAGCCTGTGAAGAACCCAGGAAGCTTCTGCGCTTCTGGGCGGAGCTAGGTTGGCTGTACTAGCCACGACTCATACGCACAACGGCCCAAATGAGAGGCTAAGCGCGGAAAACCGAGTCTTTCTAACATTAACATTCACACTATATTTTTGTTTAACATTAAAAAGTATAATGTAGTGAAAAAAAGTATAATAATGTTATATTACCAGTATAGTTGGCAACCCTAGATGTACTTACGTTTGGTTTAAACGCTGTGTGAGGTGTTATAAATTCCTGCAAACCGTGAGTCAACGCACACCTGGTAGAGATGTTGGCGCCTTACGCGCAGCCGCTGACTCGACGTCTATTGTTGAATTATCAATCGAAAACAAACTGCCTGACAATGAAATCTAAGCGTTGATTTAACATGTAAAGAGATCAATTACTCGCAAGTAAGTGTTCAGTTACACTTAGTGAGATAATGAGACGAGACGTGATTTGTTTGTAAAAAAACATAACTGTTCTTTCTTAACTAATATTAATATTATAGTTTTGTAAGGGAACAGCAGTTGTGGTTTTAGAACTGGGCTTCTAAATAGGTTAATATAATAACCTGTGTTAAGGGGCCACAGCCCCAACCCCCTTTAGTATTTATGCAATTTAGAATGGCAAACAAGCTGACGGGTCACCTGATGGAAAGTGGTAACCGTCGCCTATAGACATGAGCAGTACCTTGAACATAACAGAGTATACTGTTTCGCCCATGATACCCCCCATACGTTGCCATTCCTGAGGACTCGGGTATTATTCCTCTGTACCCTGTAAATCCACTCCCTTCAAACCGAAACACAACCATGCAAACATGACTGCTTCACGGTAGAAACACGAATGGGACAGAGGTGCCCAAGCAAACAACTTTTGTACAAAGTCTCCCTCTGGTAAAAATTACTATTTTCTGACCTTAATTTAATTGTTACTTCTTTAAAATGTACCTATTGTTAGTTTGGGACTTAGTCACGCAGTTTACGTATTAAAGACTTCAACGCGCCATTGCTGGGGAAAATAATGGATTGTTAAAAATGGGGATTAGTACTCCCATTGTTACACCCTATCAGGTCGACCTCCTCGCGGTTCCCCCTGGAAACTATCGTGTTCTACTTCAAGTAAATCTATCACGTTAGGCTAACTGACCTGCCTTTATCTTCACCTATCATCCTTCACTGGTGACCCGTTAGTGCAAGCGGGGTTACCATTCCATTACCATCCATTTAAAACAAAACGCGTCATTGCTGGGTCACACGTAAATAGACCACGCAGTCTCAACATATTTCGTATAAACTCTAATACTCCTTAACTCCTTCAATTTTAAACATTATCACCACGTCATAGTTCTACTTTACTAATCATACAGTTCAGCCGTGTAGTCCCAGCATCGAAACGTCTCTCTTAAAACATCACCAAAGCCTAACTACGATTGCCAATCCTGCCAAGCGTGGCGACTACAGACGTAGCCTCCCAAGGAAGACACCTATGTTCAGCAGCGGACAGTTGACGACTGATATGTAGGATCATACAGTTTGAACTTTAAATGCAGATTAAAAATAAATGCTTAACCATTCATAAAGGTGAAATATTTATATATTTAAAGGTTTAGCATGTGAAAACGTAGTTATTAATGGGTCTACTTATCCTATATGTATATTACAATAATAACCGCGGTGTACGTTACAAAGATAATGTAAAGACATGGTCTGGTCATGCGCTATTGTGGCCTAGTCGATAGCTTTGTTTACGTGCGAAAGGAGACACGTGTACTCATATGTACACATAACACGCGCGACGACCAGTAATCAGTTATCGGCGGCGAGAGTGATCGTGCATCGTGATTATGTCACTGCAATTAAAAACTATGCCGTGCGTGCAAGGAAGGAAGTAGCGGAAAGCTAGGTGGCAGCAGGTGGGGTGGGTGCGGGTGTGGGGGGGTGGTGGAGGCGTCCGCGGGAGGGAGGATGCACGCGTGCCGGCGCGCGTCCAGCAGTCGCGCGAAGCACGACGGACGCCGCGCACGCACGCCGCGCGATAACGCCGCGCCCGCGCCGCGATGAGTGATCAGTGAGCGAGCGCGTCGCGGAGCGCCTCGACTCTACCACATGGAGTACCAGCACCAACCGATCCAGCCGCTAGGCCCTCCGGCGCCGCCGCCGCAGCTATTGCCGCCGGCGCCGCCGCCTCCCTTACCCTCGTTACCACAACTGCAGCACGGTCACACGCAGGACGACGACCGGTGGAGTCAGTACCACATCTGGAGGCAGCACGTCTTCGTCAACGGTCAGTCGCGCCGCCCTATTGCTTTCCGCCATCAGGAAGCGCCCGCGCACTTTCTCCGCAACATAACACTTGCGTTCCGTGATTGATGTTGCCCCAGGGCGCGAGAGAGTCGTGAAAAAAGAGAAAGTGCGCGAGCGCAACCCGGACAGAACATTTCGGTTGATCGAGAGCTCTTTGTTTCGGCGATTTGGGCCTTTCACTGGCTCCGGAGTTCGGACATCCTAGTGCGTTTTTCCGTACGTCTCATCCCCTGCACAGTAACAGCAGTGTTCCAGATAAGTGGATACGAACACTGCAGCAAATATCGCTCATATCGCGCGCGTTATTCAAAAGTCATATACGCACGGAACTACGCGGACATTTTCTGTAATTATGTGCTGCAATTTCAGTTAAATATACCTTTAGTTTTCCGTGGCACAACACGTGCCATCTCATACGCTTGCAATTTTACTTTTCCTCTTAATGTCAACGGCAGCATAATATTATGTAAATTTTATTAATTAAAGCGAACAGTCGAACACCCAAAACTAAAATAGGTCAACATTACCGGATTCACTTTTAAACAGAATCTGTCATTGCCTGCCTGGTACCAAGGCCTCTGTCGTCTCACGAGAAGTATAAACATGCTTTAAGATAATTAGATTCACGTTTCAATGTGTGTGTTCACTTGTGTTTATGTGGGCGCTTATAGTGCGGAAGGTTTCGCGGCAAACGCGATTAGTCGGGACGCGGATAGAAGCCATACAAAATGGTCCAAGCATCCAGAGACCTTCTGTCTGTGACTTATGTCAATATCATCTAAAATCTATCATCATAAAAAGATCAGAAATATTTTCTGTTACGACTAAATCACGTATCTATTGTAAAACTATAAGAGCTTGTAGAAGTAGTTATAAAGATCTTTAACCCAAGAGTTGCAATTTAGAAGGAAGATATAAAAGAGATTAAATCTAACAACATAGAAGTACAAATTTAGGATATAATAATAATAACTCGCTTAGTATCCCATCAAAATGTACATACATATATGCAACGAATACAAATACTTCCTATACGTGTTCAGGATAAAATATTTAATGTTATAGGATTATGGGTTAGACGTTTCTCAACTTCAGACATTTGAATGGCTTTGACAAGCGAATTTTTTCAATACACGTACAAATCTGACATTTTCAATTCATCGTTTGTTTTGGCATCTTGTGTACTTAGTATATATTTATTGTTTTCAGATATTCTTAATTTTAATACTAAGTCTTTTGCTTGTTTCACAAATTATAATGTTACACTTTTACTAGATGCAGACTTTGTACAAAAGTCGTTTACTTAGGCATCTCTGTCCCATTCGTGTTTCTACCGTGAAGCAGTTGTGTTTGCATGGCTGTGTTTCGGTTTGAAGGGTGGGATATGGCAGTGAATTTACACGGTACAAAGGAATGACACCTGAGACCTCAGGAATGGCAACGCATAGGAGGTATCATAGGCGAAACAGTATACTCTGTTATGTCCACGATATTGCTCATGTCTATAGGCGACGGTTACCACTTTCCATCAGGTGGGCCGTCAACGTGTTTGTCATTCTAAGTTGCATAAAAAAAACGTTACCCTAAACTTCTGTATTTTATTTTATTTCATTATTTCGATAGACTTTACCTCGTGACTGGGTATACTGGTCGAGGGCGTATGTTAGCGACACATCTCAACAATATTTAGTCTGTTTTGAACTGTCGCCAGGTTAAAGTACTTCAAACTAATCATCATATAATGTAAACAATTTTATGCTCAAAATTTCAATATACTTATATGTTTCTTTTTTAGTTTAGTTTGTGTCTCCATCCTGCAATCCTAAATTGTTATTAGACGCTTTCACATCAACTTTCAAACTTGGAATTCTTTTAAATTATTTATTTATACTTTTTAAGGACTTATATCGACTTTATAAGCAAATATTTATACTTTATAAAGTATCAGAAATGATCGATCATATATTTTTAAAACTTGAATGACCAATAGAAATTAGAAAAAGGCCGAAAGCTTTTAACTCTAAAAGATTATAACATGCTTAAGACTTCCTTCACAGTACTTAAACACGACTGCAAAATAATAATTGATCGTTCACCTATCTAAATGGCGTTAAAGTTACAAATGATATTGGAATCAAAGTAATCTCTTTATTTTGTGTATAAAATACCAAAATAATGTACGTTCGCATTCAAATACTAATATCTCACATAATTTACTGAGACCTTTCTAATCATTGAGGCAGCTCGTCGCCCCTATTATATTTTATAATATATTACGAGACGAAATTTGATTGCCACCGGTCTTTATGGTAGGTTTATTTTATGGCATAATGAATCAGAGTACGAATATTGTAGGGACGCTTCAATAAGTGTATTTTTTTTTTATTATCATCAAAAGGTGCAGTGATTTGTTGCATGGTAACCGACTTCATTCAATCCCTAATATAATGTTCTTCTAATTTAAGTTCCAAATTCAAATCTTGTGTAGTTGTAACCATGCAGTATTGAATCAGCGTGTAATGATTGCGTGTCATTAACGTAAATACAAATGCTAGATATGCAAGTTTGACAACAAAAAGTATTTGCATCTATCGAGAACAAGGATGAATTAGTAGCACAGTGTATCCCGTAGTTTCCTCATCGGTTGTTTTTGGTCTGGCCTGTTGGATTTTACAAACGCTAGTGCAAGATTATTTACTTCCGGCTTTATTTGTTCATATTCATTTCAATATAATTTAAAAAAATAATTTGTTTAATTAATTTCAAAATAAATTATTAGGTTTCTTTTAAGAAAAACTTCAACATATCTATACGTGTGTTAACATTGTACGTTATTTTTATTTTATATTGGCACCCGAGTAAACTCGAAATCAATATAGTAAATTCCCGGTTTGTTTTTTTTTTTTTTCATTTTTATGTAATTATTATTTACCGTTTAATTATTGTGTTAATGATAATTTTAGCTCAGAAATATCATATAATCTTACAGTTAATCCTGTTAAGGACGGAAGTTTTAAGGTTACATATTTGTATGATCGCATCGAACTCTTTCTCAATAGTTGGACTATATTCTCTCGATGTAAGCGGTAATTGCTGTACAGTCAGGTGAGCGGGATGCGTTGACAATAAAACACAAGTACGTGTACAATTACGTCACTCGGGAATTAAGGTCATCCTCGTGATGCAGTAGTCTGATACGGTACCGGAACAATTTCCCCTGTCATCCACATTCGTTGATCAGTGCACGCAGTTGACAATACCAGTCTTCTCACTTTATGACCCTTAATGGCATATATATATAGGATACTTTAGTACTCATTGGTGTTATCGTTCAATTAATAATTCGACGTTTCAAATCTAATTAAGGTAATATAAGGCAAAGGATAGGTTACTGAAATGCTTTTATTAAAATGCAGTAAAAAAGAAGGTCACACAGCAACAATGGAACATAAACTTTCGATTGTGAATATTGAACTTAATATTCACAAACTTTGAAGTGCGAACTGAATGTGGCAACTGGCAACCCGGAGCATTTGCGGCACACCGTCACAGCTACTCCTTTTTTATCAATTCGAGCGTGCAGACTTTCACTTCGAATATTTGGAAAAAAAGTGGCGACCTTTTCGCGACTTTCTCCCCCCTCTGCCCCCCTCGCCTCCGCCCCCCGGCACGTGCTTTCTTCCGCGTGCGCGTAGTCACCGCAGCGTCTACTTTTACTTTTTATTCTTAACACTCCGAGATTATATCCGAAGATAGCAAGAAAGTTGCCAGCTCCGAGTGCTCGTATGTATACTTTTATTTATGAATGAGAAAACGAATTGGTGATTATATTGTATTTTAATTTCCCATGCTAGCAAGCGTTGAGGTTTAGTTAATTCTATACTTTAATGTTGTAACGTTAAATATTATATCCGTCTGTCGATATGCAAGCTAAAATTTTAGACGAAACCCATTAGCAGTGTTGGCAAAGATATCCAAGGGTCTCTATTCCGGGGTATTAGCAAGTATTATTTTTATATACTCATACTGTACCCACGAAATGTATATTTTAAAACTCCGTACACAATAAATATTATTCTCTAGATGACCTTTGGATACCTATGGCATTTCAGAGTCAATGTCTCTATTCTCGGAAATATTATTGACTAATTCTATCTCAACGTTAGTAAAACAACTGATCATAAATGTTTCATGTGCTTCAGTTTCCTCTACTGTTTTGGTTATTTCAACATTTTCTCAATCATCTGTAATAATATTGAGTTTGTTAGATTGATTTAAAAGACTGTATTAAGTTTTATCAATCTTGCTAGTATAAACTTCAACACAAAAATTCGTAACCCAAACTGACTCGTTAACAAGCACTTTTTAATTATAATTTTTTTGTCGTGGCCCGTGACAGTTTTAAAGTACTGTAATTCACGGAATAATTGTAAACAAATTATGGAAAGTTGTTGCCTACCGAGAATAATTTAGGTAAAGGAAATTTATCATTCACTTTCTCAAAATATTCTGTTATACGTCTAACATATAGATTATATCAAATATTCCATACGTGATAAAGTTGTCTATGTTGACCCAAATTTTACAATCATAATCTTTAAATCCTTAATAAACCCTTATTAAATCTGTAATAACCATATTTTTCTTACTATTTACTTCTTCAACTACTTAGCCTCGCCTCTTCTACATGGGTTCAACTATTATAAATATACGAAGTTAAATGCTTTCTATGTATTTATTATACATCCATATAAGTCTGGTATATATTTGTTATCCGCATAGTTTACGATCAGTTACATTCTCTTCTTTATCGACCAGTAAACATACTTCTTTATTGTTGTCATCTAGTCTGTATAGTTCATACAAATTTATCCTTAACTCTACAAGTTTACCAGCAATAGATACAACCTTAAAACTGTCCTTTATGTACTTAATATGTTACTATTTGTTTCTTTTTATTTCTAAAATAATCACTATGTTTAAACAAAATTACCACTGTGCTGATATTACATATGTACATTATACCTAACATTGGCACAATTTAATTATTTCTTACTGAGAGACGGTGCAGTGATAATATTAAGTTTTTGTTCTTGTATATCGTAATTACTCTTGACCTGTCTGTCTGTCGTGTATCAAAAAATAAATAAACATCAAATGTTACAATCTGCAGATAAAGTATGTCACATGATGATTTCATAACTGTATCATCACCCAATACATAACTGTACATCACATATCTGTTACGTTATATGACATTACATGTAATACAATACATGATTTATTTATAAACAATACCAATGTATTGAATGGCATACACAATTTTTCAATTATTTCCAAAAATGGAGGATTTTAATTCTCTAATTATTTCTTCTTTATTTCAACAACTATTTGTTACTTTTTATTTCTAAAATCATCCCGAGTTCGTTAAAATGTTAGTCTTTTCCATCTCGGGCTCTATCGTCGTAAGTTCTAACAATAAAATAACCAAATCAATTTGGAAAACACCGCAATATTTTCTGCAAATCATCTTGATTTCTTTTAGAATCTTCACAGAGAAAAATAAGCCTCACCCTCGCCCTCCCTTAATCGCTTCTTACGATACCTATGGGAAAGGAAAAGGTGGCCTATTCTATGCCGGGACCACACGGTTTAATAGTAGTAGAATAATAAACTAAAATATAAATAGACTGATCGTGCTAAATGTTAAATAAAGGCTAGTGTAGACGACTCGTAAGTCTCATATTTCCACTTTTGTATCGTCACTTTTTCATCTAACATGCATAACCTGACAAATATATAAATGCCAAAATTTAAATAATGTAATTGAAGATATACATATATTGGTAAAATAATAATCCACTTTTGTTGTGATAAAATTTATAAGTATGGTACTAACAGGAGAAGAAAGGAATATCTAAAAATCACTTCAGAATTAATGAAAGTAACTTATACACAAAAATAATGCTGCATATTTGGAGCCTGCTCATTTTTTAAATAAAATAATAGACAGAAGATATTTTAAATAAAATTTTAAGACCTCTTTTTTTTTTAAATAATTTGAAAATATTGACAGTCTCAGTCGATTTCATATTAAAAAGTGAGACCCTTTTACAAATCATACATATATAATCTTTTTCACTAGCCTACTTGACTAGTAAATCTTGGTAGCTGAGTTTTAAAACATAGGTTTATTTTATAGCGTAAGCATCTAAGCAAAGAAGGAAGGATTTTTGAAAATTCCAACATAAGGGATCACATGACACCATGCGTACAAAGCTACGGGCAACAGCTAGTCGAAAACACGATAATAAACGACCTTTAGTGAGTCGAGTTTAACTACACCGCCAATCATCATACATAATAGTGCATGTGGAAGATTGCGCACGCGCAGTCTCCGTCATCGTCATCACTTACCGACGTAGAGAGTAAAAGTAATCTTTCATTAGTTTCCGCATGCCCCCCACAGCTGGGGGCCCCACCTCGCGCCGCCTTCCGACTTTTACTTTCCCGCTAACCTGATCCCCCCCTGCCCCGTTCCCCTACTACAACCCAGCTGATCGCTGCATACTAGACTAGAGTTACAGAATGCATAGTTGCATAAGTTAAATATTATGTTGGTTGTACTATATAACCTACATAAATAAAAATGTTACAATGTCATTATAATAAGCCATGTAATGTAGGTAGCGACTGAAATTTGCTTTTTAATAATTCAACACCATCTTAATTAGTAAAATTTATTAAATTTATATTTTTAAGAATACATTATTGTATCATAAACTCATTTTTTTACGTTTTAATATAGCCCTGCTACTGCTAATCTACCTATTATATGCACTTTAGTTAACTCTACATGCATTAATAAATTTTAAAACAATATAGTTAAATATATTACTAAATATACTCATTTAATATGTGCAAATTATATTTAAACTTGAGAGTTGTAACGTTACAATGAGATAAAAACAATATTAGTGTTTCATTGAAGAAATCACATTTTGTTATTTAAATGAGGATCGGTCTTACGCAGGTTGAAGTTCAACAAGTGATTTTTACATCAAATTTTTATCTACACATTTTAAATGGCTGGCTTATATTATTTTCGAGAACAAACTACATGTGTCAACTTCAAAGTGCGTTTATATCTGAATACCTACCATGCAAATTTGTCATACATACATACGACAGACAGTAGAGTAAAATTATATACCAAAATTTTACCATTCTGTAAAATGTTGGTCCTCCTGTCAATTGTGACAGCGTTTAATAACACAAAAACAGTTCTGTATACGAGCCTACGATTTTATTTTTTTATTTTATATATTTATATTTTTATTTATACTTTATTGTACACAAAACATACATTTTTATAATTTATATTAAATGAAGAGGCACAACAGGCGAGCTTTACTCTGTAAGAGTTCTTTTCCAGCAAATCAGAAGAAACAAAGAAGTGGAAACAGTACTAGTACTTATTATTATATATTTTATTATCTATTGATTAAAAATATATTTATATATTAATAACATTTTACGTATTGATAAGTTCAAAATAATGATTTCAGCATGAGAATACGAACGGATCCAACGTCTAAGACAATTCCATACCATTAATATATTACGCTCAAAGGTTTTGATTAAATATTTAATATTTATATAGATAAATTATTTATTATTAACAATAATAATAATTATTATTATAGATAAAAATAAATAATAATAAAAAGAGAAAAGAGATCATTTCATTTTGCTGGTTATAAGAGCCGCCTCAGCTGTTGCTATGTATGCACACCTCCAGCGAGATGTACCTATATTATAGCGCTGATTTTCAGGCGGCCTCTTAACTCATTTAACTTTAGCATTTGTGCGAATCGCCAATACCCATTTTTCGGATGAGAGACTCAATACACTGATTTAAATAAGTACCTTATGGAACCTCAAATATTTTGCATTAATTTTTTCCTTTTTTTTTCTTGTTTAGTTATGTATTTTTTTTTTATTTAATTTCAAATGTATTTTAATTTTCGAGTACTTAAATGATAAAATTGTACAAGAAGGGGTCTGTAAATGGCAATAAATATATACTAACTTAATTAGCCACTCACTGACTACTACGATACAGGTCTGCGAGCCTAGTATAGTAATCCCTGTATAATAAATTGTATACCCGATTTTTAGCTACAATAAAGTTATAATTATTATTATTATTATTATTATAAATAAAAAATAAATAAAACCAATATAAAAAAAGAACATTTAAATCAAATCCATCCATATTTATTATCTGTAAACTGTTAAATTTATTTGGTGATTTTATTTAACGAGATAAATATTGTGTAGTCCATACACCAGACAGAATCAGAGACAATATTAGGAATATAATTTTAAACTAACATGTCGAGATGATGAGATCTCGAATCTGAACTCGTTTATTCAAGGTCGTTAAAATTGGAAAAAAAAAGCAGTTGTGACATGCAGAACACAAATATTGGAATATCAATAATCAAACATAAGTCTTGGATGTTAAAAGCCGACTTTAAGCAATAATTTAATTTGAACTCACAAGTATTTAGGCATGGGTTGTGTTATATGTACATACCGCTCCCGTATCTACATATGTATGTTTCGTTCATCTGGTCTGTCATTTACTAAAGGGAGACTTTGTACAAAAGTCGATTGCTTGAGTACCTCTGTCCCATTCGTGTTCCAACCGTAAATCAGTTGTGTTTGCATGGCTGTGTTTCGGTTTGAACGGTGGGATATGGCGTGAATTTATAGGGTACAGAGGAATAACACCTGAGTCCACAGAAATAGCAACACATGGTGGGTATCATGGGCGAAACAGTATACTCTGTTATGTCCACAGTACTACTCATGTCTATAGGTGAAGGTAACCTCTTTCTATCAGGTGGGCCATCAGCTTGTTTGCCATTCTAAGTAATATAAAAAAGTCTGGATACCTATGACGGAAATACACCAATTTCATTATAACATACATCAGTTGGATTTCTGTATTAATTTTGGTCAGGTTTTTCATTTCTATATTTCATCATCATCATCGTCACACCACTTAACTATCCACTGCAGAACATAGGCTTTCTCCACTGAGGGGGATTTTGCCAGTAATAACCAGGCGGGTGGGTTGACAACCGCGGTTAGGTTTTGGCGATGTTTTAAGAGAGGCACCACCTATTTTTTTTATACCACTGAGGTGGCAAACAAGCATACGGCCCGCCTGATGGTAAGCGGTTACCGTAGCCTACGAACGTCTGCAATACCAGAGGTATTACGCGCGCGTTGCCGACCCTGAAGAAAACTCTTTACCCCCCTTTCGAAGAACCTCATGCTGTAGTCTCTTGGGAAAACCTCGGCGTACCTACCTACATACGTACAATATTTCATACTATCTGTGTAACAGCGAGTGGAATTCTTGTAGTATCGTATAAATAGGGAATGTTACTAATGAGAATGCATAATAGTCCCCTCTATCTACCCTTAAAAATGGCTAGAGAACACGAACAGTGGGCTCAAAAGATTCTCTATTTTACGTGAATATTCTTAAAGATCATTTTACCTTGCCTCTAAAGTTATCTTTATAGCTACGTAGAATGTAATCAAAAGCAATCATAATATTAAAATAATCATTATTGTAAAATAAGTAAAATATAAACATGTTACTCCTTGCAGCAGATTGCTTACTCGTGATTGATACATTTACTTCAATCATCATTTTTATTCGCCTTGTTAATTATTTTAAATGTTAGAACCATGTCGTACGACCTTGCAGGTACCTCAAAATACACAAAACAATATTATTAAAGATATAAACAATAGTATTTCCATATTTTTTCTTTTGATGGGTGAAAATGGTATGGTAACTCCGCCTGCGCTAACTGGATACGCTGGCGGAGCACCAGTGAAGGGTGATAGATGAGAATGAAAACAGGCCAGTTAGCCCATTATGATGAATTAACCATGATAGTTTCCAGGGGGAACTGCGAGAAGGTCGACCTGGTTGGGTATATTGCTAGCAATGGGATTCTCAGTCTCCATTACTAACAATTCCCTTCTCCCCAGTATTTCCATATTGTACTGCTGTAATATTTTATCAATATTTGACACAATTATTATACAATTTTGGTAGATTTTTTTTTATGTAACTTAGGAGGGTATATGTAGCATGCAGCTCACTTGATGGTAATCGATTACCACATCCCATAGGCACTTGCAACATCACAGAAATTATACTTACGCACCTGCCTGCCGGCCTTTTATATTATTTTATTATTAGATATCTTCTCTTTCCTCCCTAGAGTTGAAATTTCAAAAATCCATTTTTAGAGGATATTTTTGAATCTAATAACATTTATTGAATCAAACTTTTATATAAAATATTAATAAGATCTCCGTACGCCATTTTTCTTATCTGTGACGGCGTCGGAAAAGTCAGCGGCCCGAAGCGCGCCGTCAGCTCGCGCTCGCGTCACTGCCGCTCAAGATTAAGGGTTCCGAATGGCGCCGAAACTAGTCGAACTTTTTATATTAAAATATTATATATAACAATAGTAGGTTCGACATTCTTGGGTTCTGGGGATGGCCTGTGTTATTAGGAACCGGGCAACGAACCACAACATCCAGACCAGAGTCGAAATCAGGGGAGTTCGTTTTTTTAAATTGACCTAACTGGGAATCTAATTAGGGTCGTCAATTACTCAAATTAACATACCTACCACTGCGCCTCGGAGGCAATAAAATTTCATAATATAACCTAACATTTTTAGGTTTTCAGGTAAGAAGTTCTTACCTATATTTTAGGTGCAACACAGTTCTCATGATAAGTATATCTTCAACATTTACGATGCATTTTGGAACACTAAAATGCGTGAAAACTACAAAACTAACAAACTAAAATGCAAAAAGAATCTTTTTTCTATCGGTAAAGTATTCCCTTATTGGCCTTTACCTTAATCAGACATTAAAAAAAGCCAATCGGTCCAGCCTTTCCCACGTGACGCGCTTGAATAACAGTCATTTAATTATACATAGATATTGGGGGGAAAAGGGATTGTTAGTAATGAAGACTGAGAATCCCATTGCTAGCAATATACCCAACCATGTCGACCTCCTCGCAGTTCTCCCTGGAAACTAACATAGTTAATTCCTGATGAATTCATCATGATGTGCTAACTGGCCTGTTTTCATTCTCATCTATCACCCTTCACTGGTGCTCCGCCGGCGTATCCAGTTAGCGCAGGCGAAGTTACCATACCATTTTCACCCATCAAAAAAAATATATAGACTTTTTGAATAAATTTCCTGGATGAAAATAAATAGAGCACTAATATCTCCTCTTATAGGACATTAACGATGTTATAAATAACACATAACCGGATTTATCACTTGTTAAATCATTAAATCGATCTATATAATACATTAAACATGATTCGATCGATGCCCCCATAATCATTAATAACATTTAAAAAAAAAAAAGAACAATTTGGTACGTTCAGTTAATGATTAATATGTGATTGATAAAACCTTAACCGAAGCGAGCGCTTTCTAGCTCACTTTCGCTCAATTCACACGTTTACGAAAATGATCGCGCGACGCCGGAAAACTGCTTTCACTATTGCGCAAGAGCAGTCACTTCCCACTCCCCGCTCCTCCCCCGGCCGCCCCCTCGCCTCCTCCCGCCCCACAGAACCGCCAGTCGGCACTCCTCACCTATATTTCCTGAATAGGAAGTGAACGTTACGCAAGACTAGCTTTCCACGTAGTGCCCACGGCATGAACAAGTTTTATTAATTTGTTTATTCGGAAAATATTATCAAAGCATTAATCGTAAACAAGGTATGATTCTCACAAATGAACAGCAAGCGATGGTAAGTGGTCAAGAAATAAGACAACTTATAGACACAGATCTGTCGAAGTTGGTGAGCGCATTACTTGAGAATGCTTGGTGCGAATTGAATACTTTTATGTTTCCTTTAGAATCTACATAATGCATATCCGCTTAATTTATATCACAATTTATTCATCACCATATGAGCCTTTAACTGTCCACTGCTGAACATAAGTCTCCCCCTTGGAGAGTTTTTCCAGTAGTTCTCACGCTTGACATTGGCAAATGCAGTTAGACTTTAGAGATGTTTTAATAGGGACGCTGCTGCCTCCCTCGCCGAGCCTTAGTTGCTTCTTACGACATTCACAAAATAAACTCTTATTAGTTTTAAAATTTTTTTACCCATTTACAATTTTTTTTTAAGTAATATGCAATATATATATATATATATATATATATATATATATATATATATATATATATATATATATATATTAATATGCAATAATACAAGAAAATTAATTATATTATTTAGTTTATATATATTAATAGTATATTATTAATATTTACAACATAAATATATCTAATTAGAAATGAATTAAACTTGGGATTTAGATAATATAGGTCATATATCTAATGATACGATACGGGAATTGAACTCTGCACTTTACTTGATAAATAACCAATGAGATCGATAAATTTGATCAAGATAAATCGGACAGTTCACTGATCTCTGCTGAAATAAGATATCGTTATAAAACTATTCAGAACAATACACATCCTAATTTATGCCTTCCATTACTGGACCTATGTCTTTCCATATAACAGGAAGTACTACAACATACCAATCCCAGTGATCAAGCAGCTTGGTACAGGCATAAGATTAAAGATTAATTCTTATGCCGTAGGTTTTTGAGCATAAAATTGGACGGTCACAATATGCAGATTATTTTTTATTGAAAAAATTGAGATATGGTATATAAATTACAAGGTACCAAAGCATAACACCATATCAATAAATAGCGCATGAGGAGTATCATGGTAAATGCTGCTCGTGTCTATAAATGATGGTTACCACTTTTATCTGTTATACTATTAGATTCTATACCATTCTAAATACACTAATGCATCAAGCTTTAACCATTCCATCCACAGTTTGACTTTAGACATAGACAAATCGGGTTTAAGTAGAAATTTCATAAAAAAAAACGTCTCATTTGCGATCCCAATTCGATTACGTCAAAATTCACCCCGCAAATTCTAAACGAGGCGGTAATAGAAATTTTATTACACAAACAAGGCTGAGACGAGCCGTTGTCGGCACGGAAGTGCGTCGTTATGTTACAAGTCAGTGAGGCATCGCGCGTCATTATGTGGCCAAAGGAGAGTTTGGGCACCACTTTCTAGCTGTACGGACAAAGTGAGAGTGCTTCTGGACTGGTCAGTTTCGGACGCTTTCACTTGGACGGACACGTGGACAAATGGAATTCAATGTCGCTTATGCCTTCTTACGGTCGTTACGGCCGTTTATTGAAGAAAATTAATACCGTTGTAATCAAATTTTTTCCTTACCTCCAATCTCAATATCGATTTGTCGGAATAACAACGAAAAATCAACAATATCTTTAAATTTTTGCTTTTATTGTTGTGATCAAACAAAAACATGATTTAGTTAGTTTAATATTTTTTTTTTACATTTAAACATGACAGATATGTTTATTTGTATACATAATAAACAGAACTAAAATAGAATTTGCCGAAACCAAATAACAAGTTTGTATTATGCGGAACTGCAACCTGCAACAATTGGAAGTAAGGCTGTATATTAAACCGCTAAACCATCACGGACATTTTCTTCTTATTTTCCGCGTTAAAAGAAAATAGTAGCCACATGTGAAGGCTTTTGATTGCCAATATTTAATTAATAAATAAAAAAAAAAAACTCGAAAATTTTAAATTGTACCATGAACATCTTTAAGATCTTCTTATGGCATGTAAATATCCAAAACACCAACAGTTTGTATAAACAAAAACACAAAAAAAAAAATAAGAAAATTCTTTGTTTTTATGCAACCTAGAACGACACAATCTGACGACCCACCTGATGAAAAGTGGTAACTGTCGCCTATAGACATGAACAGAACTATGGACATAACAGAGTATACTGTTTCGCCCATGATACCACCCATGCGTTGCCATTCCTGAGGAACAAGTAGCTATGCCTCTGTATCCTGTAATTTCATTGACATATCCCATCTTTAAAACAAAAATGAAGCTATGCAAACAAAACTACTTCACAGCGTAATGGCCGACTTTTGTTCTCGCAACCAAAACTTAATCGAATCTAAATAAATTCTTTTTATATAGGTTTAACTTTTTTATAACTGACTAGTCAACATTCATAATTTATCTTTGTTAACAACTAACAACTATGAATGCAGTACAAATAAATTCTAACACATTACAACTTCCCTGTTTCCTTTAACAGTCTCCATTTATCGTGTTTCCTTAAACAAACACTCGCTTTCCTATTATTTATGTAAAAAAAAAGCGCAATGAACCATAGCGAACTATTTCTGTGTGAATATTATTAAAACGAACATAAAAGTGGAAACAAAACTCTTTAAGTTATGGACTTTGTTTTCCAATAAAAAAAAGTAATTGGTAATTTAAAAATTCGAACACTTTGAACAACAACTTTCTCGTTGAATTACGAAAAAAAAATAAATGGTCGCCAGCTCAATAATAATAAAGCAAAGGAAAATTTATTCGGCTTGATCATTTAAAAATTGTAATTTGAACATTAGTATTCAGATAAATAAAATCAATTTTCTATCTCTCTCTCTCTTTCCTTATTTAAAAAATCTAGCCACTAACAATTTAAACTCGATGTCTTATTTTATACAGTTTAGAAATAGTATAACTGCAGCTGCTAACTAAATAGATAATTATAATGATCGAAGCATTGCCGGTCGTGATCCGCCGCGCATAATGTTGGCGTTGTCGTCATCGGAATAGCCCACGGAATAGACTTTCTCCGCCGAAAGTGAGAGTCCGCGACAAGTGTGCGCAAGCGCACCCAACGTGAAGTTGCATCACAGCGCTCACTCGATTTCGGCTGGGGTTATTCCTTTTATCCGTTATGCCCGCGAATATTCGTTGTAGTGAATTACATCTTTTATTTATTTATTTACTACATTGGTACAATATATTTACTTATAGTATAGAACATAACTATTTTGACACGTTTAAATGTATAATAAGAAAATTAGCTAACAAATGAATTAGAATTTAAGTAAATTTTGTCATTTATACAATATTTGTTTAGTTAATTTATTAAGTTATCGATTTTAACCTTTTTAATGGTTTAAAATAAAAAAAAAAATGGCTTCCTAAAAAAATTTCGTGGTTAAACCAGTTGTTTTGTTTTTAAAATTAAACTACTGAATTGGTTTTACTAGAGTTTCTTTGGGATCAATCTAAAACTATATCCTTTAAGGTAAAAACCAATTTTCCAAATTGGTTTACAAATGACGGAGTCATGAGGTAATAACCTCCCCGTTTTTTGAAGTCGGCTGACAATAGAAATGATTATAATCAATTCATATAATGATCTTTATTATGTACAAAATGTGCCAAGTATAGAAAAAAAAATTATCATGTGTTCACATAAAAAACTAATATCAAATATAAAAAAGTGACAGAGTTACACAAAATTTACATTTAAATATTACTAAAGTAACACATTAGAATGAATGCAAAAATTTGATAGATCGCACTACACTTCCAATAGTTTTTATCTCGTGTTGTCAATGTTGAGTGTGGGGTAATTTATGTTTACATAATTTGTTTGTTCACCTCAAGTTTTCAGTGTTCGACAAATACTGTAAATAAATATTATATTGCGTATGTGGTTGTGCAACGTGGACCGGGCTGGTTGTTTGTGTGCGTGCCGGGCGGCGCACGCGCGGAACGCGAGGAAAGCGTGGCGGAGCATGCGCACGTAATCTAACAAGTGGGTTACTTCCCGCTTCCTTTACCCGCTCCCACCGCTGTCTTCTACCCCCACTAGCTAGGGTTGTCGACGTACAAAATATTTTTCTTTAGTCTCTAAATTTTTTTTTTTACAATGTCTTTAAAGTTTACTATACAAATGGTAGTGGTGATTATAAACAAGTAAAATTCTCCTTATGTCGTTAATTCGGAAAAGAACATTTCTTCTTTCCAGTTTTAATGGGAAATATTTTAAATCTTAGTTAAAATAGTAATAAAATAAATTATTACCAGAGGGAGATTGTACAAAAGTCGATTGCTTGGATACCTCTGTTCCTTTCGTGTTTCAACCGTGAAGCAATTGTGTTTGCATGGCTGTGTTTCGATTTGAAGGGTGGGATATGGCATGAATTTACTGGGTACAGAGGAATAACACCTGAGTCCTCAGGAATGGCAACGCATGGGGGGTATCATAGGCGAAACAATATACTCTGTTATGTCCATGGTACTGCTCATGTCTATAGGCGACGGTTACCACTTTCCATCAGGTGGGCCGTCAGCTTGTTTGCCATTCTAAGTTGTATAAAAAATAATAATTAAGAATCAGTAATAATTTACAATAGTATAATGTAAATTATTACAGATGCTTTTCAAAGGTTGTGATGCATATCTTTAAAGAGTAAATATTCTCATAAGGAAGTTCTTCGTGTAATTAATTAATAGACTTTTAAGGTATTTCTTAATAATTCTTGACATTGACAACTCGTGTCAAGTTACCTATTGATGTACTGTCACAGATTAATGTCATGTATTATATCATACTATTAAAATAAGATCGTGCACAGAGTGATAATATCTTTGTGTTAAAAATACAGGGAATGGAAAATTAGGTCAATTACTAATCTAAGAAGTATTGAGGTTAGCAGGGAAAAAATGTTAGGACACTTGATACGACACGGCGAACTTATAATATTGTAATAGAAGGTAAGATAGAAAGAGGGGAAGGGAGAGACCAAGGTATAGTTACATCAGGCAGATCAAGGAAAATGTTGGTGTCGTGTCGTATCGAGAGGTGAAGGGGCTCGTTGAAAAAACAAAAGTTCCACCGAAAAGAGTACAAAATCATCATTGGAACTGTAAATTGATACATTGGTTTAAATATTACCCTAGATATTTGATAATAAAATATAGTTATAATCATAAAAATTAATCCATTAGTGTTTGGCTGACAAGTCGCTTCCTTTAAAAAAAAATAATAGTGTTTATTTACAAAAGATCTTTATTACACGGAAACAAGGAAAGTAATTCAGTTTGTTGTGCAACTAAAAATTACTGATTCGCAATTGAATTTTATATAAAATGTAGATTTGGCAACCCTATACCGGTACTTTTTCAATAGGAAACAATATGGCGGACAATATAGCCGCATCGCATACTGTTCCCACGGTGATTATTGTGTCAAGACTGTACACGAAGTAAACAGTAGGTACGTACTCGTGCGAGCGCGCAGCTGGCTCTAGACTGCAATATTGAAGGATGGAAAAATAATTATTTATTTATTTATTTACAAAAAACATACATTCACACAATTATAATCATATAATATTGTAAATGCGAAAGTTTGATGCATGTTTGGATATTTGTTGTTATGTCATCCAAAAACTACTAAACAGATTTGAATGAAATTTAGTACATAGGGTACCTTATGGACTGATTCACGCGGGCGGAGTCACGGGATACTGCTAGTTTTAAATACATATATTTTAAACCTTTTGTTTCTCATACAAATATAATAACTCACCGCAACAAATCCATTTATTTAAAACTAATATTTAAAATTTACTTC
Source organism: Galleria mellonella (assembly GCF_026898425.1). NCBI lineage: Eukaryota > Metazoa > Arthropoda > Insecta > Lepidoptera > Pyralidae > Galleria > Galleria mellonella. The sequence continues at coordinate 14,089,675 of NW_026442079.1, read as the reverse complement.
ATCATCACCATATCAGCTTTTAACTGTCCACTGCTGAACATAAGCCTCCCCTAGGTGGGCTTTGCCAGTAGTTGCCATGTTTAGCATGCGGATTGGCAACTACAGATAGTCTTTGGAAATGTTTTAAGAGGAACGCTGCTACCCATCTCTCGTCTTCCCTAAGTCGCCTCTTGAATGGGAAAGGAAGAACTGGCTCATTCAATGCCAGGATCACACAGCAACCTATATTTCCCATAAAAGAGTCCCTAATCTACTAGCAACCCTAAATTTATTAGTAAATTTGTATAAAATAAAAAAAAAGTAGTTGTAATGAATTTTTTTTAAATCGATCTATATTATAAAAAAAAATCCGTTCCTCCATCTGCATCACACTTAAAGCAATATTTTAAGAGAAGGTAAATAATTATTATATATAAATAATGACGGACAAGCTATGCAAATGCACCGGCTTGCCTTGGATCACGGCAGACGTCGCTCCTCATTTCAATCTATGTGTATTAATTATAATTAATAAGTTATACAGACGCGAATTTTAGATTAACGGAAAATATTAGGTACAATCGATAACGTTTTAAATAATATGGGAAAATAAATAAAAAATTAATCTCCAAATTGGCTATTTATTTTATATAGAAACTAAATATGTCGCCAAATCTGCCCTGTTCTTGTTATCTTTTTTGTAATTAGTACAGTATGATCCTGTTATCCGCCATAAACTGTCCACTGCTGGACATGGGCTTCCCTCGTAAGGGAGGTTTTGCCAGTAGTTGCCACGCTTGGCAGATTGTTTGGAAATCACAATTAAAATTTTATGATGTTTTTTTTAAGCGCGCTGCTGCCTATCTATCCAGCATTAAGTCGCCTTAATCGTCTCTTACGTCACCCAACGGAAACCCCATTCTATGCCGGGACCACACAGTTTTCATGTTGCTTCTATATTAAGTTCGTACTGATCGAATTTACCAATTTTCAGAAGTAAGAAAAAATCCTGATTATTATGTTAGAAATCAAATCTTATAGACACACAATACCTCATTTTAAATTCGAATTGTGGGCGTATTTAAATAAGGGGCCGGATGGGCCCGTGCCCACCCCAGAATAGTCTAATGCCCACCCTAGGACACGACCAATTTCGGAAAGACATTCTTGGAAAATAATGTTAAATATATCGTCATCGATCAAAGCTTTTAGTTATTTAAAAATAAAAATTGTGAGCTTACTAACGACTGATGGCGTTTTTTGCGAAGCAAAATCGACTTGTTACTTATTTTACGATACAAAAAACCGTAGCTAGTAACTGTGACGTAAAAAAGTAGTGGTTGTATAAAAAATGATATTGTACAGATAAATACGTTCATTCGATGTACTCACGGTGTGAGCACATCGACTAGCATAGAATAGGCTACCCCTTCCTTTCGTAAGAGCCGACTAAAGAAGAGCGAGAGATAGGCAACACTATCCCTCTTAAAACATCTCCAAAGCCCAACTGCGGTTGGCAACCCGCCTGCCAAGCGTGGCAACTACAGGCAAAGTCCTGTAATAAGTTAGACGCGTTATAAGTGATACTGCTACTTCTTTGCTAGTATTTCTTTCGTTTCTATTGTTACTCTAAAATATATATATATATATATATATATATATATATATATATATATATATATATATATTTACAATATTAAAGATTCTGTGTATTTCATTATATAATAAGGTACTTTATTATTTAAAATGGGGCAATACAAAATTAGTTGCTATGTTGTTATAAAAAATATTTATCGACTTCAAAACCCTCTTTGTAATCTCTTCAAGAATTTCACCTGTAGTTGTTATTATTTATATTGGTAACATCACGATCGCCCAACTGATTTAACTATGTAATCTAAATAATTGTAATACATAATATGTATTTATTGTATGTGTATATTTATTTAATATATTATGTGTATGTTTATATTATCTGAATTTATCAAGTATTGCTTTATTTTCCCTCTATTCAATGATGCACCGCCTACGTATTTCTCTGTTTGCCTAATGGTTGACTGGTAGAGAGCACCGTCCGGTGTTAAGTGCCGCCAAATGTACATAGAATTTTACTGTGCATTTAAGTTTAAATAAATAAATAAACAATATGTATGTAATTCGAATATGTAAGTAAAACTGATATAAATCATAAATTCAATATGACTCGCACCAGATTGCCTACTGTTGTTTTTGTCGATTCCCAAAACATTTTTCAGTGGAGTTCCGCCACCTGTTCAAATCCACGTCTATGCTAATAAATCCCCAAAAGAATAACTTTAATGAAACCATTGATATAAATACAAACAATAAATTTGAAAACAATATAATCTATTTCTGTCCAGTTAACTCGTTGTCACGTTGTGGGAGCGAGGTGGTCGCTGTACCTGCCCGCCCTTGGTCACTGCGCGCCCTAGGCTCTCGCGTCTAGCCACGTGACGCCGGTCTCGATTACTCCAAATCTGTTCCATATCTGTTGCTATTTGTTCTAATTGAAATAAAACGTCCGTTTCGAATTTTTTTTTTCCATCAAACAATAAGAGTATCAATTTTATATATTAATAACCTTCTTATAATACGATTGCCACTTTTCATTACCAGGTCAACCTACTCTTCAATCTTGTATCGGCATCGATAAGTATAGGCATGTTTAAGCGTCGTCTAAAGGAGCATTACTTATCACTATGCTGACGTATTATGTATATGTGTATGTATGTTTGTATATATATATATATATATATATATATATATATATATATATATATATATATATATGTGTGTATGTTTATAGGGTTTATGTATTTTATGTAATTTATAATAAAAGTGTAGTTTGTATTATTCTTCGTGTATCTTATGTGTTAATACAATGTATGCAGATCGTATGACAGCCTATTTTTATTTTTAAAATAACATACAATTTACATGAAAAGGTTTTGCTGGAAGAAATCCCTTATTAGAGATAAGCTCGCCTTTGTACATTATATTTCAAATGAACTGTGGTTAACATTATATTTTGTATACAATAAAGAATATAGAATCCAATTTTTTGCCAATTATTAGAAAACAATTTTGTACTGCACTCATGAAAGAATTAGGAATTAAGGGATCGAAATAGTTTGCATAGGCAAGGTACACTCGTCCTCATCCTTTCAGCCGTTAACTGTCCACTGCTGAACTTAGGTCTCACCCATAGATTGCCATAAGGAACGGTCTCGAGTCACCTGCATCCACTGACACCCTGCAATGCGCTTGAGACCGTCGCTTCATCTAGGACTGTCCTACTCTACCTATACTTGATTGCCAAACGAGAACCTTTCTTCCCCATCGGTTGTCTATTCTTCGAGCTATCTCACCAGCCCATTGCCATATCAGTCTACATACAGTACAGTCACTTCAATTTATTATAAATATTTGTCTGTGAATTAATAAATGTACATCTAAGTTTTTTTTTAATGGATGAAAATAGAATGGTAACCCCGCCTGCGCTATCGGTATACGCTGGCGGGGCACCAGTGAGAGGTGATAGGTGAGGATGAACATAAGTCAATTAGCCCATCTATGAGAGTTAACCACGATGGTTTCCAGGGGGAACCGCGAGGAGGTCGACCTGATGACGGTACATTGCTAGCTGTACATCTAAGTTATAGTCTGTTAGTAAGGGGATTTGTATAAATTTGTATAGAATCTTCCAACACTAAATTCTAAAAGGAATCATTGCATGCCAATGTATATTCGGAATTGGCTAAACTATTACCTAACCTAAAAAATGCAATCAGCTTAGAACCTCCAGTAATACGTTCTGTTACTTTAAAGTCAACGTTATCGCATTGATGCTTTACCCCTTTTAGCGATATTAGCCTCATTTTAAAATTTTTAAAAAATATACCTTATGTAGATTAGTATAAATTTTAAAATGGCTAATCGAATTCATTCTTAGGTTAGGTATATAGTAAAACGCGTTCTTAACTTGACGAGCTGTTTTTTCAACATTAGAACTAATTGTTGAATGAAATCGTGTTCGAATCGCCTTACACTCGTGACGTTAGATATGCATATCAGGTTTTATTTATAACCAACTGTATTTTTATATTTTTATTTTATGTCAGAAATAGATAAGATAGTTATGTTTTTCTAAGCAAGTTTTACATAATTCTGTACAACTTATTCGTCATTGTATCAAAATTTTTCCAATAGATATTAATGGAATGGTAACCCCGCTTGCGTTAACGGTATACGCTGGCGGGGCACCAGTGAGGCATGTTAGGATAGGTGAGAACGAAAAGGCAGGTCAGTTAGCCCGTCGTGACGAATACACCTGGAATTCAGCACGATGGCTTCCAGGAGAAACCGCGTGAAGGTCGACCCGACAGGGTATACTCGTATTGCTAGCAATGGGACTGATAGTCCGCACCACTAACAACCCCTTCCATCCTCGTCTTTGTATCAGTCGTTAAATATCCACTGCTGAACATAGGCCTCACTCATAAGGGAGGTTTTACCAACAGTTGCCACGTTTGGCAAGCGAGTTAGATTTTTACGATGTTTTAAGAGGGACTCTGCTGCCCGTATCTTGATCATAAGTAACCCTTATTCGCCTCTTATGACACCAACAGGACAAGAAGGGATGGCCCATTCTATGGCTATCACCACCTTATTGCTCTCGAACAAAAACATGAGATCCATCGATACTACATTGATAGATGACGTCTATACACATGCAACTTTGTGTGTGTATCTAAAATTGCAGTTCATTTGATTTTCCAGCGATTACATCCAAATTGCAAAGAGGGTAAGGTCGTCTCGAGAGTGGGGCAGGGATATACTGCGGCAACCTACTGATATAACTGACGTAGTAATTTATTGGAATACTAGCTAGCCTATGTCCAGCTAGCTCTTCGCTCTCTACTCCATACGCGTGGATTGCAAAAGGAACAAAATTACCGGAATAAAACTCTTCTAGATAGCGTGTTAAGATAAATCTTACATCAAATTTTAAATTAGACCTTCAAGTACACAACTGTGATCCAATTTGGTGCAGCAGTTTTCGTATGATGCTGGAACAAACGTACAGACAGACAATATTTCAGAAAAATATTGTTTTAGCTTCTATTTCTCTTCTCTTTCTAATTTCTCTTACCAGCTTACTTATTTCATTTACTCAATTACTATTTTGTGTTTTTCATTTATATGCAATTGCGAAACGAAAGTCAGGAGTTTGTTCTTTGTCCGTATGTATTAAACGCTCAGCGAACTGTGTATTCTTTACTCGTGACAATATTTCATACGATCCTATAGTATGTTTGCGCGTAAGTCACGTCTATCTCAGGATAATACTGACAACAACAGTGCCGGGCAAATGCTTACATGCCGTGTGCACGGGGCCACAGTGCCGCGCTTGTACGATATGCGAGTCCTGCTTCACGTTCTGGGCAAGGCCGCATAGAAGCTGGCTGGCGCCGTTGCGTTGTGTCAGTGTTAGCCTGCGCGGGCGCACGCGCGTGCCGCAGCCGGCCCGCAGTCACGGCATCATGCCCTTCTTGTTGCAGGCAAGTCGGTGAACAGTAAAGACGCACTCGAGGACAAGAAAGATGACAATGAGCTGTGGGACGCGCAGGCCGCCTTCCTCGGCCCAAACCTCTGGGAGAAGACGCTGCCCTACGACCCTGATCTCAAGGTACAAGAAGTCAGTAATCGCCACTTTATTACCTACTGCGTGTTGAGTGTCGTGTGCGTCTCTCACCGGCTTCCTAACCGCTGCCACCCGCACTAGGTAATAGAGTTGCTTTCGCGTTCCCACCCATCGTCCTCGCAATCCATTCGTCGCTTACCCCACCATCATGTCCTGTGTTAGTATTATATTGTAGTTAAGTTTAGATTAGACTTAAATTTTGCGAGCGAACTGCCACTGCGACTGTTACCATGATATCTTGCTGTGCATGTACCATTTACTGTCTGTACCGTCACACGCACTAATGTTCTGTTATCGCAAAGCATAAGCGTGTGCTGTACATGCGTGGTGCGGGTCGCGCCCGCGGACGGCGGACGGCGGGCGGCGTGTGACTTTGTCCTTTGTTGGTTTGCAGTACGTGGACCTAGATGAGTTCCTGTCGGAGAATGGCATGCCGGGCGAGGGGCTGGGTGGCGCGCACCTCGGCGGCTCGGCGTTCGGGCCCGGCGCGGGGCTCGCGCTCGGCCTCCAGGCGCCGGTCACCAAACGCGAGCGGTCGCCCTCCCCCTCCGACTGCATGAGCCCAGACACCATCAACCCTCCGCTCTCGCCCGCAGACTCCAGTAAGTATTCACTCCATTAAACTGTCACAATTCGTTACTATTACACGTTTACAAGAATTGATTAAATTACAAAATCATTGACTTGACATGGAAATTCAGAAGTATACCAATGATAAGCTGATATGACGTTACAGCATTTTCAATGGCGTCGTCGGGGCGTGACTTTGATCCCCGGACGCGTGCTTTCTCCGATGAGGAGCTGAAGCCGCAGCCGATGATCAAGAAGTCCCGGAAACAGGTAAATGAAGTTAGTGCGCTGATCATTCCTAGCGGCATGATGCGACTGCCTGCGGGGAGCGGCGATGTTCGCACATACACACACACACACACACCTCCACACACTAACTAGAGCCACAGATATGGATTTAAATAGATGTCGCAACTGCATGTGATTAACATATTGTTTTTTTTTTTTGCTCAAGACATTTGAACTCCAGCTCAAGTTCTATTAGGAGTTCCTACAGAGGACAAGGACATTTTAAAAAATTATTAAAAACAGTCTTAAGAATAGTGTTTTCGAAAAGCTTTGATACTGATGGGAATTTGCTAACACTAAACCGCTTATGTAACATCACAGCATGGAAATATAGAGGTGGCATGCTTAGTTCTCATATAGTTTCAAACATTTGCGTCGTCTATCTTTATCTGTGTCTATCGTTAGTAGAATCACACATACATAAAATGATGACCACATCAGCATTTTCTCCAGTCACTTTCTATTTAACGAGTTTCTGGGATTTCATAGTTTTGCTTAGTTTATTAAAAAAAAGTAATAGAATCTGCAATCTCACGTGTTCCATCGCTTGACCGTCTGAGATTATTTTTCTCTCACGTTTTTCCTGTTATCTCTAGAGTTTTTTTTTTTTTAATTAATCCATTGACATATTGCAAGCGGATCGTCTTTACATGCTGAGAGAAACAATAATCTTATTATTGGATTCGTTATAAATTATCAACAAATTTTGTCACGTTTTTTTCGAGACAATTCGGTACTTGGTTTGGTTGTCTTCTGATTTTAAAAAATAAATATAACTTTTCATAGAATAATGAAATATGACAGTCGTATAAATGAATGAGTATACTTTATTTGCATTATACAATATAAGGAATAAGCAAGACAATTAATAAATTTAACGATATAAAGTAATCAATCTAAAATAACAAGCAATCTTTAAACAAATACTCGACAAACGGTACATGCAACCTTATCTCTTGAAAATAAAGTTTCTATTCGCATCTATCTGGCTTTGCTTGTTTCCATTGAATAGTACTAAATAAATAAATAAATAGTAGTAAACTTAAGGCGTACAATACTAATCCTAATTCAACTATATGTAGTTTAATTCGATGTGTTTGAAAATAAACTCGTACGGAGTCAGGGCCGGTGAATAAAAAAAGAAAACAATGTGAAATAGTGTAATGTTTTATTAATTAATTTTTTTCTCTCTTTACGTACTTTATTTATTAGTATCGACGCAATAAAGTCTGATTTATAAAACACTTCTAACTCGTAAACTGAATAGCATACACTGTACTGGAGTGGACCAAATTCTCATATTGTAAATGTTGGAAACTCAGCATTTGCACGACTTCCAACTCGCCTTTGTCTTTGCTTATTTGGCATAGAGTATAAATTTGTTTACAGAATAATAATAACAAGCTCTTAAGCGCTAAAAGCAATCTCTTACGGACAACCAGAATTTACTATGCATAAAGACTCAGTGAAATAAAAAATAAAATAAATTTAAATACCAATGTGACTAAAGCTCGTGCTGCTTGGTTATGTTAGTCGATATAGGGAAACAACAAATTTATTCTTATACGACTGTCCAAAAGAGTAGTATAATCAACATTTCAATCTGTAACTGTCCACTGTTGAACATAAGTATCCCCCTTGGGGGGGTTTTCTCAGTAGTTGCCACGTTTGACAGGCGGATTGCCAACCGCACTTAGGCTTTGGATATGTTTTAAAAGGGACGCTGCTGACCATCCCTTGTCCTCCTTTAGTCGCCTCTTACGACACCCAGTAACGGCTACGGTAACCACTTACCATCAGGTGGGTCATATGCTTGTTTGCCACCTCAGTGGTATAAAAAAATACCCATGGGGAAAAAAGGGGTGGCCTATTCAATGCTGAGACTACATGGCTAAAAAGAGGAGTATATTGGTGCTTTATTGTTCCATAACTTTTAAATGCTTGAACAGATTCGTTAGAAGCCTTACATTGTATCGAATGACTATTTTTTTTTTAAATAATTCGTTTTACGGCAGTACAGTCGTGTTTTTTTTTTAATTTACTAAGCCAAATGTTCTTCTACTGAATCAAGTACCATTTTGTGAAAATCTATATTATTGTTCGCTTCAACAATTTGGACAAAGTCCAAAATATAGGAAAGTTTATGGTTAATCGTTCTATACAAGAAAGTTTACTCCACACGTGATGCTACGTCATCAAGCTTCTAACGCATTTAGAGCGCTTCCATTTTTGGCTTTTTCATTTCCCAAATTTTGTCGAACTGAAAGCACAAGGTGAACGAAATATTGGTTTTTCAAATAAAAACTGGATGAATTCTAAATTGTTAGTTCCCTTGAAGTATTTTATCGGAGAAACGGATTATATTTTCTAAAGAAACATATTTCGAAAAGTGACGAAAAATCTTCTGTGTTCTATACCAAGTTAGTGGCTAGAAGCGTAATATTAGCGTACGAGGTTCACAATTTCATCATCATCATCTTCCTACCCTTATCCCAACTATCATTTGGGGTCGGCGTAATATGTTTTCCTCTTCCATTCTTTTCTATTCCCAGTCATTTCCGCATTCACTCCTATTCTGGACATATCGTCCCTCACACAATCCATCCATGTCTTTTTAGGTCTTCCTCTCCTCTTATAGCCATCTACTTTCATTCTTAATACTTTTTGCACCTGCGCGTCGCCTCTGGGGTACGCCCTAGCCTAGGTTCACAATTTCATGTCATTTCTTAATCCATACTCAGTTTAGTTTTACTGGTAGAGCACTCCCAAAACAGAGTTTGTTATGTGACTGGATGTATATCTGAAACTGGGAACTAGACTGTTACGATGTTTTATGTATGTGCTGATTGAAACACCCAATATCGAATCACTCTACACATACGATGTTTATATCTTGGTTTTCTTTAAACACACATACACACAAACATACACACCACGTTTAGGTACAGTTTTCACATAAAGCTGGATTCACATATTATATTTCATATCCTTATATATATAAAGCTAAATCAAAGTAGAAAACTAAATCATTAAATCATGCATTATGGTTCAGCATCGTTATAAAAACTCATCTACTTCCCACCACTGGGCTAGATTGTAATCCCACAAAACAGAGATTATTATCTCATTCTCTCCGGCCATGGTATTATTTTGACATAGTCTCTTAATTTTTCTCTTATGATATTTTGGAATGGTTTTTTTTTTACTTTATAGTATACTTCATTTGGCATAATAACTACATTAGCATAGCAAACATGCTTGTAATTGAATTTGTGGCTGATTTCTACTAAATTCACTTTAAAAACCATGCACTGGGTCCTCATTTGAACAGAATGGATATCCCATGTATTGGATTCCGAAGAGCTAAGTGTTGGATTTTTCTTTTACTGCCTGTATCATACCTGTACTTACAATTAGCAATCGATTCTTTTATAATAAATCCATAAACGTTTTAAAACACCCGGTATGTTGGAAAGTAATCAAAAATTCAATGATTCATACAACTTGACAGTCTTCGCCTAAAGAACCTATGGGAACTTGTTCGTTAACATTGTTAATTGTTAAATTGTTTCTAGTTTTAGATTCTTGGCTAAAACAATATATGAAATTCATTGAAATGAATCTGTAAACGTTTAAAAACATCCGGTGTGAAGGATCAAAAGTCCAGTAACCAATGGAACTTGAGAGTCTTCCCCGTAGGAACTTTGCGGTGAAAATTATGTAATTGTTGAATTGTTCCCAAGTTATTAGATTATTGGGTCAAAGTAACCTTACGATTTTGAATGATTTATTCATGTCTATTTTATGCCTTTTTCTGTACAAAAGTTCCTTATTTATTATGTACGAATATTTTTTTGTTACACAAATATCATCATTATCATTCAAGCCATTACCCGTCCACTGCTGGACATAGGCCTCCCCCATAAACTGCCATAAGGAATAATCCTGAGCCACCTGCATCCACTGACTCCCTGCAATGCATTTGAGGTCCTCCATCTAATGGAGGAGTCGTTCTACATTACGTTTACCCGTACGGGGCACCACTCAAGAACTTTTCTTCCCCATCAGTAACCGTTTCTTCGAGCTATGTGACCAGCCCGTTGCCATTTCAGCTTGCTTATCCTTTAGGCTATGTCGGTTTGGTACTTTTGCGGATATCCTCGTTTCGGATTCTATCACACAAATATAGAAGTCCCTAAATAAATGTATGCAATGATTGTACAGAATGTGAATCTAGCTTGACACAGCATGGCACCAGCTTATTAACGCTTCATCAAATATATACTAACATGTAGTTATTAGAATTTGCCATGTATACATACATATGCATATTGTACAACGTATAAAAAACACTTCATTCCCAGAACCTGAGTAAACGAGAGACTTCATATTCCCAGAGAATAAAATGTTTCTTTATGTCAACGGAGGTTTCGTATGCTTTTATGCCTATGAGTATGAATGAAATCGAAATTATAAAGAAATGTTCTAAAATTGTTACTTAATATTTTTCCCAAAAAATCATCGGGTGATAAATACGACGAGAACGTAGATCCTTCTGTACTATCACAACGCGTCCAATTGCTACTTCAGTATGTGAGGATCCAAATATATTTATTTTTTGTATGTTTTTTTTTATTTTGATAAACGAGAGGATTGTCTCTCGTTTGCACAGGCCTCTAAAGATACTTACTCTGTAATTCGTCTTACTTCTAAGAGATGGCGTTAGTTGTTATCACCTAACATTCAATATAAAGGCGTGTATTTACTTAAAGCATAATTTTCCTGCACTGAAACGTATTTCTTAATGTAAAGAGATTTAAGGGTGATTTTTGAATTGTGTCATTCGGGTAATTTCGGGATTTCTATCGGTGAATACGCGCCCTTATATTGTACCAGTAACTACAGTTGTCATCAAATTGTGGATATAATATGAAACTGAACAAACGGGGATTCTTGGAAACGATACTGTTGCGATTACAATGTATGTAATTCGATTACACGTTGATAATCTCCCATAGTCCATGTATAAACTCTTCCAATTATATAAAATTGTCCGAAAAATGATATTTTTGTTTACTAAAGCTTCAGATAACGAATGCTTGAGTTCACTTTTAAATTAAATAGATTGTTTTAATTATTTACTCTCGGTACTTGCAATATATAACTCTACAATGCCACCTCTCCACTGAACATGAAATACAGAGTAAATAATTAAGTAACAAATAATCGATTTTTCAATATTCCTACAAAATAATATTTTTTTTTTTAATAAAACACCAATTGTTTTAGTGAATGAACAATTATTAGATATTCACTTGTATTTTATTAAAATTGCATTTTATTTCTCTTTTGTTGCAAATAAATTTAAATTAAGAACGAAAATATACAATACCTTCACTTTGTAACTAACTTCATTTTGAGTTACCACCAGATGCGGTTTTGAAATTAAGACTCAAGTCATTCGAAGTTTAAATCTTTTTTTTATTTTTCGAATTTCTCATGAGGGCATGTGTTATTTTATCTTAATTTTTATTTAATATACAAACTCTGTTAATATGTATGACTAATGTAATTGATTTAAGTGATTTAAAAAAATTTAATAAGTAGATTTAATTTAAAAACTGACCGTTTGTTGTTCCACATTTAAATTGCCCTCCAACAGTGAAATCGAAATGAAAGAAATATTGCACTAAAAAGTTTAAAACGTTTGTAAATATGCCTTAAAGACTTGGGTACAAGTGAATGAGATACAATTTTGTTAGTACTCATAATGCAAATAAAAACAACCGTTTGCTTACACATTGACTGTCTAATATCGATATATCTTATAACAAAAAACAATTTAAATCCCGCGGCTTCATCCGTGATCATACAAAGATGTTAAATAGTTTATAATCATATAAAATAATAATAAAAATTGCAAGATGAATTTTTCAATTGGTAGTTTCAGAGATTAGCTTGTTCAAACAAACAATCTTTTTTGCTTGTTTATATTAGGGTTAAGATATAATATATATAAATATATTTAAAAAATAAGTTTTAAAAATTGTTTAAATATGTAAATTTGTTAATTGTTGACACAAACTATTATATATCTAGGGGGACTTTACCTGGGGGTCCACCACGAAATTAAATTCCGACTTTTTGGACTCAAATTCGTGTTTTTTGTTCGTACCAAAATCGGTCCAGTAAATTGAGCTTAATATTTCATTTGACATAAATCTTACCATATTAGTCCAAAGAAACGATAATTTAATATTTTTTAAGATTTTAAACGGTATGTACGAGTATTATGTAATTTTAACATCAAATTTGTGTTTTATTCGGCTCCGAAATTTCGGAAAATATTTCATGATAAGCCCTCCGATGTCTGGATCACGGACGTGAAAAACAAATGAAGTAAGACGTTTGATAAACAATTTGCAGCAGGCAGTTACAAATAGTTGTTTGCTAAGCATTTTTTCGTATTATACGACCTGCTTATCCTGTATACAATCTGATACTATCCATCTATTTTCTCCCTCGAAGCAACAGCAAAACACGCATTGTGTTTGTAACTTTAGGAGATAACTTATCATTAGGATATTTCAAAATTTGAGAGGTTTAGTTCATACGATACCAATTTGCAGGACAACTCCATTTTATTTATAAAACTGTTAGATTTAAAACAAACATTTTAAACATTTGATTCTATTGGTGAACGATATATTATATATTTTGATGTTAAGTAAATCGTTTCATATGTAAAGACGATGGTTACTATTTTTTTAATTTTTTTTTTTTACTTTACTAAACGAAAAGAAAAAGGTAATACCGAAAACTCAATATTAAAATGTCGATTGATAAAATTTTATAAATGTATCATTGGTATAAAAAGGAAAACTATTTACGCAATGTATATTTTTACATCGGAAATGAGATTACGGTGTACAAAAAAGGCAACGCATAGAGGGTATCATGGGCGACACAGTATACTTTGTTATATCCGTGATACTGTTCACGTTTAGAGGCGACTGTAATCACTTTGTATCAGACGAGCCGTCAGCTTGTCAGCCATTATAAATTGCGTAAAAAATATTGTAACTAACTCAGAATACCAATTTTGGTGTCTAATTTGATTTGGCATCTAAAAGTTTCGATTCAGTTAGTTTTAACTAAATAAATTAGTACGACATTAATGAAACGTAATGATGAAAGTATAAAATAGAAGAAAACAAGTATTGGAGAAGCCTTAAAGATATTTATCATGATCAAATAGACCACAAAATGGCGCCTTTTGATTATGGGATGAGTTATAAAAACAAAAGAGTTTAGATATAGTCAGGCTTACTTCTTATTCTTTCTCTTATTAAATTTTATACGCGTATTACACTATTTTTTTATGGGTGTAAATAGAATGGTAACCCCGCCTGCGCTAACAGGGTACGCCGGCGGAGCACCAGTGAAGGGTGATCGATGAGAATAAAAACAGGCCAGTTAGCCTATCATGATAAATTCATCAGGAAATAAACATGATAGTTTCCAGGGGGAACCACGAAGAGGTCGACCTTGTTGGGTATATTACTAGCAATGGGATTATTAGTCTCCATTACTAACAAACCTTCTCCCCCCCCCCCCATATTACACCATTAAATATATATCGAATCTGGACCATATTAATTCATGAAGCATATTAAATATTCTTTCCCTTTGATAAATGGCGGACTAATTGATCAATAGATATGTTTTCGCTATCCCACGTATGATTTATACCGGGATAGTAGTGATTCTTGTTTTTATCATCGTATTAACCAATACTTAATCGTTTATTTCCTTTTTAGTGGTTCCGCGTCTATGATTCTAAAAATATGTTATAGATGTCGGTCGTCATATAAAATTTGTAACATTCGATTCGGCATATATCTCTTAAAAATACCATATTTTGATATTTTTCATTCAAACGATTCAAATACATCAAAAAAAAAAGCCAAAGAAAAACTAAAATCGCTTAAATAAATAAATTCTTTTCGACGGGGTTCTAATAATATTAAATAATCAAATGAGTCAATTATAGGGTTCTTATAATATCAAGTAATAAAAACAATCAATTATAGGGTTCTAATAGCATCGAATAATAAACAAAGGTTATAATAGAGTACTTTAATTATATTTATATTTATATATTTAATTTATCTAGTAATAAAGTCATTATATACGATTTTACTAAAAAAAAAAAGATAAAAATACGGTCAATTATAAGATTCTAGTAATGTCAAATAATAAAAACGATTATTTATAGGGTACTCATAGTATCGATTATAAAAATTAGTCAAATTATAGGGTTCCATTAATATCAAGTAATAAAGACAGTCAATTATAGGGTTCTAATAGCATCGAATAATAAACAAAGGTAATAGAGTTAAAGTAATATCTAGTAATAAAGTCATTATATACGATTTTCATAAAAAAAAATACGATCAATTATAAGATTCTAGTAATATCAAATAATAAAAACGATTATTTATAGGGTACTAATAGTATCGATTATAAAAATTCGTCGAATTATAGGGTTCTAATATCAATTAATAAAGACAGTCATTGTGTTCGTATACTGGTGGTGGTATCTCACGTCACGTGTAACCAAGTGGGTGGTAGCACTAGCCGTAAACGCCTATTGTGTTCCACTGGCGGGTGAAGGGTGGTTTGAGTGTGTGGCGCGGCGTCCTAACCCCATATCGACGTCGTCGGCAGTTCGTGCCAGACGATCTCAAAGATGACAAGTACTGGGCGCGCCGGCGGAAGAACAACATGGCGGCGAAGCGGTCCCGCGACGCGCGCCGCATGAAGGAGAACCAGATCGCACTACGGGCTGGCTACCTCGAGAAAGAGGTGAGGGTTTCACCTTAAAGTGCACCAGAGGGAGACTTTGTGCAACGTCTGCATGGGACTATCTCGTTCATTTTTGTTTCAGTGAAATAAAGTACTAAAACTCAAGATTTTTACGACACTTACACCTGGTGTAACAGTATTCTTGGACTGCGGTGACCAATAAGCGAATATTTTTTGCTGCCACGAACATTTACATCAAGCAAATATTATAATTTGTAGTTCATCTAAACGCCATTAGTTTTGTCTTAAAATCTTACTTTATGCTGAACTTTTATTTTATAATGAAATAAACCTACAGACTACATATGCACAAGATCTCCCTCTTTCGTATTTAGTCATAGCATTCAAGTTACGATCTGGCCATGTTCCACTCGACAAAATTTTTCACCTTATTAATGTTAAGCAGTCACCAAATTGTACATACTGTAATAAAATAGAAACTCTTTTACATTTTCGAGTGGAATGTGGTCGGGTTTACAACTTGAAACAGAGAATTCAAGACGATAGTCATAGCCAACCTGGCAGTTGCAATACTAAACGCCCATATATGTGGGCAAAAGAGTCTCTGTCTAACTGATCAGTCCTTACATGCAAACACTCTATGAAGCTAGCACAGTCACTCGCATGTACTGAAGCCTCAATAAAAATTAGAATAAAAACTCCTTTTGATGGTTTAGAGTTTATTTGTACTTGTTATATAGGATTCCAGATAAACTAACATGCTGATGACTATATTGGGGTCACTAGTAAAAGACATTTGCCAATTATAACGCTCGACCTATCCACATTTCGCTGATCATATTAGAAATCAACGTAGCAAAGGACGAGCCTACCGCCTTTACTCAGATCGATGTGATTCGTTACCATTATTGTCTATATATATTATAGCAATTTACTTTCAACGTTTTCAGAACATGGGGCTGCGACAAGAAGTAGAACTGCTTAAGAAAGAAAACCACATTCTCCGTGAGAAGTTATCAAAGTACGCGGACGTATAGGCGGCCCTTCCCAATTACCCGCATAGCACAAACACGCCACACGACATGTGAGTATTCCTTGTTAATGGATGAGAATGGAATAGTAACCCCGTCTACACTATCAGTATCCGCTGACAGGGTACTACTGACAGCAAAATCAGGCCAGTTGACCCATGGTGATGAATTCATCAGGAACTAACTACAATGGTTTCTAGGAGGAACTGTGTAGAAGTCTATCTGATATTATATAGGAGTTTTATCCGTCGCTGTGTGATTCCTGCATAAAATAGGCCACCCCTTCCTTTCCCATGGGTGTCGTAAGAGACTAAGGGAACTTAATAGTCGAGGGATGGGCAGCAACGCTCTTCTTAAAACATCAAGGACTAACTGCGGTTGCCAATACGCCTTCTAAGCCTGGTGATTACTACCAAAACTCCCCGACAGAGGGACGCCTATGTTCAGCAATAGGCGATTAACGGCAGATATAGATAAGGAGTTTTATAATCCATTACTGGTAATCCCTTCCCCCAACATATTATTATGACTTAATATTGAATGGCAAAACGCTCTCTTATGGGATAGACCTGTATTCAGCAGCGAACAGTCAACGGCTGATATGATGATGATGATGAATAGTATATAGATAATTCAAATGAACTAATTGTCCAATGTGTTGGTGCAGGTCGCGGGCGCAACACTGGCGTGCGCGCGCGGACCCCTCCCCGCGCCGCCCACCACCTCCGGACTCCGGACACATTGCTCTACTTGTTTCATTATCGCATAATTTTAAGAAATCAAACTGATGTTACTTTGTAATGCTATACGAATTTGTTCGCACCCATCAGTACGACAAGTTCTGTCGCCCCCGTCTCCGTCTCCGTCTCCGCTGGTGGCTGGCGGGGTGTGCCGCCGTCGTTTCGCGCGCCGCACACTTCGCTCGTCCGCAGCCACCTCCGTTCTCTTGTAAAACTATCGATTTGCTGAATATTGTTTCGTTATACGTTATATTGTTTAATGAACGTGATAATTACTAAATATATTATATCGTGTAGTTATGCTGCTCATTCAGCGAATCGATAAGTGTACACGTGACGCATGTTGTTCATAGATAGGATTAAAGATATCGCAGTTACCGTAAGTTTATCTAATTAGTTTAATAGGTAAATCTTAACCAAAGTTCCGCTCGAGCTTTGATCTGTCGTCGTCTCTAATTCCTTCACTCGGACTCAGTTCGACACTCAACAGGGTTAGTCAACGACGTATGGACCAAATTTTATGGAAATTGTTATTTTTGAATGGTGATTGTTGTGTCCCGTCCCAAGCGTGCGCCGCGTCGCCGTCGCGTCCGTGTCGCGTCCGCGGCGACTGTCCGACCCGAGTGCGGATATTGTAATAAGTTAATGTTGTTGAATATTTATATTGATACCGGCACCGGTGGCAGCAGGCCGCCGCACGCAAGTTTGCTCAAGTGGCTCGCGTACGCATTCGCAATATGTAGTGGCTGCGTCTGTATATAGATAGATTTAATAAGGCGTCGGGGCGGCCCCCGGCCGCACCCCGGACACTCGAACCTACTCGAAATCTGTATTATAAAAAACGTCGCTGTTGTAAACTCTGTCCCCGTCCGTCCCCCTCTTCTGGAACTTCTCCTCTGAGCCGTCGGTGGCCGCCGCGCCCGAGCGAGCCGTGTCCGGGGCCGCGCCGTCGGTCCACGCCCGCGTCCGCGTCCGCGCCCGCGCCATCGCCGGCGCGGCCGCGTTTGCTGCTCCCTCGTCCCTCTAGCTCGCTTCTTAGGACTGCTCCGTATGAGATTAAATCCCAAAAGGGACCCAGGGCCGCCTCGCGCGATTCCCTACCCCGTTACATACCCTCTGTCGTTTCCGTAGAGAGCGATAACACTAGTGTCGTTTCAAATTTACTTAGTGGATAGTTTAAGTAGTACGTAGATTCCGTAGTGTAGTCGTTATTAGTCTATTTTTGTTATGGCTGTAGTTGTTAACGTTTTTGAAAGTTTATATAATTTTTTTTAGTTGTAAAGAGACTCGCGTTATTGTATCGATATGGGTAGGACCCGCATATAGAGATAATCGGCGCCCCGCGTCTACACCGCTCCCAGAGAGTGAGGCCGCGCTCGCCCGCCGGCGGCTGCGCGCGGCCACGCACGCTGCGCTGCGCAAGCGCTGTGCGCGGCGCTGCGCTGCGCAGGCGCCGGCGGCCGCGCTCGCCGCCACCGCGGACAGGTCCCCGCGGCCGCGTCCTAACGCACTGACTACGTCTCCTAGACGTTTCCTCCGCACTCTATTTGACTCGTGCTATTGTTATAATATATTTTTGTAGGTTTTTGTCGTTGATAAATGAGTCAATTGAATGTTTAATGAATTGAAGAAAAATTAATGTTTATAACTAAGACTAAGAAGTTGTTGCATTTGAAAGTATTTTATGGATACAAAGCGAGAACAATAAAATGTTTTTTCTATAAAGATTTACATGTGAGGGATTCTACAAAGGTGTGAAGGTTAAATTTGGAAATGCACTGTTTCATATCAAACGATATTATATTATGTATTATAACTTAATGTTAATCGGCTGCGCAGTGCGGCATTTGATATTCCATCTTGTTTGTTAAAAAATATACATTGGATTATGCAATTTGTGTATATTGGTACCTATACATACATGATATAATTGTTTCTCCGAAAATTGTAATATGGGTATAATGATGTAATATTATATTATTAAGGTATCGTGATAAGAAGGAGTCGTATGTAAGAACATTGTGGTAATGTATACCTAACTTTATGAGTGAAGTGTCTGTGAAGTGGTTCGGGCGGGGCCGACGCGGCGCCTGCGATGTCGGCGCTCGAGCTCGAGCCGCGGCCGCGGCCGCCGCGCGCGCCGCCGTCCCCTCCCTCGCCCACCCGCCGTCGCACCGCTCCCGACCTGACCCGACCCGACCCGACCCGACCCGACCGCCCCATCCCGCACCGTCCCGCCCCGCCCCGCCCCGCCCCGCCACACCTCGCCCCGGCCCAGCGCCCGGTCCGCGCCCGTCGACCGCGCCTCACTCCCACCTCGCACCTCTCCTCTCTGTCTCCTTATTTATTACTTATTTATAAAATGCCCTCACCGACGAGGTCATTAGCTAATGTTAACATCTCTAAATTGCAACAACATAAAACCATATTGATTTAATGTACGAGTAGTATTTTGTTTGATTTTAATTTATATGGTTCTATGGATTGAAATAAACGTTAATTGTTGTATTTATGTTTAGTTTTTTTTTTTATGTGTGTGTGGGATCGCGAAGGCGCGCGGCCGCGCGGTCGTACGGTCGCGTGGTCGTGTGTCCGCGTGGTCGCGTAATGGCGTGGTCGCGTGGTCGCGCGTCCGGACGGCCGTGCGGTCGCGGGGCCGCGCGGTCCGCCGGCGGCCCGCTAGCTCGTAATATAACATGGACTGTAGTTACCAGTAAGTACTTTATTAAAATTAACGCTGGATGTAGCGGCTAGCGACCTCATGGCCTCCAGTAGGTGTTCTCAACCGCTGATACCTTTTCTCGATCGGTGTTTAATGTAATAAATCGTGGTAAAAGTACCTTGCACACAACATGAAGTTTTCATTTCCTTCACCCACTCCAGCGTACAGAAATAAGCCACATATCATTACATCACCACTACTTGCAATACATGAATGGCACACTTTGAGAACACATTGAAAATTGACAGCTTCCAAATAGACAAGCATGGTGCCTGTGGATTCAACTGTCCTATTCTGTAAAGTTCCGCACTTCATTTCACTGCTCACTTCACTTACTTTATTTATATATTTTCACGTCATCAAATTTGCATATTTTCATGTGTAGCAAAATTTAGTAGTATATAGATAGATACTCTCTATTGTTTCCTCCAAAAGATTACAGTAGTAAACTTATTATAAATACAAACAATTATAAGAAATGATCACAGTGAGAAGACTAATAGTGGCCTTATAGCTAAGAGCAATTTCTTCCAGGCATCCTTTGGATAGAGAAGAGTTTGACTTGAAGCACGATTAACTGTTCGTTTTTTAAATATATATAGAGATATAAGATATATAGAGGTATATAGGGAGGTAGTAGTAAGCTTTGGAAATGACAAGTGAAGTGTATTGAGTTTTGAGAAGTACGTTCGTAAGTATAGCGCCATATTTACTCCAGTGCACCGCCATTTTAACAAAGTGGTACTTACTGTCTTACTTGTCCACTGCTGAACACAGGCCTCCTCCTATTAGGGGGTTTTGACAGTAGTTGCCACGCTTGGCAGCAAGGTTGTACACCGCAATTAGGTTTTAGTGATGTTTTAAAAGGGACGCTACTGGCCATCCCTTGACTTTTAACATCCCTTAATTGCTTCTTACTACACCCACGGGAAAAGAAGGGGTGGCCCGTTCTATACCGGAGCCAAGTGGCAACTTTCTTACAGAATACAAAATGTAGGTACTTAAATCACTCGCGAATACACCAGTAAAATACGAGTTTTTTAGGGAATAACACTATAGGCTCTCTAGACAAGTGGCAAGCGAATTCGTCGTCGAAGTCGACATCGCTAGCGAGTCCGTGAGATAGCAACACCGGATGTCTCATTCCAATTCACGGACTCGCTAGCGATGTCGATCAACGAATTCGCTTGCTACTTGTCTAGAGGGCCAGTTCCTCTGCCTTTTTTTTTATTATTTAATATAGGGGGCAAACGAGCATACGACCTACCAGATGGTAAGATTACCGCCGAGCGTAAACTTTTTTATACAACTTAGAATGGCAAACAAGCTGACGGCCCAGTTGATGGAAAGTGGTAACCGTCGCCTATAAACATGAGCAGTACCATGGACATAACAGAGTATACTGTTTCGCCCATGATACACTCTATGCGTTGCCATTCCTGAGGACTCAGATGTTATTTCTCTGTACCCTGTAAATTCACGCCCTTCAAACCGAAACACAGCCATGCAAACACACACCTGAATCAGAGAAATGTCGGATTAAATGAACCAACGAAATAAACTTCGTCAGCAAGAGTAACAGCCGACAGTATAGTGTTAAAAGTAAGTTAGTTTTAACAGAACTGAATGAAAAGGTTAGCAAGTTTTCTTTTAAATTACAATAGAAACAGTCTCTGAACGAAATTAATAACAAATCGAAACACACTAAGTATAACTATGTAAAATGTATAACTTTATATCGGTACTTATTATAAAATCAGAAAGGATTCTGTAAACTGGTAAATTGCAATAGTTTAATAATACATTAATATTAGTGGCGAGGGGAACTTTTAAGGATATTAAGGATATATACAACTGTGAATAATTGTAGAGGACAGGATAGAAAAATAGGATTTAAATTTCCAATGTCGGTTCCACACTCGCATATCTACAATTATAAATCGAGCAATGGTTGCTGGAGAACAGGCATGATGATATTAAATTAATTTACTGACCGGTATAGGACACGTATGGCGTGAATTTACTGGGTACAGAGGAATAACACCTGAGTCCTCAGGAATGGCAACGCATGGGGGAAACAGTATACTCTGTTATGTCCATGGTACTGCTCATGTCTATAGGCGACGGTTACCACTTTTCATCAGGTGGGCCGTCAGCTTGTTTGCCATTCTAAGTTGTATAAAAAAAAAAAAAACGTATACCAAATTTCATATTTATTTATTCTTTATTGTACACAAAAAATTACAACATATAATATATATAAAATAAAGATGTACAACAGGCGAGCTTGACTCTGTAAGAGTTCTCTTCCAGCAAAACCTGAGTGGAAAGGAGCATTAATTACTAGCGGGCAGTGTGCGTACAATAAAAGAATTAACAGAATAATAATAGAAATTCATAGTGATCGCTTAAGCCATTTTGGTGCTATAACAAACAAACTCGCTCTCACGTTTATAATACGCTACCTCTTATCCCTTATATACGCAGCCCATCAAACTAAGCACAGTGGTGACCCATACGTGATGAAGGAGTCCAGCTTGCGGCTCACCTAAGATGTCGCATTTTTTATAATTCACGGCTGGAATGCCCAATAATATTATAAACTAGCGACCCGTCCCGGCGTCGCACGGGTGGACACTTTTACATTTTAAAAAGTGGCCATTAAAGCTGCACACGCGACGGAAGCTTAAAAATGGAGTAACTACTCCCGTTTTCCCAACATTTCCCTTCACTACTCTGCTCCTATTGATAGTAGCGTGATGAAAAGTATACCATAACCTGCCCAGGAGTATGAAGAATAATTGTACTAAGTTTCGTTAAAATCCGTCGAGTAGTTATTGTTTCTATAACGAACATACAGACAGACAAAAATTTTACTAATTGCATTTTTGGCATCAGTATCGATCACTAATCACCCCCTGATAGTTATTTTGGAAATATATTTCATATACAGACCTCTCTACAGATTTATTATAAATATAGAAGATGTTAGTTGTAAAGATGTTTGTTACTCAATCATGCTGTCCACCGCTGAACATAACCTCCCCCTATTGGACGGTTTTGCCAGTAGTTGCCACGCTTGGCATGCAGGTTTTTTTTTTTAATTGATGATAATGGAATGGTTACTCCACCTGCGCTAATGGTAAACACTGGCGGAGCACCAATGAGGGGTGATAGGTGAGAATGAAAAGGCAGCTTAGTCAACCCATCGTGATGAATACACCAGGAATTCAGCACGTTGGTTTCCAGGAGACACTACATGGGGGCGACCTTATGGCATATTGCTAGCAATGAGACTGATAGTCCGTAATACTAACAAGCCCTTCCGCCTACCATGAGGGTTGCCTACCGCAGTTAGACTTTTGTAATGTTTTAAGAAGGCCGCTGCTGCTCATCCCTCGACCGTTAACCCACCCACTGGAAAGGAAGGGGTGGCCTATTCTATGCCGGGACCACACGGCGAATATAACACATAGGACATAATATAGAACAATTAATATCGAATGAAAAATACTAAGAGAAATGAAAGCAACAGTAAGCCATATAAAGTGTATTTAAAGAACAAAATATGTCAAAATCGTACAAATCAACAATGACAACAAATATAATTAAACATTACAATACAATAATATTGAACAACTATTTACACAAATAAAGTGCAGTATTGGCAAGTGTGTAAACCTGCAAGTCCAGTATTCGAATAATGTCAAAAGAGGGCGACTACGACGCCATCTGTAATATGAAGTTCAAGTCATTAAGTTTCATATAATTGCAAACTGGTATACCTCGATAGATGGGGTTGATCATAGAGGACTTCTCATGTTTTACCATCCATTGTTACCTATGTATCACAATTGAAATAAATAAATAAACATATAGTATTTTACTAGATGGCTAAGGTGTAGATGAAGTACATAAATTCAAAATTAGTCCAAAATAACATAAAAAATACAGATTAATTTTACAATTTAAGATTTTGATAGATATATAATTTATTTGCATACGCAAGAAAAAAGAAATAAAAGAATACATATAAAAAAACGATAATACAAAAATTTTGTTTAATAAAAAACATCGAGTTTGATTAAAATTCTATGTTAGATAAAAAAAAAAGAATTTCCCAACTGACGAAGTTATGAAGTAATAAACTTAAAAAAATATCATCGAATTGAGGACCTCTCTTTTTGAAGTCAGTTTAAAATAGTACCTGGCATTCCCTTTCTACAGTCTAGTATGAACTGTATAAAGATTGTGACTGTATTAAAGTTGGAATTTGTAAATTATTTATTTAAATATTCCTATAGGCATTTAGACAATATTGCTATGAAAATTTTAACAAAACATATATATTTTTCATTACATTTTATTAAAACAGATTACAAACAGTACAATTCCTCTTGTAAATAAATCTACCAGCCATGTGTACCGAATTGTCATGTAATCGTCAGGGATGTTAAATATATTAATAATTTTATAGTAAACACATTAAAATGAAATTATTATATTATATATAAAAAAGATTCCCAAAGAGGGTTGACGTCAGGCAGGTGGCCGGTTGTAAAACTAAAAAACCAAATCTTTTTGTAATATGGACAAAATCATATTACGCCAACCCCAAATGGTTGGGATGAGGGTAGGAAGATGATGATGATATATAAAAAAAAATATAACCATATAAAACAATAATAACCATTCCTCATTGCCTCTACAATATATGTATACATACGAGTAGGTACAAAGCGTTTTTTAAAACGGGTTGCCATCTTCTGAAATTAAAATTGTGCACTTGTGCTAATATTTACTTTCTATGAATTAAATTTTCCTTACAGTTTTATGTGAATACATAATAATTATAGTTTATATTGTTACAAGAATTCGGTATTTAAAATAGTTTTGGTACGTATGTATGAGTACATACAAATACATATAGCATTGTTGCCACCCTCTGTTGATAAGACATTTTCGAATTCAAATTATAAATTTGCAGGATTGCTTTCTTAGTACTAACCAGTAGTTCCTTTAAAAACGTTTGCGGTCTTACTACAAAAATAAATTTAAAACACTATCTAATTAAACAAAATTATAAATGATTAAAGATTGTTAAAAAAAAATTGTTTTATTCAACAAATTTTGTTTTCGACATTTCTTTTAATTTAC
Organism: Galleria mellonella; assembly: GCF_026898425.1. Taxonomy (NCBI): domain Eukaryota; kingdom Metazoa; phylum Arthropoda; class Insecta; order Lepidoptera; family Pyralidae; genus Galleria; species Galleria mellonella. The sequence goes on along the minus strand of NW_026442079.1, from coordinate 14,064,634 downwards.
CTTTTATTCGTGTTTATAATAACACAATAAGATATCAAACGCCCTTTTGTATCAAGACTTCCAAATATGTATTTAACATCTATCTAAATATGATTTTAAACTTTTTGTAGTAAGACCGTTACAGATTACGACTTCTTAAGAAACTGCACGCACAAATTGCGACCGGTTTGCAGCTCTGAAAGCGTTCACCTATATTGACAACATAGATCATACACATACTTCTAGATAGAACGTCCAAAAAGTGTCCAAAATTGTTCAAATAAAGGACAGCCTACTGTTGCGTCGCTTGTTTTTTTTTTTGACAAAATAAAGCGCGCCATTTTTAGGTGTTGCCAGTAATAAACAATATTTCGATATCTCTACTCAATGCTTACAATGATGAATCACGTAATTTTACGTATGATCTGTCATAAAAATTCACTCGCATGACAATAAAAATATGGCTGTTTTCGGCGAGGCGTTCGTAGAGAGCCGACCTATCTAGATGTTGACCTAAGATTGACAATAGAGAGGTAGTTATTGCTGTAGAATGATGTGAAATAAGATAGTTATACCTACACCAAACAACTGTAAATTATCTAGACAGACAGTCAGTCTCAAAAAACTGGATAACGCATGATATGGTACAACTACCCTCATTTCGAATATATATATATACTTTTTAACAAATGTATATTAAAATTGCAGTAAAATTACAATTTAAAATATAATAACTACAACAATACTGTTTTTCTAAACACTATTCTAAACTACAATGTAAGCCTAATAAATACGTTCCGACAATGATTTCTCAATTTAACTTGAAGACAGTAATATTATTTTATGATCCCCGTTCGCGTATATTTAATTCGTTTTTTTAATAGTTCCCGTCATAGTGAGCAAGTTGTCGCGTACTCTCATAAAATATACATTATTTTTTTAGATTATAATTACGTCATTAGAGCGCACCTATTAAGGCCTTAATCTAATTACAAGAACAAGCAACAAACGCCTGTTCCATTATTTATACTAATTTCTTCCCGCGGCCAATCCGCGGCTTTGATCACGTGTGCTCCAGTTGCCACTACAAGATGAAACAATATACAGTGTACCTGCATGCAACGTGTTTAGTTTCAAAACGAATTCATTCGTATCTCTTTAAAGGATTTTCCATAAAGTAAATATTGGAAATTTTCATGGACGAATGATTTGAACAGTGGTTGATTTACTAGCAGCCTTAGCAAGCTGGTGTCCAAGGCGACAGATTTGAAAGGCTTGCAAATTTGAAGTCAATATTGTTTTATCATAAAGTTACAATTTCACAGATAAAATAATATTATATATAATCAATATAATTGTAAAATAGGATATCGATTTGTAGAAGATGAGGAGTGACAAATGTGTAAATCCACTACTAAATTTATTCCCATAAATTAAGGATAGAGTCCTTTCTGCGTTTAGAGTCACTGTTGAGTCACGCTTTAGTATCGTAAGTTCAAATATTTTGTTCATTATTGTTCCATATCTTTCAATTTTCATTCTTTCTCTCTTCAATAAAACCACACCATTTGAATTTATTAGACAGAGAACCTATATTTGTAGGTTTATATTTTTTCCATTTATTCAATTACCTACATTGTATTTGTTAACACAACATTGTATTTTGTTTCTTTAACTCTTTATTACACAAGAAACATAAAAATATACTATAATAATATTGAACAATTCAGGTGAATTACATGAAATACAGATTAAAATACGTATAAAGGTAGAAAAGGCGGTGTTATCGCTAAGGCAATATCTTACAGACAACCTTTGGTTATAGGGGAGTAAATAGAAATGGGTCAGTGGTGCAAGAGTGTATTTATTATTATTTTTGTATTTTTCTACATAAAAACTATAATTGTCAATAGGTAAAAAGGTTCGTTTTAAACACTAGTGTTAGAATTAAGGCGTGTCATCATCAATCTCGGTGATTCGCGCTCAATCTCAATCGATCGCTCAATCAATAGATACAACTGTAGCATGAAATGTCTTCTATTTTTATCAATTTTGGGACAGCACGATATTGGAAAAACACTAATTACATATATTGTAATTAATCTGGTAACAATACGAAGACTTACTAAAGCACTTATCTAAGTTGGATTAGGTTAGAATTTTAAAGACACTCCAAATTTATCTTTTGTATTTTTAATAGACCACGAAAAAGTCGATGGCCCATGTACCATTTACAATTACACCGTATATACTAGGCTAGGCAGTAAGATAATCTTTCTAATATTCTGTCTACCATTTTCTACGTATATATTAAATCTTATAGTAAATGTTATGGTAAATCTACGTGCTGTATTCTATTATAATAACAAAGAATTGTAACAGGTCAAAATTATTTATTCTTTGAAAACTGATATTGACGTCCGATAACCCGACAGATGTTATGTTTAGCGGAAGAACAGAACTACATATAAATCAAGCAATTATTAACAAGCCGATTCACTCGATTCCACCTTTTCCTTAAAGGTACATAAGGGTGAGGCCAAGCCCCCTAACTTTATACCACATTTACGCAGAAAAACCAACTTAATTTTTTTATACAATTTAAAAAAAATTCTACTCATAATTATTTTCTAAGAGGTAACCCTATATTAATTAATAATGAAACAAGTAAATTACAAGTTGACGATTAAATTTTTTCTTTTAATATTTTAAAAGCGTCTCGAACTCTGAATGTCCAAGGATCTCTAACATGGTTTGATCTCCGTCGCAACAATGAAAGCCTTATCAGAAAAATAAAATTCTAAATTAAAAAAAAAATGCTAATAGTGTAAAAAAAGCACTTGCCTTCCTCAGATTGAGAACTTGTTCTATATTCGAAAATACTCTTAACGCTCACGTATTTGTTCTAAGTATATTTTTTGCCAGCTCTTTACCCGTTATTTCTTAGGCGAAAATCAACTATATTGTCTACTTGTAGAGGGCGTATCAAGAGAAAACAGATCATGTGAGTTACTCCTGAAATGAATTCCAATAAATCGATATTGAAATTGAGACGTTTCACCATCTTGAATTGCAACACTAGCGACATAATAGTTACATATTGTTCTTATAGATGCATATTAGTGCAACTTGCCAATGCGAACCATTGTAAACCGATCCCAATTTTAACTTAATTCCGAACTGTAGTTACACGAGTGTAGTATAAAATTGTCATTGGCAATTGATTGGATTAATATTGATATTAGATTCAATAGTAGACTCAAGACTAAGTTGTTTAAGGTAGACCTTTAGGAATGAAACAGTGAATATTGCATCCAATTACGTGCAGTGTATTTTTACTTTGTTTTGGCTTCTGTTAGTCTTATTATGACCTATTTCTTCCTAAAAATACCCCATGTACAGACAATTAATAATTACAATATTATTATATTACCAAATTTAACTCACCTTTTTTCTAACAAATTTTTGTACGTACCATAATGGCGGTTGATATTCATTTTATGAAAAATGAAGTGATTAAAATCTTTTTTAATTAATAATATTTCATATACAACAATGTGAGTGTATCTGCTATTCGAACTATCATCATTACATTTGAATATCAGCTGGTAAATATCTTAAATGAGTTAAACAATAACTCCCCGAAACTTGATCTGATAATGTAACAGTTATCGATCGGTTATCTTAAATTCTTTTTTTTTTATACAACTTAGAATGGCAAATAAGCTGACAGCCCACTTGATGAAAAGTGGTAACCGTCGCCTATAGACATGAGCAGTACCATAGACATAATAGAGTATATTGTTTCGCCCATGATACCCCCCATGCGTCGCCATTCCTGAGGACTCAGGTGTTATTCCTCTGTACCCAGTAAATTCACGCCATATCCCACCCTTCAAACCGAAACACAGCCATGCAAACACAACTGCTTCACTGTAGAAACACGAATGAGAAAATCACCACATTTTGAAACACAAGAACGACGATATGTCGTTTTCATAGCAACGATACTTGTAACAATAAAATAATATAAAATAGGATCAAATAATATATAGCAATATATATATATATATATTGCAGTTACAATAATAGATATATTAAATATTGGTTAATACAAATAAAGAATCCAATCGAAATGAACATAGACTTATATAGGCGAAATCAAAGTGAGTGTTAACCTTTTCCCCGCCATCAGTGTTCATCAGAAAAACCCAATATATAGGTATCAGAGCGATACTGATATTAACAATAGCTTATATAAAAGTAAACCTTAATGCGTCGTATTAGAGCGTGCTTCAGTATCCATACCGTGGCGATACCGTCCCACTGGCTGCACTAACAGTCTAGGCGTGTAGAGGTTGGGCTTCCGTGGGTTGCGGTTGGAACGATCTTATTATACTAAGCAAGGCCGTGTAGGTGCCAGCAACGAGGCCCACAATGCCGATCAGGAATAGCAGCACGTCCTTAATGAGTCGTATGCGGCCTGGCCCGAACTTGTCCGGGAAGGAAACGCAGATCTCCATGATGGCTGGGAAACAGATGCCCAGCGCGGACAGGCACAGTGCACCGAAGAGGGAGATGAACAGCCCCAACCGTGGAATGGCGATGGCCAACACAACTGGAAACATAATTATGTAACAATTAGGCTAATGTCTGGTAATGTTCTCAGCAGAAGATTGGTTTTGAAAAACGAATTTTGTCATATAAAGTACTTTCTTATATGGCAGTCACGTGGTACGCATGTGGCTACCTACTCCAGTCTGGAACTGACTCATCATTGACCTTTTTGTTATTTTGAGTCACAGCATCCAGTATGTTGTTATTAAACGATTTTGCTATTTACTTTTAGTAGGAGATTTCGTTTACATTTTTCTCATACAAATTTCATCTTGCAAAATAAATCAGGACCGTAGCTAGGCCCAAGTTTAAGGTAGCGCAAAAGAACTTTTTGGTAGAGTACAAGCCATAATTGACTTCGAAAAAGCAAAAATCTTAAATTGTCTTGGGGCCTTTTATTTTAAGATCGAGCATTGGGCCTATATAGAAGATATAGCTTCGGCTTATGATATATTCACCGATTTCTACCAATTACACAGCACCCATAGTTATTATTACTAGCAATATACGCAACCAGATCGACCTCTACGATCGACATCGACTCATCGTGGTAAATTCCAACATCTCGATGGGCTTACTGACCTGTCTTTTCATCTTCACCTATCATCACTCACTGGTGCCCTGCCGATGTATACCGATAGCGCAGGCGGGGTTACGATTCCATCATCACCCATTAAAAAAAGTACAAGCTCTGCTTATGCTCTGTATTATAAGTAGATTGAAGGTTTATTTTTATAATAGCGCCACATGGGACCATACAATCCTGAGCGACAACAGAGACAACACGATCCAGGAATAAGATCAAGCGTAAAGAAAACGTTCTACTCTCCAGCTCGTTTAATAGTTTTCCTGGGTAAATATGAAGGATCCGAAAGGGTATGAAGGGGACGTATCACTGAAAGGCCATTTCACGATGTGAAAAACTTACAAGTGATAAGACAAAGTGAGATCCTGAGTGCGTACTCCCAGAGTCGCAGCCTCTGAGACCCTGAGCGCTGCAGCCACGGTAGCAGGTACCCTCGCCACACCACTTCCACGGGTACGTAGCAGTGCAGCCCGTAGCTGATGAAGATGGCGATCGCGAACATTGAAATCACGCTGGTCGCTAGCCTGCAACATTAATAACAATATTAATAAGTTTTTACCAGAGGGAAACTTTACACAAAAGTCCTTTGGTTTGGTACCTCTGTCCCATTCGTGTTTCAACTGTGAAACAGTTGTGTTTGCATGGCTGTGTTTCAGTTTATAGGGTGGGATATGGCAGTGAATTTACAGGGTACAAAGGAATAACACCTGAGTCCTCAGAAACAGTATACTTTGTTATGTCCATAATACTACTCATGTCTAAAGGCGACGGTTACCACTTTCCATCACGTGGGCCTTCAAATTGTTTGCCATACTAAGTTGTATATAAAAAAGTCTTGCAGTTACACGAATCGACTGGTCCTCAAGCTAGGATGTCCTGCGTTATAAGGCACCAAGCAACATACATCTGGGAACACAACTAAGAACAAGATTCGAGCCAATTTAGAAAAGAACACATATACATCGCATACACTGTGATGCTCATGGCCTTTGCTGATGATTATAGTATTATGCCATGTTATGTTAGTAGTTATTGCCGTATGCTCCCATGTGCGGGCATAGAATAGACCACCCCTGCCTTTCCCATGGGTGTCGTAAGAGGCGATTAAGGGAGAACGAGGAATCGGCAACAGCGTCCCTCTTAAAACATCTTCGAAGCCTAACTGCGGTTGTCAATCCGCTTGCCAAACGTGGCAACTACTGTCAAACCCAAGGGGGAGGCTTATATCCAACAGTGGACAGTTAAAGGCTAATATGATAATAGTGTTATACCACTCCATGCCCTATAATTTCACTGCAATAATCCACTTTGGAAAATCATCAAAACCTAACTGCGATTGCCAATTCGCTTGCCAAACGTGACAACTACTAGAAAATCCCACCAGTGGGAAGAGGCCTATGTTCAGAAGTCGACAGTTAAAGGCTGCTATTATGATATGTCGAACCCATCTATCAAAACGAAATACAAGATTTTTTTTTTATTTATTTATTTATTAAATACAAAAAATTTACAACAGCGAGTACATTGGACCCCGCACTAGGAGAACCTGTATCGCGGGAGTCCATATGAGATTACCAGGACACGGTGATTTACAAATATAAATTAAATTAAAATACTAAGCCAGTTTTACGAAAGCAACAAGTTAAAATGAAGTGCTTCATAATACCATAAATACGGGTGAACAGACGTTCCCATGCAATTTGTATGCAATCTTTCTGTGGTAAAATGACCATAACATACTACAACTGTACGGAGTACGGGACAAAATTCAAAATTCCATATGCAGATGACTGTTACATAGGAGTATTACGTTTATTAAAGTTAATAGGAAATAGGTCAGAGAATTAAAAGGCAAATAGCCGTAATAAGTAGGGCTCATGGTCGGTGCTCGGACTTCGCTCGGACGTACTGTCGTTTATTTACAACTATCCTACGGTAATTACCGATGGTATGCGATGTATGAGAGGGCACGGAGCGATAGCCAGGCTCACAATGACCGCGGACAAAGGGACATTGTATTATTACTGTACAGAGAACGCATTTAAACGGCACTCACATGAGTAGACACCACGTACGTATAAATAAATAAATTACTTCAGTAATAAAAAAATATTACAAACTATAGCATTAACTTGATTAGAAGTGGTATATGTAATTAATAATATAGTTTACGGACTATATATAATAATCAGAGGGAGACTTTGTACAAAAGTCGATTGCTTGGGTACCTCTGTCCCATTCGTGTTTCAACTGTGAAGCAGTTGTGTTTGCATGGCTGTATTTCCGTTTAAAGGGTGGGATATGGCGTGAATTTACTGGATACAGAGGAATAACACCTGAGTCCTCAGGAATGGCAACGCATGGGGGGTATCGTGGGCGAAACAGTATACTCTGTTATGTCCACGGTACTGCTCATGTTCATAGGCGACGGTTACCACTTTCCATCAGGTGGGCAGTCAGCTTGTTTGCCATTCTAAGTTGTATAAAAAAAAAGTTATTTATTATATATGTACATCATAATGCTATATCTTTGTAACCATAAACTATAAATATTTAAATAGAAGAGGTAGTTAATCTAGATATACATCTAATTATATTTTAAACTGCATTCTTATTTGTATGATATACTCGTAAGTTATGAACTTAATTTTATAATATTACTAGTTTATACCCTTGGCTTTGTCTGCATAACTGGGGCATTTTGATTTTCTGAAATAAATTTAACTTATATCCTTCTCTAACCAAGATACTAAGTGTACCTATGCCAAATTTCGTACCCATCAATTGTATCATTAAAATACCTAAAGATAACATAACAAATATACTTTCATAGGGGGGAAAGGGATTGTTAGTAATGGAGACTAAGAATCCCATTGCTAGCAATATACCCAACCAGGTCGACCTCCTCGCGGTTCCCTTTGAAATCTATCATGGTTAATTCCAGATGAATTCATCATGATGGGCTAACTGGCCTGTTTTCATTCTCACCTATCACCCTTCACTGGTGCTCCGCCAGTGTATCCCGTTAGCGCAGGCGGGGTTACCATACCATTTTCATCAAATAAAAAAAAAACTTTCATATTTGTATAAATAGTGCAATACTGTTTTCCGCGATAGCTATTTGACAATAGATGGCATTGTTGAGCAACACTAAGAAATATCTAAATATAATTTCCGAAAAACACGATTTACCAAAAAAATACCGAGCAAAGTTCAGTTATTAAGGTACTATTATTTACTATACAGTAGAGTTAAGGGGCCATCTGAAAATCAGCGCTATAATATAGGTACATCTCGCTAGAGGTGTGCATACATAGCAACAGCTCAGTCGGCTCCAGCAACCAGCAAAATGAATTGTTTTCTTTTTATTATTGTTTTTTTTTTTTACCTGTAATTATTATTGTTGGTAATAAAGACTCTATCTATCTATCTATCTAGGTCAGGGGTTCCCAAACTTATTTTGTCTACTGCCCACTTTGAGAATAAATTATTTTTTAGCGCCCCCATTTTTTCACCTACTTAAAAACCACTATTACTTCAAATTTAGACACCACGCCGGCATACACAGACCAACAGTGTAGGCCGGCTGCAAACCCAGCGACCCGGAGGTAGTCGCCTCCGGAGTAGAAACCGGAGTAACGCCCCGAGGCCCCTACATCACCCGCCCACACCTCATCTGGCGGGCAAAGAGAAGACCCTGTTGTTGTTTGTTACTTCAAATTACAAATCACCCCCAAGCCTCCACACAGCGCCCCCATTTTTTTTAAGTCCCTTACCGCCCCCCTTTAGGCCTGCAGCGCCCACAAGGGGGCGTTATCGCCCATTTTGGCAAAGGCTGATATTAGGCTACATAATAAACGTTTCCACTAATACTTACGGGCCTTGTGGAAGATCAAGTGTGACCGAGTCGCTACACTCTGACACGCAGTATACGTATCCTAGCGCGCCCACCGCCACATACAACACCACTATGATGCTCATCCCTGTGTTCAGCACCCCGCAAGGACTGCCGAATGCTTTTGGAGTCTTCATATTGTTCTCTAATGCTATTACCTAAAATATCATCGCAAATTTAATATCACTTTCTAGGCCACATATCTTATTCTAATCGCCAAGCCAGTTTTTATGCAACTTACAATGGTAAACAAGCTGACGGCCCACCTGATAGAAAGTGGTAACCATCACCTATAGACATGAACAATACCACAGACATCATCGAACACCCTGTGTTACAATGGCATACGATCTGACGACCCACCTGATGGAAAATGGTAACCATCGCCTAAAGATAAACAGCAGAACATTCACAGAATGCCTACGCTTTGATGGTATCCTTCAAACATTGTTATTTCTAAAAAACTACGCTGTTATGCCTACATATATATAGGCCACACTTTTCTTTCCCGTGGGTGTCATAAGAGGCGACGACGAAGGGAACTTAATAGTCAAAGGATAGGCATCAGCGTCTCTCTTAAAACATCACTGAAACTAATTGCGCTTGTCAATACGACTGCCAGGCAAAGCCATTATTAGCATAAACCCCCCAATAGAGGAAAAGGCATATGTTTCGCAAAGGACAGGTAATGGCTTGATATAAGTATTTCAAACTTTATACTAAATCAAAAATCAATCACTGTCGCTTCACGGCAGAAATACGGGTAGAACAAAGATATCCAAGCAAACGATTATTATACTAGAGGCATTCTATTGATAAACTTAATATACCTAAAGATATTTTAAATCACAAACAATGTAATCTTTCATCAAACTTGGAAACTGTCGGTACACTCATTGGCAAATAGTAACTATTACCTTACAACATGAGCTATGATTAACACACAATACACTGTGATGTCTGCGGTACTGCGCTAAAGACTTTAAGGTGTCGAGTTAAATTAGAAAGTAACTGCAATTGATAAAATTGCTTCTTAAAAAAAAAAAATTAGCAACATGGAAAATAATTCGCCAATGCACAATCGTATAGACCAAGTTTTGTACGCATTACGTAAAAAAAAAACATAGGAACAATAAAAAAACAATCAGAAAAGATGTAAAAATATCTACCTTAGACACAATTTGCTGTATTGCAAGTATACTGTATTGCACATTCGCATAGCAGACGCATTAAAACAATTACACAATAGTATAATATCGCAATGCATAAGCTATAATAATGCACATTATTATTCACTCACCACGCCAACAGCTGTCAGTGCAAAGAGGATGGTTCCAAAAAAGAGCGGGAAAGTGGCAGGCGAGCCCCACAAGTCCAAGGGTTCGTTAGATTTCTTTCCAGACAGCAAATAGTACACCACAATGCCCAGCCCTATGAAGGTCAGCACGTTGGCCAGGGCTGAGAACGGAGCCAGTAACTTCAAACTGGGTATGAGGTTGAACGCCAGCAGTGGTATTAGTATTATCACCATGTGGATTTCGATGCTCATAACGTAATGTGGATCTACAATCTGTAACAAGGAACAAAAACTTGATTAGTCTTATTACATCTGTGGAAAGTACTAAGAAGATATTCATCAGCATCAGCCTTTAACTGTCCACTGCTGAACAGAAGCCTCCCCCTCAGGAGGTTTTGCCAGTGGTTACCACGCTTTGTAGGCGGATTTACAACCGCAGTCAGGGCTTTAGAGGTGTTTTAAGAGGGACGCTACTGCCCCCCTCTCCATCTCTCGCCCTCCCTTAGTCGGTTCTTACGACACCCATAAGATAAAAGGGTGGCCTAGTGATGCCATGATGTAGACTTACAGTACATAAATAATAACATATATAGATAGACATACACAACAAAAATAATACCTATACAGATAAAATAGTACATTACTGCAGCGGCCAACAACTGAGGCATTGATGGACGAACATGCAAATGTGGGCCGAGGCGTAGCCGAGGCACATATACGTAAGTCCATCAATGCCTAGTTGTGGCCAAGGCTTGTATAGTACGTTTCTCAAACAATGCGCGGAAATCAAAAACATAATTTTACTTTTTAAGTTCAATGACGAATAACAGACAATAATAATTGTTCACGCGCCATAATGTTCATTTGTTTTTTTTTTCAATAAACAGCTTTCTATTTGCAAGGCAGTTCGAAATTTAAATAAAACCTTTTATTAGTTACCTCCTTGGTAGCCATGTTTCGAAGTAAAAGGTCATTCCATTTTTAAATTACAGGATAGATATGAGTTTACATAGTAATTTATCTGGCCGCAAAACACGACAGATATGGATTTTCATACAACTTTTGTTGGCCGCTGCCCGCATGCATCTAGCCAGTACGGCAATTTTGATTTATCTCGAAAAAGATTGTCCAAATAATGCTCACATTTCCAAGCATGTTTGAGAAAAGAATATATATAAAAAAAATAACAAAAATTTTCCTTTCGTGCGTGTGCCATAGTAACACACAAAATGGTCACTACTCAGTTTAATGCTTTGCCATCGTAACACAAAATGGTCACTACTCAATTTGCTCTGCCATCAAAAGAACAAAATATTGATTGCTTTCCAATATTATTTTGTTCTCTATATGATTTTATGACTATTAACATCTCAACTTATCTTCTTTATTCTCAGTTGGGGTCAAAGTAATATACGATCTTCACTTCGACTCACCAGGAAAAATCTATATGTTAATGTTATAATTAAATATATAATATATATAATTAACTTAGATTATAAAGACAGAGCATCGAGTCTCAAATATAAAATGGGTCAACATTTTGTCAGCTAACTGTCAAATTACATTACAGAGTATACTGTTTCGCCCATGTTACCACATATGCGTTGCCATTCCTGAGGACTCAGGTGTTATTCCTCTGTACCCTTAGGTGCTCCCGCTCCTAAATGAGTTATCGTTCATAAATTTAAATTAAAAATATACTCAAATAAAGATAAAATAAACTCTACAGATGGCGAGAGGCAGTAGAAATATGCCTGAGACTCGATTGGTACCCAAGTAAACGACAAATCTCCCCATGTGTCACAATCGTTTAGACACAACGTAAAATTGCGTCACCCGTTCAGAGGCGATGACAAAGTGATTAATATTGACATATCGATATTTAAACACGCCACGCTCCTCTCAATTAGAATGAAACCAGAATAGATACGACCACTCGAGCTATTTAACATTTCATTCATATTAAAATTTAATGGTAGAATAACAGCCAATAAATCAAATAACTACAGACAGTTTTATAACCTTGGTGGTATAGCAATTTAACACACTGTCTTTGTCTTTTCAATGATCCGAGTTCGATTCCCGTCGTGTGGTCCCGGCTTAGAATAGGCCACCCCTTCCTTTCCCGTGGGTGTCGTAAGAGGCGATTAAGGAAGGCGAGGGATGGGCAGCAGCGTCTCTCTTAAAACATCTTCAAAGCCTAACTGCGGTTGCTAATTCACCTGCCAAGCGTGTAAAACCCCCAATAGCGGAAGGCCTTTGTTCAATAGTGGCCCATTAACTGCGGGATCCACGTGCCCCCTTCTGGAAAGCATCGTGTTGAATTCCTGGTGTATGCATCACGATAACAGAGTATGCTGTTTCGCACATGATACCCCCCATGCGTTGCCATTCCTGAGGACTCAGGTGTTATTCCTCTGTACCCAGTAAACTCACGCCATATCCCACCCTTCAAACCGAAACGCAGCCATGCAAACACAACTGCTTCTCGGTTGAAACACGAATGGGACAGAGGTACCCAAGCAATCGACTTTTGTACAAAGTTTCCCATCATTGCTAGCAATATACCCTCCACATTGGTTCTCTCTGGAAACCATCGTGCTGAATTCCAAATGTATTCATTACGGTGGGCTAACTGACCTGCCTTTTCATCTTCACCTATCCTATCATTCCTCACTGGTGCCCCGTCAGCGTATATCGTTAGTGCAGGCGGGGTTACCATTCCATTATCATCCATTAAAAAAAACTATACTAGTAGAAAAATATACACATACATATAACATACCTTTTTAATATTGTCTGCTATGAACACAATATAAACACAGCAAATGCCCAACTGGTAAACGACCAGAAACACGTCAACTGTGATGGCTGAAGGTCGTCCTAGTCCACGGAGGGACGAGGGTCCAGCAGACAACGAGGCGCTCATTGACTCGGGGTACGTGAGAAGAGGAACACGGCGCATCTTGCACGCCGCATACTGTGACCGGACCTGGGAAAATAATTTACATTTTTGACATATTCAAGAGGACCGGATGACCATGCTCAACCCAGAAGTGCTAATGGTGATTACAGTTTTCATCTATGAATAAAGAACACATCTAAGAGTACATAATTGCCTTCTGTAAGTAACTTTAACATAAAGACATTAAGTAACTGGTAAGTGAAAAAATTAAATGAAAAAAGTACTTAAGTATTATTTTCTTTTAATGATCATTTTATCTTATACCAGAGGGAGACTTTGTACAAAAGTCGATTGCTTGGGTACCTCTGTCCCATTCGTGTTTCTACCGTGAAGCAGTTGTGTTTGCATGGCTGTGTTCCGGTTTGAAGGGTGGGATATGACAGTGAATTTACAGGGTACAGAGGAATAACATCTGAGTCCTCAGGAATGGCAACGCATGGGGAGTATCATGGGCGAAACAGTATACTCTGTTATGTCCATGGTACTGCTCATGTCTATAGCCAACGGTTACCACTTTCCATCAGGTAGGCCGTCAGCTTGTTTGCCATTCTAAGTTGCATAAAAAAAAAGCTGCTGTTTCTTTAGTCACCTTTTTCGACACCCACAGGAAAAGTAGGGATTATCTATTCTCTGCCGATTATCTATTCTCTACAATTTTTATATTTAGATATAAAGCCAATAGAATTATTAATACTAGGTATGCAATATTAATAGTTGGGCAAATAAATACTTTAAATTTTTTTTTAATACCACTGAGGTGGCAAACAAGCATACGCATACGCATACGCGAGTACGCGAGTAAACTCGCAGGAAATAACTAGATGTTAAATAAATTATTTCCATTGTATTGTTGTATAATTAATTACCACTAAACATATGTTTAATTCCCCCTTCCCTTCCTGATTGTCGCAAGAGGCTTAACGGTCGAAGGGTGGACAGCTGCGTCTCTCGTAAAACATCACTAAATACCAACTTTTTTTTATACAACTTAGAATGGCAAACAAGCTGACGGTCCACTATCAAGAAAGTGGTAACCGTCGCCTATACACACGAGCAGTACCATGGACACAACAGAGTATACTGTTTCGCCCATGATACCCCTCATGCGTTGCCATTCCTGAGGACTCGGATGTTACTCCACTGTACCCTGTAAATTCATGCCATATCCTATCTGCCAAGTGTAGCAAATATTGGCCAAACTCTTTTTTATGGTGGGAGACCTCATCTGTTCAGTAATAAACAATTAACGACTATGATAATGATATATTTAACTATTGATAAATGGTCAAATCAAACTACACTCAATACTTCCAGTCTCGTCCGCATTTGTAGCGTAGGAGATCAATTGAAACATTTTATCTCGCTACATTGTAATTCCTTACAATTGCCTACGTCAAACTGTCACATCACAATTTGCGTCGCGTTTGATTTATTCATAAACAACTCAAAGGGCCCCGTTAAAAGCAACAGGCGAGCTTGTATGAATATTAATGTAACGTGGTGATTGCGAAAGAGGCCTATTTGGATCGGCGTCTGGCATACTATTGTTACTACCTACCCTAAAAAGAGACAAGCATGATTTTTTTTTATACAACTTAGAATGGCAAACAAGCTGACGGCCCATCTGATGGAAAGTGGTAACCGTCGCCTATAGACATGAGCAGTACCATGAACATAACAGATTATACTGTTTCGCCCATGATACCCCCCATGAGTTGCCATTCCTGAGGACTCAGGTGTTATTCCTCTGTACCCAGTAAATTCACGCCATATCCCACCTTTCAAACCGAAACACAGTCATGCAAACACAACTGCTTCACGGTTGAAACACGAATGGGACAGAGGTACCCAAGCAATCAAGTTTTGTACAAGTTTACACTACGACTGTTTTACTTGTCTATGTTATTATTTATTTACTTCAGCCGTTAACTGTCCACTGCTGAACATAAGCCTTCCCCATTTTGCCAGTAGCTACCACGCTTGGCAGGCGAGTTGGCAACCGCAGTTAGGCTTTTACATATGTTTTTTAGAGGGATGCTACTGCTTATCCCACTATGATATGCTCCCTTAGTCGCCCTTTTACGACACCCACGGAAAAGGAAGGGGCGGTCCATTCTATGCCGGAATCTACACGGCGACATTGTCTGTGGTGCGTAAAGTAGGTCCCGGCTATGATTACTGGTCGGGTCGATTTAGGAAATGAACTTGTCTGGACTGATTCCGGTTTGTGTGCTTTGGTTGTAATCCTAGAATCTCATAAGACAGGAAATACTTGAGGACTGATTTGGTTATGCTAGCTTTTAGTCGCGACTTCATCCACGTGACCGGAATATGTTTACTGAGCTAGAGAGAGAAAAATAGCCTCTATCCTTCTCCATCCCATACAGTACGTATACGTCAAATTTCATAGTGATTGGTTAAGCCGTTAAGGCGCTATTAGGTAACAACAAACAAAATCAATTTCTCATTAATAGTTTTAGAAAATATAAAGGGTTTTCTGATAATTTTAATTATTTAAAATAGGTACTAACGAGTACGTGTAGGCAGTGGGTGACAAGGGCCCCCACCAGCACCGTAGATATGATGGCAGTGACAAGGCCAGCCCTCGCGAACGCCTGTGGCATAGCCAGGATGCCTGTGCCTAAACTGCACTTCAGCAGATGCACCAACGTCTCCAAGTTACTGGAAAGAAATACCTCATTATTAATTATAACATAACTATTGAGATATCAATACACATAATATTAATAATAATTCTTTCTTGTTTTTGTCTAATTTATTTTATCATTCCTATTTAAGAGCGGCGCTCTTGTCGGTGGAGCTCTTGCCACTCACAACAATTTTCAACGAGTCTCTACACCACTTGATACGAGACGACATCAACTTTTTCCTTGATCTACCTGATGTAACTATGCCTTGGTCTCCCCCTTCCCCTCCTTCCTTCTATCTTACCTTCTATTATAATGTTCATAAGTTCGTAGTGTCGTATCAAGTGTCCCAAGATTTTTTTTCCTTTCTGATGTCAATAGTTTTTATAATCCGTCTCTTTTCCTTAAACCTATGTACTCGTAAGACCTATCATGTTTGTCCTTTATATAATTACAAACATTGAAAGCTACTAGTACTAAATTACAGAATTTATTACGAATATTCTCTTTTGATTTAAGCGTTTCCTCTTGCAGTGCAACCAACTCATGTATTCTCTTCCAGCTACCTCTATCCCATGCCATATCTTTGACCTCCTTATACGACATGACACCTAGTGTTTCCTTGATCTGTCTAATGTAGTTATTTCTCGGTCTTACCTTTCCTCTTTTGCCCTATATTTTTTCTTCTAGTGTGCTCTTTAAAAATCGTCATGTCGTATAAGTTACAAATATGAATTTCCAACTGGTGAACTACTATATTTTAGAGATGAACTATATAGTACAGTATAGTAACTATACAGTGCATACTGTGTAATTCCTCTCACAAACTAATATCAGTTACCCACTCCAATGAAAATAATTAGCTATGCCACAATCGAAGTCAATTTTTTTTATGTACACAATCTTAAATTATTGATAAAAATTTTGTAATTCTAATAAAAAAAAAATTAAAGAAAAAAACACTCACTTTGTAGGTGCCGTGACTTGTCGGTAGAGATGTGGATCGTAATCTTCATTATTGGAGCCATCCCTGGTAACAAATTGGACATTATAAAATGTACATTTTGAACTTTCTTATAAAGAGAAATATAAAGTTATAGGCACTACTGTACTACGCTACCTACACCAATATTTTATGATACATAAAAATTAAAACTACCCACTAACACTCCGGTAATAGAAAACACTGTTAACAAACCACATTAACCCAAACAACGGCGGTAGGTTTATGTGTCGAATTACGTTGTATTCAAATTTTTTTTTACAACTTAGAATGGCAGTCAAGCTGACGGTCCACTTGATGGAAAGTGGTAACCGTCGCCTATAGACATGAGAAGTACCATGGACATAACAGAGTTTACTGTTTCTCCCATGATACCCCCCATGCGTTGCCATTCCTGAGGACTCAGGTGTTATTCCTCTGTACCCTGTAAATTCACGCCATATCCCTCCCTTCAAACCGAAACAAAGCCATGCAAACACAACTGCTTTACGGTTGAAACACGAATGGGACAGAGGTATCCAAGCAATCGACTTTTGTACAAAGTCTCCCTCTGCTCCCTCAAATATGCTCAGCAAAGTGCAGGCTTCTTTAGTATTACATTCACTGCAATGATATTAGTCGAATATAGCCCTGACTTAATGGCCGAGGGATGGGCAGCAGCGTCCCTCTTAAAACATTATTAAAAGCCTAACTGCAGTTGCCAACCCGCCTGCCAAGCGTGGCAAGTATTAGCAATACTCCCCTTATAGGAAAGGTCTATGTTCAGCGGACAGTAATGGCTGATACGATGATACTAGCCATGTGTTGCCAGTATAGAATAGGCTACCCCTTCCTTTCCCAAGAGTTTCGTAAGAGGCGACTAAGGGATCGGCAGCATAGTCCCTCTTAAAACATCTCCAAAGCTTAACTGCGGTTGCAAATCCGCCTACCAAACGTGGTAACCACTGGCAAAACCCTCCAAGGAAGAGGCTTATCTTCAGCAGTGGACGGTTAAAGGTCGAGATATGATGGTAATGATGATATGATGATAGTTTAGACTATTCCAACAGTGATTATAGTATTTTTTTTTTCATTTTACACCAACAGTTATGTGAAGTAACATGATTTTTACTAATAATCTCGCTATTCAAAATTTGAGATACGCAATTAATAAAAGCATATATATGTTCCAAGTGATCGAAACTGACAGTAGCCACTTTCCATCAAGACACCATTTCGTTAGCTCCCGTGTCTATCTGCTAATAAAAAAAATATATATATATTTGCTCGCTCACTTGTTTGCTTCTAGCGAGTCCGGCTGCGTCACCGACTGTAGACACACCGTCTCGGACTTGCCCCGCTCCTCCATTTCAAACTGTAACAATAAATCATTTATAATTTCTAAATTTAAAATACGAATATAAAGAACTGGCCGTAACTATTTATCTTCACAGATTTTGCCGCGTAAATTAGATAAAAGAAAATTCCCATTTATTAACCTCGAATACATTATACATACATCGAAGGGCTTTTCAGTAATACGAACTACTAGTCGCGTTACTAGCTATATACCCTATCAGGTCGACCTCCAAGTGATCCCCCTGGAAACCATCATGTTGAATTCCAAGTGTATTCATCACGATGGGCTAACTGACCTGCGTTTTCATTCTCACTTATGATCTTTCACTGGTGCCCTGCTAGCGAATGCCGATAGCGCAGACGGGGTAACCATTTCATTGTCATCCATTAAAAAAAAAACCTTGAATATATTGTATGATTATAGATGGATAAAAGGTACCTGTTAATCTAGGATCTAATATAATGAATAATAATATAAGGAACTAATATACTGAAGCGGAAAAAACTTCTTTGAACACGCTAATCTCTGAAACTATCAGTTGAACTTGAAAGATCCATCTTACATTTATTTCCATTGGTGAACTAACAGAAGAACAGAATGGGCGTCTCACCCCGAATCTCTGTTCTTGGGGAACCTTTGACCGCCTCCATTTTCCTTACCCATATTCTATGTACACTTTATTTCAGTCTAATTTAAACTTCACTTGCAAGATTTTAACTAAATGTTAATTTAGTTCAAATCTCGCAAGTTTCATGTTTATAAACACTTATACAAATATGAACTTATTAAAAAGCTTGTAAAATTAAATCAACTTCTTGAACTGGTGACCTCATTTGCCGTCAACCTCTGCGTGCTTAGTCCGCCATTGGATAGCTCATTTCTTGAGAAAGAACATTTGTCATAGAATAACACACACCTGACACGTCCAAACTGTACAATCTTGCACATTTATGATATTAATAGAACGTAATAAATTATTTTTTAATGGGTGAAAATTGGATGGTAACCCCGCCTGCGCTATCGATATACACTGATGCGGTACCAGTGAGAGGCAATAGGTAAAGATGAAAAGGCAGGTCAGTTAGCCCATCGTGACGAATTCAACGATAAATTAGTCACGATAGTTTCCAGGGGGAACCGCATGGAGGTTGACCTGATAGGGTATATTGATAGCAATGGGGACCAACCTCTCCATTACTAACAATCCCTTTCCCTCCCCCACCTCCACATAATTAAATTATCCATACGGTGACAATATCTCCATGTGATCCCGGTATAGTATTCTATAGACCACTCATTTCTTTCCCGTAGATGTCATAAGAGGCAATTAAGAAAACTTAATGGTAGACAGATGAGCAACAGTGTCTCTTTTAAAACATTACTAAAAGCCTAATGACAGTTGCCAACACGCCTGGCAAGCGTAGCAGCTACTGGCAAAAATTCTCCTTATGGGGAAAGCTTATATCCAGCAGTGGACATTTAACAGCTGATATGATGACGACGATTTGGCGATAATATACTATGAAAACTAAGATTTAAGGTTTACTTTTGTCCTCAGGAAATCACGAGTTGACTGGAGAAACAAAACATAATACTTATACGAGAGAGGAAACCTTGAAATATGTCTCTACCAGCATCGTTTAGTTTTATAATAAAACGAGTCTCATTTTACAAGAAAAGTTCCGTGCCCATCAGATTCGACACTTCCCACCTTTACATTACCCCACAACAGCTGACACTAGAATCGGACAACGCTCGACTGTGATCCAAGGATCTTAAAATCCGATCCAAGCCAAAAGTTCGGAATTGTTTAAATTCATATTTGGACCGTTTAAAAATGATTATCACTTGTGTTATACTACGAGAGCACATAAACTATTCTTTTGTATAATAAATTAGCTGTGTCCCACCGCTTCGTCCATGATCGTATCAGGATATTCAAACTTCCTCGAGAAATAAGTTATTAAATGAAAAAATATTATTTCAAATCCGACTAATAGTTTCTAATATTGGCCCGTTCAAACAAGCAAATTCTTCTACTTTCGCTTTGTACTTGTATATTTGAATAGCTTTACATATACTAAAAACTCTTATAACTAGAAAGCGATCCCCTGACATGATTATGGCAGGGTATTGTCTTCAGATTAAGTTATATTTATGCAACTCCGACGTGACCCCCCTCTAGATAGAGTGACGACCACAAATGCATTGAAAGGAGACACTGGATGCTGGTAGCTCAGGATCGTTCCTTATGACAGTCCATTGGGGAGGCCTATGTCCAGCAGTGGATAGATTTGCTGAAATGATAATGATGTAACATAGAATGGCAAACAAGCTACCGGCCCACCTGATAGAGAGAAAATATTTAATGACTATATCCAATCGATTGACATATAATTCTAACGACTTACCTGCCAAAACTACAGTAGAATAAAAAAAAATCGTTTTAAAAGAGCTTTCTTATAAACCTACTTGAATTAAGTTTACTTTGATTTTTATTTTTAATTTCACCTATGATCTTCTGTAACACTGTATTTCATTCCTAGATGTATATACTGTACACTAGTCACGTCGAACGGAGGCGTCATATGGCAACTATCTCAATCGGTTTAATGCCTCGATGGGCCACATCCTGATACCAGCGAGCACCCACGCCTCTGCAACTCGGATGTCAACAACGAGACTAACTTAAAAATAGTCCGTGGGTACCAGCTATTTCGGCGTCCATAATGCTCATGTGACGTAAACACAATATTTTCTTTTCGGAACGCATCGGGTTTAAAATCTTTTGAGAAATTCGAATGCATGATTCAATCGCGTAATGTATTTGTAATCTAAATATCTACTGCCTGATTACTTAGGTCATAAAGACCTACGTACATTCTCATTGACGTTAGAAGATGTACTAGTATATGTAACACAAGGAACCTTGGCTTTTTTTAATTTGGGAAATCAGTTTGAGCAGAGACAACTATAGAGTTTGCGGGAAACGACACATGAAGCTAATCCGATACTCTGAACAGTATGCATATTTTTTACCGACTTAAAAAAGATCTGAAAGGATACGCATATAGATTGGACTCACAGAAATTTTATTAGTAGGTTTAGTAGTTTAGTTTTTAAATCAAAATTTTCTGGTCTTTTCTCAATTGAAGTTTCTTTTTATTGTGGAATACAATTATTAATTTTTGCATCACTTGTAGACAATGGGTCCATATTAGCAATGAAAATCTGCGCTGCAAAAAGTTCTATATTTGCATAAGGAATTGCTATTATTATTAAACAAATATATATTCATATAGGAATGACCTATTTCAACCGTCATGTGTTCATAAATACTAAGGGTTCTTGGTTCGAATCCAGGTTAGTTTATTTAACACGCGTTATAGCTTCCAAATTACAAATTTTCAAAAACATTACCTGAACTATTGTGAGCGTTAAGGAAAATTTACAAAGTAGAATCACCACTTCTCTGATGATGCAATTTTATTACTAAAGTGCAGCATTTATTATAATTTATTCTTCAAACATCTTTAGTTTTGCTAAATTCAATTTCGTTGTTGCATTCGTGGTCTTATAGAACCCAATGCACGCTGCAAGCATAAAATTTCTACCTAATAAAAAACATAGTCGCTTCTCGCCGTCTGTAAGCTTATATCTTTTCAAATACGCAAATCCGTTGCGAATCTAAGCTTACATACTTACTTAGTTACTTTTGATAATGCTTCATTAAAAGATAGAGTAATTCAAGAGGAAAATTTATATGTACAGTATAATATTGTTTTGCATTAGTTTGTTAAAATTAGACGATAATTACAAGATGTCGGAAGAAATCAAGTCGACTGAGAGATTTCATCGAAAATGCTAAAATATAACAAAATAATGTATAATGGAATTGTTCCCCTTGATTAGAACTACAAAAAAATTGGTATTCTTTATTATACAGATAGCTTTATATAATCATTTTTTAAAAAAAATATGCATATTATCTGAAATTTGGAAAGCTATTTAAATGGATACAATAGTAATATTATAAATAACTACATACTGACACTACATCGTTTCTACATTGCCCCCGCGCAAAGCCAGGGCGGGTTGGTAGTAAGCAATAAGTAAATACCACAAGCGGGACCATGAAATACCAAAAAGGTCCTTGACGCCACATCTCTGTAACAGGTTTTGCTAATCATGTACAGTCGATACTGCACGACACGAAGTTTCAGCCGAAAAAAACATCCCGAATGATAACGCATAATTAACTATGTAAAATGAAGTGTAGTTAAAGTAAAAAGAGTAAAGGCAAAAAATACTATTTCGATAATCATAACTATTAAACTTGTACACTTTTAAAGTATGGCAATAATCATAATTATTAATGATGCACCGCCTACTTATTTCTCGGTTTGCCCAATGGTTGACTGGTAGAGAACATCGTCCGGTGTTAAGTCCACCAAATGTACATAGTTTTACTGTGCATTAAAATAAAATAAATAAAATATTAATTTATCTTAAACTATACTCGATTTACTCGTATTGTTATTTAAACTTTTAAATATTATATAACTATGTGTGTATATGTATTTTAATGTGTTTGTATTGTATCTGCTACGGCTAACAACTTTTGTGTTCTCCGTTTGTATGTATTATCATAAAATGTTTCACGCCAGGGAGGGGTCCTGGTGCCTTGTGATACGGGTTCTTTGGATACCCAGTTCAGGCACCAGTTCTCTACAACTTTGATGTATCTATGGTATTATTTTAAATGTTTCATTGTACTCAAGAAAGTTGTGATATAAAATAAATAAACATTATTATAAATTTGAATTGTTGCAATAATACATCATTATTATTACCATATTGAATAGAATAATTCAAAAATAAATAAATAAATAAATCAATGCAAACAACAACGACCTAACCTACTTTGTTGGGGGGAAAGGGATTTTTAGTAATGGAGACTAAGAATCCCATTGCTAGCAATATACTCTCTTAGGTCGACCTCCACGCGGTTCCCCTTAGAAATCATCGTGGTTAATTCTTGTCGAATTCATGATGGTGGGCCAATTGACCTGCATTCATTCTCACCTATCATCTTCCACTGGTGTCTCGTCGGTGTATACCAACAGCGCGGGCGGGGTTACCGTTCCATTTTCATCCATAAAAAAAAACCGATTTTGTTTTTTGTATATTAAGGGGCTGCTAGTCCCCGTGATTGAGAACTCGTTCCCCCGTCCTACGGCGGGTAGGTGTGTTACTGTTACGTTACAACGCAGCGGTTATTTTTGGCGTCGTGCCGTCAGCGCCCACGGTCATTGTCGTAATCGTTGTGAAAGCTCACCAGACAAACGCCGTATCTCATCTTTTGCGTGAAACTGGGCCGTGCAATTCGGTTCGCCGCTGCTTTACACAACTCAAACGTCAAATAAAGAAGGGTACTGTTTTTCGGACGTGCACATGAACGGATTTCTAGCGCGTCGCCGTACAAATTAGTTTATGATAATTTAACATCTTCCTCAACATATGTTGTATTTGTTAATGAAGGTTTATTATTAAATTAAAATATATATTCCTCCATTAACTGGCCATTGCTGAACATGTTTATCAGCAGTTGCCACACTTGGCAAGCGAATTAACAACCACAGTTTGACTTTGGTGATATTACCACATTCACAAGAAAGGAAAGGATGTCCTATTCGATGCCAGGACCACACGGCTAGTTTAACATGGAGAATACCAGTAAGCTTTTCGAAACTCACGATCGTAACCTTCGTTCTAGTAATACTCTCCAACTATCTATCCCCTCTCACCGAACTGGTTTCGCTTCAAATTCTTTTCTCCTACATTCTTCACGTCTCTGGAACGCGCTTCCTGATGCCATTAAGAGACTACCGACTAAACCGTCTTTCAAAAAAAACGTTCACGCTCACTTTTTATCTTTATCCGAGCAGTAAGTACTTTATATAATTTTCAATTTCGTGTATAGTATAGTATATATCATATATGTGTAAGTATATTTGTTATTTATATATATTTATTCGTTTATATATGTAATTTTAGTATGTATGTATATCAATAATTAGTAGTACCGCATTCGAGTATTCTGACACTTCCCTATGGTTGACTGGGAGAGATTGTTTTTAACATTAAGTCCGCCATGTACACATATTTGTACTAATAAATAAATACGAAAAGGAGTTTCGCTAGATTCATATTTATTATAGAACCTAGGTAAAAACTATATAAACTTTACAAATATTATATGAAAGTGAGTATATTTGTTTGTTCGATACCTTATATCTCCTTAACAGCCTTATCTGACCTAACATTAACTTACACCAATAGATAAAGCTTTTCTTTTAACTACAATATTGTTATATTAATATAACATTGGTTCATTAACAATACCGCGACAAAAGAGGAAGAGGAAGACCGAGGAGTCACTACATGTGACAGATAAAGGAAACACTAGGTGTCATGTCGTATAGGGAGGTCAAGGATATGGCCTGGGATAGAGCTGGCTTTTTTTTTAATCTACTGTAAGTTTTGGAAACGTGTTATCTGTTTAAAAGAGCCCGCAAGAAACTCAACAGTTACTCGTTTAAATCTCTGTTAACATTATGTGTATTTATTTAAATGTACTATGTCTATTGTATGGTCGTTAAAAGCCTGTACATGATCAACTAACATCATGCACATTTGTCGTTCAAGTAATCGTTTAGTGTGTTATATATATCATTTATTCAATAGTTTTTTTTAATAACAGTTTTAAACTTATTAAAAGGCAGATCCAAAATATCCTTCGGTATCTTATTATAACATTTAATGCATGATTTTGATACATGTTAAACAGTTTTAACGTATTTAGCATTAATATAAACCTACGTTGTTTCTGAATGCTAATGTAACATACTTTCTGTAATTTTGTATTTTTGTGTTATAAAAATAAATAAAAAAAAAAAATACGCATTCCTATAAAAGACCTATTAACTTTTTCTAAACGATACTTCGGAACAGCATTTTTATATTTGTATCTAGTATTCGGAATCGTATTATGAATTTTAATACCGATTCCTACAAAAGACCTTTTACTAAATTAATAACTCTATTCATTTGAAGGAATAACATAACATAATATTAAGTACCAAGCGCTGTGGCCCGATTCCTTAAATATTCCAGCTGGATATTTATTCGACATTCATTACTCCCGCGCCACCTTGAAGCCAAATTGATGGAATTGATACTGGCTACCATTAGTCCCAATAAGCGGAGTACCGCTAACGAAGATGGGACAGCGACCCCGGTGTCACAGACTATGTAACTCCATACATTAATATACATGGCCATTTTGCATGGACAATGATATTTTATACTCCTGGTTAGTTGATTAGAATTATTTTGATTAATTCCACTACCATTAGTATGCATACGATTGCCAATACTCTAAGATTTGGGGGAAAGGGATTGTTAGTAATGGAGACTGAGAATCCCATTGCTTGCAATATACCCAACCAGGTCGACCTCCTCGCGGTTCCCCCTGGAAACTATCATGGTTAATTCCTGATGAATTCATCATGATGGGCTAACTGGCCTGTTTTAATTCTCATCTATCACCCTTCACTGGTGCTCCGCCAGAGTATCCCGTTAGCGCAGGCGGGATTACCATACCATTTTCACCCATAAAAAAAAAACACTCTAAGATTAACTATGCTATTATTAACAGTAATTCTACACCCTACCATATTAGTCATCAAGCTCCGAATACCATTGCATCCACGCATGTTTTGTAACACATATTTCACCTTTAAAAGAGGCAAATTCAGACTAATAGAACGTCGCTCTCAGCCTACAGTTCGGCGGTCGTATTCTTTTTGACAGTCTATGAGGGAAGCCTGTGGTTTTTTTTTTATACAACTTAGAATGGCAAACAAGCTGACGGCCCACCTGATGGAAAGTGGTAACCATCGCCTATAGACATGAGCAGTACCATGGACATAACAGAGTATATAACTGTTTCGCTCATGACAACCCCTATGCATTACCATTCCTGAGAACTCAGGTGTTATTCCTTTGTACCTTGTAAATTCACTGCCATATCCCACCCTTCAAACCGAAACACAGCCATGTAAACACAACTGCTTCACGGTTAAAACACGAATGAGACAGAGGTGCATAAGCAAACGACTTTTGTACAAAGTCTCTGTCTGGTATTTATTTATTATTTTATTTATATATTTATTTTTTTATTAAAAAAAAACCAACAGCTAGAAAATTTCATAATAAAAAAAAAACATTAAAGACAAAATGGCATAATTTGGGTAGGCATAATAAGGTTAGTTTGATATGGGTCTCTGGACATATTGGGATTAAAGGTAATGAAAGGGCCGATGAATTGGCAAGAAAGGGATCAGAATCAAAAATGATAGGTCCCGAACCATATGTTGCACTTGCATCAAGTGTTGTTAACTCTGCCCTTGAGGAGTATGTGAGGAAAAACAGCAAAAGGAATGGAGGACTTTGAAGAATCTTAAATATTCTAAAAAGTTCTTAAATGACAATGTTGAAAGATGGGATAAACTCATCTACAGCGGTGGCAGACAACAGGCAAGACTCATTATGCGTGTCTTAACTGGACATATGCCAATAAGGCATATACTACACAAGATGGGTCTATCTTCGGACACACTGTGCAGACTGTGCGGGGAGAAATCGGAATCCATGGAACACTTGATGTGCAACTGTGATTCGTTGGCAAGCATGCGTATGAGTCTAATGGGAACGGCTTATCCAGAGCCAGGGGACTACAGATATCTTAAACCGCGGGATATCGTTAAAGTAACACATAGGATCTATGAAATGATGGCATAAGGCAGGGGGAAGCACAAAAGCTCCCGATGGGTCGACGAGCAACAGCTTAGCTGACCCCATATGCGAATATAAGATAAAATAATGCATATGGCATCGAGGGAGTCACCAGAGGGAGACTTTGTACAAAAGTTGAATGCTTTGGTACCTCTGTCCCATTCGTGTTTCAACCGTGAAGCAGTTGTGTTTGCATGACTGTGTTTCGGTTTGAAAGGTAGGATATGGCGTGAATTTACTGGGTACAGAGAAATAACACCTGAGTCCTCAGGAATGGCAACGGATGGGGGGTATCATGGGTGAAACAGTATACTCTGTTATGTCCATGGTACCGCTCATGTCTATAGGCGATGGTTACCACTTTCCATCAGGTGGGCCGTCAGCTTGTTTGCCATTCTAAGTTGTATAAAAAAAAAAAATACTAATAATAAATAGTTGCTGAAGTATTACAGTATATGAAGGACAGACAAACACATTTCTTAAGAATGTTGAAGATCGCTACTACATGACATAAGATCGGATTCATGAAGAGCTCCAATGACAAAAATATAGAGGAACTACATAGAAGCGGGTAACGCCGCGGAAAACGGCTAGTATAAAATAAAACTGACAAAAACTAATTTAACTATAGGTTTCTAGTGATTTGGTCAGAATTACGTGTTGACTAATGTTTTACAAAGTCACATTGTTCCGACAATGTTATGTTCACTTGTTGACTATTTTTTTTTCAGTCAAAATTACTTTTGTACTGTACATTAATTATATAATTTCTCAGCAAGTGTCAATGTTGAGCCGCTGATGGAGGGATACGTAACATTTCGACATACCAATGTCGCTCCCGCTTGGTTACACTACCACACCTCTGTGCTCAAATAAAAACAGAAGCTGGAAGCATAACTAGTTTTGGCTTGTTGCCGCAAGTCTCGCACAAAAATAAAGTTTAACCTAATCACCCATACACTAACGTGCATGCCAATATCAATATATATATAAATATTTAGTGCCTGTAGTCAAGTGTAAATAAAAATTTAATGATTAGACTTCGATGCGTTGCGACATAGAGTCCAATCGTTATACTAATCGAAATCCAAAACTCTGTTTCGATCGAAAAGTACAGTAAGTTTCTCTTTTAAACGACTTCTAAAAAAAAACTATCATTTGTGCTATTGATTTTGTGTTTTGATACTTTTTAATCAAAAAAATTATATCAAATTTGAGAAAGAACGTGATGCGAATAAAACATTTGTAATGCGAAGTAAATTTTCGATTCTTATGGGTACGAGTCTATGGTCTGATAGAATATCGTTTCGCCGATTTGTTACTTTTAAAAAGACATCTGTTAATGATAACAAGAGTGAAAATACATATAACAATAGATAATTGAACAAAATCTTTCATATGCTTCAATTAAAAACGTATGAAACGGTCAGCAGAATGTTAATAAATAATGTTAGAACCTTTATGTGAACGGGCGAACAACATGCCATTACAGGAGATTTAGCTTGTTCCTCATAATACACTTGTACATTCATGAAAACTTTGGATGTATTAGAAAGTCCACCGTGGACACAACAGTGAGCATTCTTCGCGGTATTTCATTTGATGATAACACAACTGCATGGCGAAGTAGTCTTTTCAGATCAGTGTCGATGATTAAATGTAAAGGTTCCCAAATAATAGCAATTAAAGCGAAAACTAGTGATAAATAAGTGGTCATTATGAGTGTTTACTTGCCCATAGATAGTAGTTAAAATTTAAAAGAGTTTACACACTACTTGGGCGAGATCTGTGCAGTTGTTGAAAATAATGGCATGCAGTCGGTATTTATTCTTGGTGACTTCATTGCGTACCCAGATGCACAATTCGGTAAGGAACTTTAATATTTCTGACCAGTGAAACGATTAATTTGTACGGGTATAGAGAAGTTAGATTTGGAGTCGAACAGTTGTACTTTTATTAGCTATGCACATGGGACAAGAAAATAGTTAAATCATATTTTAATAACCCAAACTGCTTTGACATCTATTGCCGAAATAAATATACTTCATGACGTACATTGGTCTGACTGTTTCCTTATTCAAATAAAAAAATAAATAAAATGTAACACAAATGTCTTACAATAAAAAAGGCATTGTAATAAAATATCGTATGGGGATTAGAGATCATGAACTAATAACAATATATAATAATTAAATAAAACGTAATACTGCTGAGCCCCTCAAAAGGAATTTATGCGGGCTCTTCTCAACACATAACAACCTTCCGAACCCTGCAATATATTAAACAATAAGTCGATTTAAAAATGCTTGTAAATTTGAATTGCTATTTGAATAAAAATGATTTGAATTTGGAACTTTAAAAAAAAATGCTAGCTTTATATGAAGCAAACGCGAAAAGCAAAGCATATTTGCATTTGGAAATAAAAAATGTAATTAAAAAAAAATGTACTTGAAATGGTAACTGATTTTAAATATCTCCAACACATTATTACAAGCACGTGGACAAACGACCTGGACATAGAAAGTGAAAGAAGAACATTAGCAGTTAGAAATAACATGTAAGCCCGTAGGATTGTTCTGTAAAACGAGTAAAATGGCCCTTTTTAAAACTTTTTGTCAAGTATTCTACACGAGTAGCCTGTGGATGATCTATTATCAAAAGACCTACAATACTCTTCTAGTCCAATATTATAATATCTTCAGGACATTTTTGTTTTGGGCCTGTCCCGTCGCCTAGTGCGTCATGTTTGCGCGAGAGAACACTGACGTTTTTCATACAATACGACGCATACGAATTGCTTCACTGTTAGGCAGGGTGTGTGCTAATTCGAACATTGTCCTGGAGGCAATTGCCAGTAAATTGGACTGTCCTATTTTAAAATCTTGAGTGGGACAGCTTACAAAATAAGAGTGTCTTGACCACACATTTACATAGGTTAAATAAATTATAACTAACAAATTGGACTTGTATGTTGTCTTAATAAATAAATTTATTATTATTATTATTATAAACATGCCAAGTCCGTTTAATTTATCGTCAATTTACAAAGCGCCATCTAGAATGAGAGGTATTTTAATAAATCGAATGCCGCGGAGGTCGTTGCCCCGTTTCTAAGATTGTGACGTCACTCGTGTAAATCTCCGTGACTACTACGGTTGCGTTTTTAAACTGACAAAAAAGTTTGATTATTAACATTTGGATTTTAAGTTATTGCACTCTATTTTTAAAGTACATAAGTATTTAAAACTATCGTTGTTGTGTAATTAAACATTTTAATTTGGTTTCAGTATTGATGATGTTTCTTGTTTATTTATTTAAACCTTATTGTTTTTAAATAATTTGTTTACTATTTTAAATTGTTTCACGGTATCGATATTATAAGGAAAACACTTGTATTATTTTACAAAAACTTCTATATATATTCTTCTTGTTATTTTGTACTTTTTTCTTACATTTTATAACTTAGGGTTTGTTAAAAAAAGAATGCCATATTTCCTTCATTGGTTCACAATTATTGCTTTAGATATTTCTATTCTTTTATTATAATAATAGAAATTTTAAATATTGCTAATATGTATAATATAATATAGTTCAATGAATTATACATTTTTAAAATCCATCTTAGATAATTACGTTTAAATTGTTTCATTACATTTATCATACAAACTAACGTATATTAATCGGGGGGAAAGGGATTGTTAGTAATGGAGACTGAGAATCCCATTGCTAGCAATATACCCAACCAGGCCGACCTCCTCGCGGTTCCCCCTGGAAACTATCATGATTAATTCTAGATGAATTCATCATGATGGGCTAACTGGCCTGTTTTCATCCAGCCAGCCAGCGTATCCCGTTAGCGCAGGCGGTACCATACCTTTATCATCCAATAAAAAAAAAGAAACGTATAGTAATCATGTAAATTATTTTAAGTATTAAAAAAACCATATTATTATGATATTTATCAGTAATATATACATACATACATATATATATATATATATATATATATATATATATATATATATATATATACATATACAAAATGTCTAATGCGAATAAATTTTCTGACCACCAATTAATGGATACACGACTTGTAGTCAATGTTCAATGGAATTGTCCCATGTCGCTACATCTAATGAAATGAAGTTAAATGGTTTATTTACTTCAAATCTATCATCCGTTTACATTATATCAGTACTGAAGTGGCGACAGTTATCTCTATAAAATTCAGTATAAATGCCAAAAAACGTGATCCGTATACAATTTAGAATGACTAATAAGCTGGCAATACACCAGAGAAAAAGGTGAAAATATTTTTTATTAATTATTAATCTTTTTTAACTAGAAACTAGTATACGTGAGAAAAATATAATAGAATAAGAATGTTTTTTTTTATACAACTTAGAATGGCAAACAAGTTGACGGCCCACCTGATGGAAAGTGGTCACCGTCGCCTATAGACATGAGCAGTACCATGGACATAACAGAGTATACTGTTTCACCCATGATACCCCCCATGCGTTGCCATTCCTGAGGACTCTGGTGATATTCCTCTGTACCCAGTAAATTCACGCCATATCCCACCCTTCGAACCGAAACACAGCCATGCAAACACAACTGCTTCACGGTAGAAACACGAATGTACGAGTATTATTTGACAAAAACACAAAGTTACAAAAACACAGATACAATGGGCCCCGCACTAGGCGAACCTGTATCGTGGGCACCCGACAACAAATCACAAATGTGTTATAATAAAAAATACATAGTGGGCGGGTGTTAATATAAAAGAAAAGGAATATAAATTTGAAATAGTGATCATTGGTGATCAGGTAATCCCGATTTTTTTATTATTATTATTATTTTAAGGGCTTTTACCTTCTCCAGGTATATCAGTCCTATTGTACCCTGAACTGATTTCTCAAACAAAACTTTATCTACTTTCCCTAGACGCGGAAAGAGAAGAATTAATGGGCATCAATAACTTACAAAAAAAAATTTAACGTCAGTAAAATCAATATTAAGATCAAGGACCTTTTCTATAGAAAAACAATATTTGAAACTATTTAGCATTTTGAATTACCATATTTTATTTCATACTATCCATTATACAGGAAAAATACCCAGCATAGAATGGTCTACCCCTTCCTACTCCATGGATATTGTAAGTAGCGAATAAGAAAAGTAAAGGATCACGACCCTTTACTTCCATTAGTCCTAGGATGGGCAGCACAGTCCCTCGTAAAATATCACTAAAACCTTAATTGCGGTTGCCAACCCGCCCGCCAATCGTGGCAACTACTGTCAAAAAGGGGGAAAAGGATTGTTAGCAATGGAGTTTGACAGCCCCATTGCTAGCAATATACCTTATTAGGTCGACCTCCACGTGGTTCCCCCTGGAAACCATCGTGAACAATTCTTGTTGAATTCGTCACGATGGGCTAACTGACCTATTTCATCCTCACCTATCATCCTTCAGTGGTGCCCCGCCGGTGTATACCGATAGCGCGGGTGGGGTTACCATTCCATTATCATCCATTTAAAAAAAAACTACTGTCAAAATGTACGACACTAGTTGCTACGCTCACGGGGGTGACCTATAATCAGCAATGGACAGTTAACGTCTGGTATAATAAATTATACAGGAAAATACTCTTGTGACAATGAAATCAAAATAGCATACTTTTAATGGAGTATTCTCCAATCAAAATCATCAGAATCGAAATCATTCCCCCAAAGACACATTGTAAAAAAAATTACAATCAATTTCCAACCTCCATACTGACGCGGCATAAAACATTTTAGACCTTCTTTAAAAAAAAATATTAATTTTAGAACAAACAAAATAGCTAATAACTCCACTTTTTACACCATACTACAGTCTATAACGTGTGGTCCAGGCACAGAGTAGATCACCACTTCCTTTCCCGTGGGTATCGTAAGGGCGACTCAAGCTGGGCGAGAGATGGGCAGCGGCGTCCCTGCTAAAACATCTCCAAAGCCTAGCTGCTAGAAAGCTAGAAAAAAAAAAGAAAAAATCTAAGGAAACTAGCTAAATAATTAAAAGTAATAGATGCATAACCTGGAACTTAATATCCGGTAAAAAGCGTCCTCCTAGGGGGAAGCCACAATAAAAAAAAAGCCTAGCGGTGCGGTTGTCAATCCATCTGTCAAGCGTGACAACTACTGGTAAAACCCCCCAAGAAGAAGACTTATGTTCAGCAGTGGACAGTTAAAGCCAGATCTGATAATAGTCTATAACAATGCAATAAATAATAAAAAAAAATAGAAGAAAAATTCTATTCTGTTCTGTTCTATTCTATATCCAATAACAGCGCGTTTGTTAAAATCCATCAAACGCAATACATATACGGAGTTACATATGCATAAACCCGAACACATTAGCTATTTCTCTTTAGCAGTCGGACAAAAATACTCCACTGTGAATGAATCTATTTATTGCGCCCCGAAGAAAAATGGTGTTATATAAAATATCTATATAAAATTCGTGATAGGCGCGAAACAGACAACGGAATGCTTGCTAACGTTACACGCTACTGTAACGGCTGAATCAATCGTGATTAAACTTTGTATACACGTAGTATGTGAGACGGATAAGGGCATACGTATTGCATTCAAATAACGTATCACGGACATAAAACTGCTTTAAACCAACACTTATTGAGTGGAGGAAACGGATTACTAGTAATGGGATATACAAGCCCTATTTCTAACAATAAGGGGTTTATTGCTAAATCAGGTCGACCTCCACGCGGTACCCTCCGGAAACCATCATGATTAACTCTTGTAGAATTGGTCACGATGGACTAACTTCTCGCGTATCATCTCTCACTGGTGCCCCGCGAGTGTATACCGATATAGCAAGCGGGATTGTCATTCCATTTTCACCCATTAAAAAAAAACATTGATATATATATTTTTTTTTAATGGGTGACAAAATTGAATAGACTTACTAATTAATTTTTAAAAACGAATCTATCTATAGCAACTAACTTGATAGTGAACTAGTACAATTAATGCATGCGTTTAAACAGCGCTTGATAAAAATATTTTAGAAAATTAAGACAAATTCAAATATATATTTCATTATAGTTAGATTTAAATCTGAGATTTAAATGCAATGTTAACACAACTGTAATTGTATTACATATTCATTTTCACCAGTTTTCAAACAAAATACTAGTAATTATTTAATAAAGAGATACCAACAATCTGTCTGTGGCTAAAAAAAAATCCTATTAATAATATATTAGTTCGTAAATTCAAAGAATTAATTAAATTTATTTAGATATAAGAAGGTCATGGTGTTTTTTTTATGACAAGGTAAGTTAAGTGCCCAAAATGTAAAACTAATTTAGTAGATAACCTATTCCTATATGATTTGAAAATAGCTTCAACTAGACAGCATATATAACAATCAAATATAATTTCAACGCTTACTTTTCCCGGTATAACCAATTATTATCGACGTAATAGCCATATGTAATATATTTATGGCATAGATTATATGTTTTTTTAAAAGAACATAGATAAAAATATTCTAATTTTAATCAAAATATAATTATGTTTACGTACGAACAGTTGGTTTTAATAGACGGGATTTCGAGGCACATACAGGCCGCGGGAGCACGCGATCGCGGGCGCAGAACGGGAGATGCGCGGGAACACTAGCCGAGACGATCTGACGGCTGTACCGAGGCGTCCCGACTCACTACCGGTGTGTGTGTCGAGTACGCACCCAACGACATGTAAATTTACTGATACGACTCCCACGGGCACGTCACAGACTACCTACGTGCAGAAATGATCGGTTAGAATAGTGGGACACTAGATTGAAATTGTTAGGTGCCAAGACATAAGATCTTTCACGGGTTCAGTGACGCATGAGAAGTACCATAATCTTCACTGTAGTTTCTCACACTCTATGTCTAAGTAGGTTGCCACTTTTGGTAATTCGGTGTGTCAAATATATATATATATATATATATATATATATATATATATATATTTATATTTATATATATATATATATATTTATACAACTCAGAATGGCAAACAAACTGACGGCCCACCTGATGGAAAGTAATAACCGTCGCCTATAGACATAAGCAATACCATGGACATAACAGGGTACACCGTTTCGCCCATGCGTTGCCATTCCTGAGGACTCAGGTGTTATTCCTCTGTGCCCAGTAAATTCACGCCATATCCCACGCTTCAAACCGAAACACAGCCATGCAGACACAACTGCTTCACGGTTGAAACACGAATGGGACAGAGGTACCTAAGCAATCGACTTTTGTACAAAGTCACCCTCTATCTAAGTTAACCACTGCAAGTTTACACTCTGTGGACAGATCTCGTAACAGGCACTTGGAGTAGTGTGCGAAAGTCACACGAGTTTGCGTCCCGCCCCCAATCATCTTAAACTTGTTGTTTCTAAGGGCCTCCGCAAGGCATTGGCTCGTTTGACCATCACTGGTAAAGTTTCATTAAATGCACTTGAGTAAATCCCACATTTAGGGGGGAAAAGGATTGTTAGCAATGGAGTTTGACAGCCCCATTGCTAGCAATACACCTTATTAGGTCGACCTCCACGTGGTTCCCCTGGAAACCATCGTGAACAATTCTTGTTGAATTCGTCACGATGGGCTAACTGACCTACTTCATTTTAACCTATCATTCTTCACTGGTGCCGGCACAAGCTGACGCAACAAGCTGACGGCCCACCTGATGGAACATAGTAACCTTCGCCTATAGACATGAGCAGTACAGTGGACATAACAGAGTATACCGTTTCGCCCATGATACCCCCCATGCGTTGCCATTCCTGAGGACTCAGGTGTTATTCCTCTGTACCCAGTAAATTCACGCCATATCCCACCCTTCAAACCGAAACACAGGCATGCAGACACAACTGCTTCACGGTTGAAACACGAATGGGACAGAGGTACCCAAGCAATCGACTTTTGTACAAAGTCTCCCTCTAGTCATAATAGCTCTAAAGGTATTTAAACCATAGAAAAAAAACAGTGCTAACACACTTGGCTTTATTTATATATATAATAAGCCATTCCTAAACTCGGTCGATCTTTCCCGTGAATGGATTTTTAAAATGTATTGTAAAATCTTTATTGTACATAATTCAAATTGAACACTGATAAATGATTTAATATACAATGGCAAATTTATCCCATGAAGGGATCTCTTACAGTTAACCTTTGAGAAGCTGAAAGAAAATTATAAAATGTACAAGGGTAATAACCGTACAATTAAATATAAACTAAATAATACCCAGTAAAAAATTTAATATATATATATATATATATAAATGTGTTGCATAAATATGTAGATAGTAATTAAGTAAAATACTTTTAAACGAGTAGATGGCTCTACCTAAACCCACAAGCTGGGGGGAAGGGAATTGTTAATGATGGTGTTTAATAGCCTCTTTGCTAGCAATATACCCTATCAGGTCGACCTCCACGCGATTCCCCCTGGAAACAATCGTGACTAATTTATCCTTGAATTCGTCACGATGGGCTAACTGACCTGCCTTTTCATTCTCACTATTCATCCCTCACTGGTGTACCGCCAGCTTATACAGTTAGCGCAAACGGTGTTACCATTCCATTATTATCCATTAAAAAAAACCTACAAGACGGGAGGGAAGGGATTGTTAGTAACGCGGACAGTCCCATTGGTAAAAATATACCCTGTCAGATCGACTTCCACGTGGTCCCCTCTGGAAACTGGCGTGTTGAATTCCAAGTATATTCATCACGACAACTAAATAACCTGCCTTTTCATTCTCGCCTATCATTCCTCACTGGTACCCCGCCAGTGTATACCGTTAGCGCAGGCAGGGTTACCATTCCATTGTCATCCAATATAAAAAAAAAAACCTACAAACTGTCTTGAGGGG